>NC_138552.1:158827317-159431691 GCF_964273705.1 Natrix helvetica
ATCTGCCTAATATGTAATACAGCCCAGGTTCGAATCCCAGTAAGGGTATGGCTAGCTGATGAGAGCTAAATAGCTTGAAATAGATCTATACTAGTCTCCCTTTATTTATTTATCATCATATCCTCAAGAATGATAGCAGCAGTTGTTTCCTTTCGGTTGTTTCCTTTCCCTTTATAGAGGCCTAATATCAGCAACCTGCAGTAGTGTCCCTCGCACTGTCTCTTATCAGCTCCAGCACTACCATTGCAGCCCAAAACCTGGCCTCCATCTTCTGCCATTCCATCTTCCCCTGCTCCAATTCTTGTGCCAGCCATTTTGCCAATATTGGGAGAACAGGTTGTGTTCTCTTGGGTTATGTTCTCTCAAATTATCATCGTCAAAGCTACCAATCAGTCTCAATCCAAGGCAGTGCAGCCACCATTCAGCCAGAGGAGGTCATGTCCAGTTCTTCTCCAAACACCGTTCACTTCTCTTCTGACCTGCTTTACATGTTCCAACACCGTCAACCTAAAACCAGATTTGAAAATGTGCCCGCAAAGGAAAGACACCAATTTAGGGATAAAAGGGGAGGGGAGACTCCCACTATATAGATAGTCCTCGACTTATGACCACCCAACATTTCTGTTGCTAAGAAAGACAATTATTAAGTGAGTTTTTTACCCCATTTTATGACCTTTCTCCCCCCAGTTGTTAAGTGAATCACTTCAGCTGTTAAGGTAGTAACACAGCTATCAAGTGAATGTGGTTTCCCCATTGACTTTGCTTGTCAAAAGGTCATAAAAAGGTGACCACATGATCCCGGGACATTACAACTGCCATAAATGCATGGCAGTTACCAGGTGTCCGAATTTTAGTCATGTGACCATGGGGATGCTGCAATGTTGTAAGTGGGGATGTTGTAAGTGGGGAAAATGGTCAGGTCACTTTTTTTCTGTGCCATTGCAACTCAAACGGTCACTAACTGAACTTTTGTAAGTCGAGGACTATCTGTAAAATGTTGACTGGTTTTGTTTTCCCCTGAATGGCAGGAAATAGAAAAAAATAGCTTTTTGTGACTTTTCAGAGGTCACAAAAATCAGTTCACTGGTTATTCATCTCAAAATTACATGGGTGGTGGAGATGTACTTTGCTTATTTCTGTAATTCAGTTGGCTTCTCCAATTCAATCACTTCATCTACAGAAACATTTTTAGCCACACATATATATCTATACTGCACCACAACTCTAAAAGTTTGATGAGAAGAGCATGTAGACACTTCCCTGAAGACTACGGGAGGGGGAGTTACATCTTCTGTTGCAAGTCTGTATACTTTCATGCATAAAATTTACTACTTAGAAGTGATGTAAAAAAACACGGCAATATTTGTCAAAGGAAGAAGACACGTATTACTCTCTGTGTTTGCAGTTGTTCTTTCGCGGAGTCAAGATACTTTGAAGAGACATCTTCGAAAAAAGCAAAACGCGATACCATCCTTTTGATTCAAAATGATCTGCTACAATGCTATCAAGTAAGTTTCGATCATCTGACTTACTATAGTGCTCAGTTGCATTGCAGAAACAAACAGAAATGTAGGCAGATAATAGACATGTTCGAAGTAAAACACTATTTTGTAAATCCTACCAGTGTCTGGAAAGTGGCAGATTAAAAGCTTTAGACATTTGGAATTAAAGCCTGTCTACACATAAAAACAAATTAGTTCTGGAAACCTGTCACCTTGGGATTTTTTTTTTAAAGTGTACTTAGAATGCGTGGAGATTCATAACAAGGATTCATACTTCTTCGGCTTTTTGTCAACGGGCACGTTTCAGATGCTGCTGGCAGTTGTTTGAATGTGATTAATGGATGCACGTTAATGAATATTAATTAGATCACTTTACAAAATTTGAGAGTGTCGAACTAGCATCTATTCCAAAACATGATAGCCTTTTATGTAAATGATGCCAGTGGATTAAACTTGGCCATTTGCTATTGTTTTCTAAAATGGATCTATATGAAGAACGTATTCAAAAGAACAATACTGTATGGCTAACAACTAACAATTCTTTTTTGGTCACCTAATGTGGAATCTCATGCTAGAGTGGGAAGAGGTGTTAAGAGGAGGTCAAGCTAAGAGTCCTTGGTGAGAAGAAAGTGGTGCAGATCTTCAGAGTCGCTGAAACCTTATCTGATCCTTCCCATGATAATACAATTGGTCTGGTGAGATTCATATAAATAGGCATTGCAACAATAGAGAACTAACTTGATCAACTGACACTTAACTTTTAAGTCGTACTAATCCATATCTGCCTATTAATGTTAAGCCAAGTGAAATATCATCTCCAAACTGAATTCAATTCCTAACGACTGTGTGGAAAAGTCCACAGAAAGGGGGGGGGGGGGTAGTGAAGGGTCTACAAGGGGAGTCAACTAAACCATTGAAGCCTTTCCTTTTAAGATCCATGTGACTCAACCTACTTATAATTCTTTGGTTATACAATCATGATCACCATCTCTTTTTAAATCTCTCCTGGAGATGCTATTGGGGGTCCATGTGGTTTTCTTGGCTTCAGTACAAAAATTATCTGTCTTGTTTACTTCCAAGATTTTGCTTTCATTTTCCAATTATATCTATAGCCCTGATATTTCCTGGTGGCCTCTCATTCAACTGCTAGCTTGGTCCAAACTCTCTAAACTTCGTAGCCAAATCAGTTCTTGGAAATAAGATAAAGGTAAAGGTTCCCCTCGCACATATGGGCTAGTCATTCCGAATTCTAGGGGGCGGTGCTCATCTCCGTTTCAAAGCTGAAGAGCCAGCACTGTTCAAAGATGTCTCCGTGGTCATGTGGCTGGCATGATTAAACAGCAAAGGTGCACAGAACGCTGTTACCTTCCCACCAAAGGTGGTTCCTATTTTTTCTATTTGCACTTTTACGTGCTTTCGAACTGCTAGGTTGGCCAAAGCTGGGACATGTAATGGAGCTCACTCCACTATGCAGCGCTAGGGATTCGAACCGCCGAACCGCCGACCTTTCTGATCAACAAGCTCAGTGCCTTAGCCTTTGAGCTACCACGTCACTATACTTGGAAATACTAATACTAATTCTAATACACTGGTGTGGGCTGCAATAACACAGTCTTAAAAGCCCAGTACTGTTTCTCTTTCCCATATACTAAAGAGAATCAAAACAAATCAATATTTAGTTTCTTTCTCACCCCTTCCTGTTTTTCAGGGCTCAAGGTCCTTTCTGTACTGTTCTACATGGACAGAGAAGAAGCCTGATATGAAGAATGACCTAATAATATCAACAATGTTTGTATTTTGCATGAAACTGACAACTTAAAACAAAGCAAAATGCATTTATTTATATGTAAAAAATGTGATTAGGCTTCCCTGCCGCCAAACAGTACATAAAGAGGATCCAGAATATATGGTGGGAGATGAGAATCTTTAAATCTCATCTCCCTACGCCAAGATAGAAGTCTATAAGATGTTTAGAAAACATACAGAAGTAAAATAATGTACTCAGTTAGGATCCTTGTGGGAATAACTGTAACCACTTGTCTCTGAATGATTGCGTGTCTCACCAACATGAGAAAGAGCAGCTTCCCATCATAAATAAATATTTGTACAACTGAAAACTTCTTATAAACGACTCAAGTTCCATACTTCACATATCTTTGCACCATTGTCATTTTAGAGTACTCCAACTTTCAATTGAAGCTTTTTCAATAGAAAGAGAACTATAAGAAAAGGATAAGAAAAGCACTTTCTCTTACTTGATTGCCATTATTTACCTTAATTATTGCTTCCTTTCTGTGCAAGTTTCTTGTTCACAGCCTTGAGTGTTCTTGAGTCCTCTCTTTATCTATGTAACTCAACATTGAAGAGATCTGGCTATCATATTCAGAATAGAACAGCAACATAGATGAATGAGTGTTGGATGGATGGCCCCTGCCTTAAAATCTTCATTTACTTATTTCTGTGATTGAGAGAAAAGGATGGGTCTTATGTCTTTTATTTTGAATGATCACCAATGATCACTTCAAGATATAGCTGTCCTCTCCAAGATATAGCTGTCCTTAGTAGGACTAAGTGGCACTTAAAAATGATTAGTGTAGAAAATGAACATTTATTTTCATCAAGAGGTTTCATTAGATATGGGAAGGACACCCCTTAGGAAGGGGGAACCGCAAAAGGAGAAATGAGTAACTACTTATTAGAGGAGAAAGGGAATGGCCTTGTGGGACAAAAGGAAGAATCACTGCCAAGGAAATGGTCAGATGAAAGAGAGCTGAGTGTAGCAATGGCCCAGACTGTTGACTCAGATTCTGAGTCTGAAGCTGAAGAAATTGGGCCAGCTGAGCCTGGAGACAGTCAACAGCAGGAAGGACAAAGCCAGACTTCACATGAGGTTGATCAATCACCTGAACAGAAGGACCTGTCAGGATGACATAAAGCCTCCCTGTCTCTGCACCAAACAAGTAGAGAAGAGAGTAGAACAGAGGGAGTCTATTAGGGTACCTGCCAAACAACCAAGTAAACATTCTGATTAGTGACAGCTGGCTGCAGCCTATATCACAGACTTTCTTTACTTCCGTTCTCTTCGTTGACAACAGCATTTTGCTTGTGCATGACTCCTGTGTATGAATGCCACCCTTGGACTTTAGACCTCTTGGGCTGGCTGACAACCCTGCCCTGGCTTCAACATTGTCCTGGTTCTTGAACCTTGGACAGATTTTGGATGACTCTTCATCTTCCGGAGGAACTCTGTATGTTCCTTTTTGAAAACAAATTTGCAAGCAAGCCTTTGCTTTGTTTGATAGTTCTGGCTACATTGCTAAAGCTGATAATCTCCCCAAAAGCTGTTTGAGTGTGTAGGTGTCTGAAACCTGAAGGAGTTTCCGGAGTAAGAATGAAATGACTACAAATATTGCAGACAAACTCCTTCCTTGTTTATTTGAAAATATTAAGAGAGGGGGATGGCGTGCCTTTAGAGAGGCAAAATTATGTTGGTAACATTGCGATAGAATTGAAAACAGTCTACATGACATTGATTTCTTGGGCTAATACTACTAGTAACCAGCAATAAAGGGTGGCTGGACTTGAGGGATATAGACTGATAGGAAATTTTGGCTGAGTTTAATCCATTTAAAAGAAACTATTCTGCCACCAGTGAATGTCTCCCCAATAGAATAGAATAGAATAGAATAGAATAGAATAGAATAGAATAGAATAGAATAGAATAGAATAGAATAGAATAGAATAGAATAGAATAGCTGTATAAGAATTAAGTATTATCTACAACAAATACGAGAACACTGTATACATCTGTAAATATTATATTCTAAGCAACTATATAATATAGATTATACTAGAGAATATAGAAATAGAGTTTATGTAAATATGAATGATCTTGAAAACTTTTTTATATTCCATCTCTGAAGGGCTTGCTTAATTAAAGCACTATGAGAATTATAAGGGGCTCACAATGTGTTGCCTTTTCTTTTTATGGCCCACAGAGACTCAACCATGGAGCAATTGATAGCTAAAACTAAACACTGTTGTTTCATGACTTCAGACAGGATTATATATAATTTTTTTCACATGGGCTTAATGGTTTGGCTCCAGGATCCTCCTTCCTGAGATGGTTTCCATTCCAGAAGATTATTTCTGGGGACAACACAAAGTAAACGGGATTGTATCTCTATGAATTTCTTCCTTCCAGAAGAAGGTGGGGAGAACAATTTGTTGAAAACCCTTGTGTCACTTTTCTGAACCTTCTATGCTCTATGAGGCAATGAGCACCAAGACTATAGAAAGGAGGTATAAACAGTGGTGGAATCCTACCAGTTTAACAACCGGTTCAGTGATTGTGCACTTCGCGGACACACAGGTTTGAGAAAACCTAACTTCCACATTACCACTGGGGAGGAAAACAGCTGAGGCACAGCAATCCACTCTGCCGTGTGACTCATCTGAGAGGATATAGATCAGTAAAATGCAAGCGAGAGTGGATGGGCCCAGTTGATCGTCGGAGCGAACTGGTTTGCTCCCAGCTGATTGTCGGAGCTACTGGTTTGCCTGAACCGGTCCAAACCGATAGAATCCCACCCCTGGGTATAAATCAATATAAGCTTTACTCAAAGAGAAGATGTAAAAGAGTTTACAGTTACAATCTTCCAACCAATATTTATGGTCCACTTAGCATTTAAAGTGAAGCCAGGAACTACACAATGATGCAAGAATAGATACCTCACATGAGAGCATACAGATTACACCTCAAAAGACCAGAAAAGGAGTTAGAACAAGAAGTGAAAAAGATGATACTGTTAGGGATGTAACCCTAGGCTTGGCTTGGCAATGTATATAAGCTATGATTACTTTACTGTAATTGGTTTGTTACCTCAAGCAGCCATAAGAGGAAGTCAGAATGGATGTTAGCTCTCTGTTTTGTTAGATGCAGATCGATGTATTTTGAGGTATTGTGGTATGCTACTGTTTAGCTGTATTTTGTGTGTTAGACTGACTATATTGATAACTGAATTACTGAACCGTGTATGACTTGGACTGTTATCCGGACTCTGAATACTTCTATATTTCTACATAGTAAACTACTATATTTTTATACTATTTAGTGTCTCTGTATGCTGGTTTGTGCGTGCTATTCCATATCACTCTCATTACGCTTCTCTGCATACTCGCTCTTCTAACGGGGAGCTTAATTACTTAACAGATACAGTGAAGTGTGATCAAGCATTTATAGAGTAAATGATGTTGCCCTACAGCAAGGATGTCAACCTCACAGCCTGCAAGTCATATGCATCACGCACCGGCCAAACCCACTCCTGTTTTAGCGAAGAGGAGTGAAAGATGTGATGTCATGTGACAATGTATCATCGTGGGTTTGACACCCCTGCCCTACAGTATTCAGATGCAGTTCTTTGTAGCATGAGTTCATCCACCTCAAAGGTTGGATCCATAACTAACTTGTCCCTTTCAGGAAATCAGGAGACATTTGTGTGACAAAATTCAGGAGGTGATTAAAAATTACAAGAATGGAAGAGATGGTGCTCCCATCTTGAAGTAGGTGGTGATGTGTCCTTTCTAAAAAGATAGCAAAAATGATTTATTTTACACTAAATATATTGTAGTACAGTGATGGCAAAGCTTTTAGGCACTGAGTGCCCAAACTGTGCACATGCGCAAACCAGAACTCAGACATGCACGTTTGCATGCACGGCCGTGCATGAACGTGCACATGCATGGACATGCGTGTATGCACAGCAGAGACCCGAAGACCAACTATCTAGCAGGAGGCAGGTAAGATCTTTTTTTCCGGGAGCTTCTGTTTCGTCATTTGCAGGGAAAGAGAAGCTCAAGAAAGACACGCCACAGAGAGCTGACCTGGGGCAATGGTGCGCATGCCAGCAGAGATGGCTTTCTGTGTCACCTGTGGCACCCATGCCATAGGTTTGCCATCACGGTTCTAGTATGCTTAAGATTCCGAGCAGATTGATAGGTTATGAAAGGTTTAATAGGAAAGACACACCTCTGATTTCCTTTATCTAAATTATGACTTCCATGTAATGTGAGATTAACTTTCCTACCCTTCAGCTTTATCCCCAGGTGTATATTCTAACTTTCATTAACAATTTTGTAAAGGCGGTCTCTGCATGAAGAAAAGTTATAATAGCTCCCTAACTTTTCTGGTTTATATTATCAATAGAAGTAATATATCTCCTACTGTATATCTCTTGGGAATAAATCCAGTTGGATCAGGATGTATCATTTCAGTTAAAAATGTCATTTAATCTCTTTGCAACAACTGTAAAAAAAAAAAGCCTTGTAATCTACATTCAGCTACAAAAATGGATCTGTAAACTCGGGACATAATATGAAAGTTGAGCAAAGAGCAGGGTTTTTTTTGTGTGTGTGTGTGAATCCAAACCCTTTTTTGTAAATGAAAGGAATAAAAACTACTTAGCATGATGAAGAAAAGTACTTGACATTGTTGAATCTCATTCATTACCTGAGTTAATGGTTTAATCAAAAGGTCTTGAAAAGTTTTATAATATAATTCAGGAAAATTGCCTGGTCCTATGGATTTATTCCACTTTAATTTCTGTATTGCTTCTTTTGTTTCATCTTCTGTAATTAATTTATGGAGAACTTCCCTTGGTTGATTTTCCGCTCTCTCTTCTTGCCTTTCATATAGTAAAATAAAATTTAAAAATGCAGTGGGCTTATGAGGACTGTCCATGCTTTAAAAATGATTGAGAAATACTTCAGTTGGACTGGAGGATATACAGTACATATTATCTCTTTGAGGCATGCATATATTTTCCTCTTTTTTCAGCTTTTTCCAGCGATATGGCTACTTAAAATCACTTTCAAATACAATTGTTTTAATGCTCTGACTCTTTAAAGGAGCCACATCTATTTTCAAGCTAATATAAAAACCTAGAAAAAGATGTGCGACTTTAAAGAGGTGCCACACATTTTGAGACCCCTTTTTTCCCAAATCTATTTGAAACATGCACAGCTGTATTCACTATGATCCTTATTCCATTGAAAGGGTCAAAATAGTAGTGGAAAAGATCCTTCATAGTACACACGGGTGTGCATAAACAGTAGTCCTTGACTTACGATCACAGTTGAGTCCAAAATTTCTGTTGCTAAGTGAAACAGGTGTCAAGTGAATTTTGACTCATTTTATGACCTTTCTTGCCATGGTCATTAAGAAAATCACTGCAGTTGCTAAATAAGTAACACGGTTGTTAAGTGAATCTGACTTCCCTATTGACTTTGCTTGTTAGAAGGTCCCAAAAGGTGATCACATGACCCTGGGACAATGCCACCGTCATAGATATGAACCAGTTGCCAAGCATCTGGATTTTGATCACATGACCATGGGGATGTTGCAACAGTCATTAAGTGTGAAAAAGGTCATAAGTTATTTTTTCGGTGCCATTCAAATGGTCATTGAATGAGGACTACCTCTATCAGCAACTTGTTAAAGCAGCTGCCCATTGCTTGAGTTGCAGCTGCCTGAGATTTCACAGCAAAGTATTTCTTTTCACTAAATGCTTTAGAAAACTAAGATCATGGCACCTGGCCCTCTCAATTCCTGGCAAATAGATAGGGAAGAAATGGAGATAGTGACAGATTTTATTTTCCTGGGCTCCAAGATCACTGTAGATGGAGACTGCAGCCAAGAAATTAACTGCAGATGGGGACTGCAGCTTGCTCCTGGGGAGGAAAGCTATGGCAAATCTAGACAGAATACTAAAAAGCAGAGACATCACCCTGCCATCAAAAGTATGTACAGTCAAGGCTATGGTTTTCCAAGTTGCAATAGATGGCTGTGAAAGTTGGACCATAAGGAAGGGTGAGCGCCAAAGAATTGAGGCCTTTGAACTATGATGCTGGAGAAGATTCCTGCAAGTCCCTGGGACTGCAAGACGATCAAACTGGTCAATCCTAGAGGAGATCATCCCTGACTGCTCTTTAGAAGGCCAGATCCTGAAGATGAAACTCAAATACTTTGGTCACTTAATGAGAAGGAAGGACTCACAGGAGAAGAGCCTCATGCTGGGAAAGATTGAGGGCAAAAAAAGAAGAGGACGACAGAGAATGAGGTGGCTGGATGGAGTCACTGAAGCAGTAGGCATGAGCTTAAATGTACTCCAGAGGATGGTAGAGGACAGGAAGGCCCGGAGAAATGTTGTCCATGGGCTCCCAATCAGTGATGAGATTCAGCCAGTTCGTACCACTTCGGGCGAACCGGTTGTTAACTTTCTGAGCAGTTTGCTGAACTGGTTGTTGGAAGAAATCATTACGGCAGAGAACCGGATGTTAGATTATTTGAATCTCACCACTGGTCATGATGGGTCAGACACGACTTCGCAACTAGCAACAACAAAATGCTTTAAAATTCATGCACCTTAACAGCATCCACACACTTTTATTCTTCATTAGAAATATAAAAGCCTTTGAATGCCTCCTTTAACGAGAGGCATCCTTTAAAGAGGGATTAAAATCCCTGCCGAGCTGAAAAACCAAATGAGACTGTAATAAAAGTTTGGGAAGTTTCACAGTTAAAATCATTCTCTAATTATCTCTCAAACCTTGCCTAGTACTGACAGCCTCCTCGCGGTCTTTATTCCTTAGCAAGAAGAGATGCATTTGGACTTTAAATCAGGGCGCTAAATGAAGCCAGTCTCCCCCTTGCCACCAGCTTTATTTGCAGTTTGCAGTGAAGCTTTCCTTTGGATGCCACCGATTTTGCATCTGAAAGGCAGTGGGGGCTCCTGTGCATCTGCCACAGGCAAAGGTTAGTTATATTTTATCCGCCGGGAACGTTGCTTAATGATGTTAGTTAGAAAAGGCTCGGCACTAATTGAATTCCTTAAACTCCCCGAGTGGTTGTGCATTGCAATCTAAGATTAGACTTCCCGAGTAACTCATGTCAGCTCAGTAAATTTTGTTTATCGAGTGAAGATGCCTTAACTGCGAGGAAGCACTTGGACCGAACACGTCCTCACAATTGAACACGAAATACATTAAGATGGTGACATTCTTTTGGACTCATTTTTAGCAAAGCAACTCTTTTGCAGCATTCGAGAAACTTCGGTGAATACAGAAAGCTGATTTTGAGTCCACTGGGTTCCTCGGGGGACCACATAAACCCATCAAATGCTACTCAAAAATGGTCCAGAACTAGCCTGTCATTGCCTTCTTCAGGATGTTTCCATGTTATTTTATTTATTAAATGTATATGTCTCCCATCTCACTGTCAGATGTCTCTGGGCAGTTTGTGACATTGTAAAAGCAGAGATAGAAACATTAAAACATGAATATTATTCCCAGCTTTGGACTTTCTGGTGGTCTCATATCCCAGGATCAACCAATCTGATTCCTGGTTAAGTTTTCAAGGTCAGCTAGGTTTGATTTGGTTTTACCTTCTACTTTAATATCACCAATGGCGGTTGTACTGCGCATGCGCGAGCAACGCAACACAAAGTGTGCATGAAGCAAACTGGTCCTAATGCTGGTAGGAACCCACCCCTGGGGCATATCAATCCTTGAGGTGGTTACTGAATTAAATACAAGTGCTCCACCCTTATTCCATTCTATACTCCCCCATCTTAGCTTCTTTTATGTTAATTTTAATGTTATAATTCTTGTTTGACTATTTTAATACTTTAAATATTTTTATCCAATCATAAGCCATCTAGCATTGCATGACTGCAAAATGTGAAGTATATAACTTTAATAATAAATAAACATCATCATCACAACCACCACCTTATCTTTTCATTTTTGTTGCAACTCTGGAACACCTCGAGCATTTTCAACCAAACTTGGTACACAGATTACTTACTCTCTAGAAACAAATACTGTGGGGGTAAGACATCCCTAACACCCTTGGGGGGGAGTGTTCTGTTAAGATACAGCCTGTTGTGCCTTAAAATGGCTTCTACCATACTGCCTTAAAATGGCTTCTACTCTACCCTGCTTTGGAGTTGCCATGGTAATGACTTCACAGTACTCCACTCCCTCTTGTAAGGGGGAAAATGCAACATTAGAAATTGAGGCGACATTCATGGAAGGAGGTTTGGGATAAATAAATACCCAAGCAGTGCTGGGTTATCAGCTAGTTCAGAAATAAAGATCACTTTTTTAAAACCCTTTCTTTTATGATTCAGTAAAATGCAAGAAAGTTCAAAATATTTGAATCAAAACATTTTAGCACAAGAAAAGTGAAGGATAATACTTAATATGGATTTCTTTATTTATGGACTGCAAAACAATATTCTGATGAATAATTGAGCCAAGGTCTTGTTAATATTTACTGACTTTAATGAGCAATTATGTGATAAAGCAATCACGGACTTGTAGAATATGTTAATAGATTAGGGAATTAACTAATGTTTGTGAACAAATATGCAAGCACTAATAAACTATTAACTACTGAAGTGCTAATTAAAGCATAAATAATATGATCGGCTGTATATTAATCAATAAAACCCTGTAGACAAGTGGAGAGGGGATTTAGTTATGCTTGTATATTGTAATGAAGTATAAACGCAATAACAGAAAGTTGATCACACATGCCAGAGATTTAAAATAAGAATTGACAGGAAGTGTCCTACACATGCTAAAATCCCAACATGAGTTCTTATTGCTTAACCAGAATTAAAATGAAATAAAATGTTTCATATGTCTACCAAACAAAGCTATAAAAATCTACCCATATGCTCTAGCAAAGGTTGATCTTTTTGGACAACGTGCATAAATAGGCATTTCTCTCCTATAAAGTTATGGATCCATAGATCAATGCTGCTAATTTATCCACCAAGGTGGCAATGGCAGTTTTGATGTTAATGAAGAACAGGATTTGGGATGATGTTCACTTATCCTTCTCCAAAAAGCCATAGGGAATAAATTGTTCCAGGAAGTTGGCTTTATGTTTTAGAAAGAGTTTCTAGGCTACCCTCAGAATTGTTTCCCATTTCTCAAGCTAAATCTGCATGTCTATCATCTTATGCTCTGCTTATAGCTCAGAGTTTAATGATAGATATAGATAGATAGATGATAGATAGATAGATAGATAGATAGATAGATAGATAGATAGATAGATAGATAGATGATAGATAGATAGATGATATAGATAGATGATAGATAGATAGATGATAGATAGATGATAGATAGATAGATAGATAGATAGATAGATAGATAGATGATAGATAGATAGATAGATAGATAGATAGATAGATAGATGGATGAGAGAGAGAGAGAGAGAGAGAGAGAGAGAGAGAGAGAGAGAGAGAGAGAGAGAGAGAGAGAGAGAGATCTTAAATTAAAATTAAGAATAAAAATTACTTTTAAAAATAAAAGCAGTGAGGACTGCTCTCACCAGCTAGCAATCTCAAGCTTTACTTACTCAAGCAGTCTCAAACTCTACTTCATCATGGACACCAGGAAAGAATGAATAAATGAGATGGTCATGATGATTACATGGTAGACATTCAAAGGTGGGTTGGTGCTGGTTGGGCCCAGTTGTAGTGGCGGCGGGATGCAGAAGCGTTCGTCTGTGGGGGGGATCGCGCCCGAACCGGTAGTAAAAAGATTAGCAACCCACCTCTGTAGACATTGTATGTATTTAGGGCAGTGAAGGCAAACTTATGACATGTGTGTCAAAGTTGATACTCCACGTCATGCTACTGTTTACCAACACTGAACAACAATTATCCTCCCTGTTTAAGTTACCAAAGAAACAACATACAAACATTCAAGCAATATGCATCAATCAACTCTGCACACCCAGGCCTTAAAATGGATCCTCATCATCTATATCAGCATGTGATCTGCGAAGGTAAGAAAACAAGTATTATAAAAAGCAGTTGGTTAATCCTGAAAAATTTGGCAACAAATTGTGGTTAAGAAGAGTCAGATTGAAACCAATAGATAACCTACAATTTACATTCTGATGGGATCTGGTTGCAAATTTATGAAGTACTTTCCATTAAAAAGCAAGAGCCTCCATAAATAAGCAAATGGACTATATGATGAGTGTGCTTAAGTTATTTGGCAATAAACCTGTGGTAGAATTTTTTTTAAAAAAACCTTCGTCCTCCATAGGTTAAAGCAAAAACAACAATGGGCTATTTACTTACTTATTTACGCTGATGATACGCAGCTGTACATCTCAACCCCAAACCACCCCAACGAGGCTGTCGAAGTGATGTTCCGGTGTTTGGAAGCCATTGGGGTCTGGATGGGGGACAACAGACTCAAACTCAACCCCTCCAAGACTGAGTGGCTGTGGCTACCGGCACCCCGGTTCAGCCAGCTAATTCCATCGCTGGCCATAGGGGGTGAACAACTCCCCCCTGTGGAGCGGGCGCACAATTTGGGCGTCCTCCTAGATGCCCGGCTGTCTATGGATGACCATGTGGCAGCCGTGGCAAGGGGGGCGTTCCACCAAGTTCGCCTGGTGCGTCAATTGCGCCCCCTACTGGACCGGGATGCCCTACGCACGGTCACTCATGCGCTGGTGACGTCTCGCCTGGACTACTGCAATGCCCTCTACATGGGGCTTCCCTTGGGACGCATCCGAAGACTACAGCTAGTTCAGAACGCAGCCGTGCGGGTGATTATGGGGAGCTCAAGATACTCCCATGTGACACCTCTCCTGCGCGAGCTGCACTGGCTACCTGTGGTTTTTTGGGTGCGTTTCAAGGTATTGATTACCATCTTTAAAGCGCTCCATGGCACAGGACCCAGTTACCTGCGGGATCGTATCCTCCCGCACACATCCCTACGACCAATCCGCTCGCACAGGGAGGGACTACTACTGGTGCCGTCCACTAGGCAGTGCCAGCGGGCGACGCCTAGGGGTAGGACTTCTCTGTGATGGGCCCAACCCTCTGGAATGACCTCCCCCCGACATTAGAACTACCACTGACTTCCGTTCCTTCCGTCAAAAATTAAAGACTCACCTGTTTCGATTAGCTGGCCTGGCACATTCTTAGTTTTTACCTCCCGATGGATATATTTTAATGGGTAATTTTGGGTAATATTTTAACTCTTGGGTTATTAGAGTTTTTAATGTACTATATTTATTATTCTATATACAGTCTTGTAACCTCCTCCACCTACGTATTTAATTATTTAACTGTTTTATGTATGTATTTTATAATGCATTTTAGTGACTGTACACCACCCCGAGTCCCTTTCAGGAGAGGGGGCGGTCTATAAATACGAATAATAAATAAATAAATAAATAAACTTATTGAAATTAAAATAATAAACTGTACTGTTTATTGAATGTAAATGTGATACCATAGACATATACAAATCATAGTGTTTGCTGATTAAATTGAATTCCTCTGGAGATATACATGAAGGATGACGGGTCAGGAGAAATGGATATTGAAATTGTGAGAATTCTTGGAAAATTATAGACGTTGTAAGTTAAACTTCTGAAATGTACATTGTCTATTGGTGTCAATCGGACCTGGTTTAGCAGTTGGTTAATACAATCAATAATAATCAAACATCTGTTTGGTGTTATTGTGTAATTATTACTTAAAGCAATGAGAAATGAGTAAAACTTACTCATTTCTTGTAAAATTGTATGTATGGAGTTTTTATTTCTTTCATGTTCTAGCCCCATGATGGCGAACCTATGGAACATGTGCAACAGGTGGCACGTGGAGCCACATTTGCTGGCACGTCAGCCATCAGCTGATTTTTCACCCTTTTATGGGAGAACCTCAAATTTTAAAAAATCCCAATTGAGCAATAAAGAAATGTTGAAGCATTCACAATGCATATCCCAAGAAGTTAGCCATTACTGATAGAAACAGCAAATCATTGTGCCTTTTGTGTCCTGGAACAATAGTAAGCAGAACGTGTAATGTAAAAAGACATTTTGAAATAAACCATCACTGGTCTTTGGGGGGGGGGGAAGTGAGGGGGAAAAGAAAGGTGTACAACTCTCAGCAGCAGTCAATCAAATTACTTCATGAAATCCGTAATAAGTCCCATGAATTTAACATCAGCAAGTTTCAAAATTGCTCACTCCATAGCTCAGCATGGAAAGGCTTCAGAGAAAGAGAATTTATTAAAGTCTTCTAAAATGTGCACCTTTTTTTTCTTTCAAGAAATTCAAGATAAAGATGCTACCATATTATTAAGCAGGTTTGATTTATCAGTTCAGCAGAAATGCCATTATAGACACAGGGATGGCAATGATCTCTGATGTACAACATGAATTAAAAGGAGACTTAAATAATTGTAAATAAATATAAATAATAAATAATAAAGGAGGGAGTAGTGACCTTCCTCCCATATTTAGGCATACCAGGGGTTGTAACACAAATACATACCTATTTCCCTGGCTCAACTGATAAGGAGGCGAGCCTGTGGCTTAGTGGCTAAGACTCCTGCCTGAGATATAATACAGCCCAGTTCAAATCCCAGTAAGGGTATGGCTAGCTGATGAGAGCTAATTAGCTCGAAATAGATCTATACTAGTCTCCCTTTATTTATTTATCAGTACAAATACAACACACACACACACACACACACACACACACACACACACACACACACACATATATATATATATATATATATATATATATATATATATATATACTGCTATATATATATATATATATATATATATATACTGCTGTCACCTCTTTCGCTCGGTGGCTGTCTTTGCTAGATTTTCCAATGGTCAGACCATAAGAAGAAGATCTGGTAAAGCTAGAAACACTGCCAACAAGCACATCAGAAAGCAAGGCATGCAACTTTGCTTTAAAACGGTTCCATAGATTGAGATGTCTACATGGTGATGGGGAGGGGGGAGGTTGGATTTGTGAAGCTGTTTATGGAAGCTATTGAATATCCAGTAGTGCTGCTTTAGGGCAGTGGTGAAATTCATTTATTTTTACTACTGGTTCTGTGGGCATGGCTTGGTGGGCATGGTGTGGCTTGGTGGGCATGGCTTGGTGAGTGTGGCAGGGGAAGGATACTGTAAAATCTCCATTCCCACCCCACTCTGGGGCCAGCCAGAGGTGGCATTTGCCGGTTCTCTGAACTACTCAAAATTTCTCCAGAACCTGCTGGATTGTACCCCTGCTTTAGGGCATTATCCATTTATTCACCAAGGGAATGTTGTGTGGTGAGGCTGGATTTGCAAAACTACAGGTAATCCTTGACTTATAACCATTCATTTAACGAATGTTGAGAGCTTCAATGGCGCTGAAAAAATGGCCATTTTTCACACTTATGTTTAGCAACTGATCATATTTGTGACAGTTGACTCATACATATGATAGTCCCAGGGTCATGTGGTCACCTTCTGCGACCTTCTGGGAAGCAAAGTCAATGAGGCAGCCAGAACAAGTGTGTTGCTAACTTAACAACTGCAGTGATTCACTTAACAATTGTGACAGGAAGGTCACAAAAGCCACATAAAAATTATCTCACTTAATAATATAAATTTTGGGCTCAATTATGGTCACAAGTCAAGGACTACCTTCAGAGGATGGAATTACAGTTGTAACAACACTAGTGCATTTAATAACCGCTCCACTCCTTCCAAGTGAGGATTTTCTGCACTATTGCAGGAGGTTGAATCAACTTACAGCGAACTGCTGATGCACAACAATGAGAGTCGAGGAAAAGTCTTCAAAAGATTTATGGAGTGCTAGGAAGAAATTAAGTTATACGTGGAGAATAAAATAATTGGAACATTTTCTTCAGCTCAGTGATTGTACATGGGTCAATGCACTGATATTTTTCACAGACCTCCCAGTTCACATAAGTGAATTGAACTTAAAAGTTACAAGGTTTGGCCCAAAGTCTGGATGTTATGTTAGGATACACCAAAGTCTTTGAAATTAAACCTCAAATTTTCAAACAAGATGTGGGGACTAAATCTTATAAGTATTTTCCTTGTCTAAGGTCAGCTTGGATATGCAAAACAAAATGGAGCCTTTGCATATAACGTACCAGCACATTTTAAACCCAATCATTGGTCCATTTGGTGGAAGATTTAATTGATTTGGAAGTTTAGAATAGACAATTACATCAGGTATCTCGATGGGGGTCAACATTACTATGAAATTAAATGATTTCCAATGGCTACAAATTGAAGGATTTGAGCTGCAGATAATAGAGTTACAAATTAGTCAAGTTTTGATGACCCGAAGTCTCGATTTGAGGATCTGGAAAGAAATTGTCTGCAGAATGAAGATTGTCACTATGAACAAGAAATGTTTAATCTATCTTGCTTAGATTTTAAGAGTGGTTTTGGTGCCTTGGAGTCACTCTCTTAGCCCAATGCATGTGGCTGAGTATCCAAGCTCCTTCTTTCAGTACCGAATGATATTTAAATGGGGGTATGTTGCACTGATGATGTTACCTAGCTGGGTAATGAAAAGTCTGCAAGAAAGCATCCAAGCTCAGAAAGTACCAAGAACACCCCCTACCAGAGGTGGTTTCCTACCAGTTCGGACCAGTTTGGCCAAGTAGGTAGTAAGTTGGCCTGCCACGCCCCTGAACAGGTTGTATCGGTAGAGCCGTAGGCACTGCCATCTTGTTTTTTTTGTTTCTACGCATGTGCAGAAGCAATTTTTTCAATACTGCATACGGCGCGTCCCTGACCCAACCAGCATTGGCAGCAGCCGGAACCTACTCCTGCCCGTACCCCCGTTCAATCCTGAGCTACAAATATTCTACCAATAAAGATGAATATGTATAGCTTAGAGTTGAAATGCGAGATCCTTGGTAATCTCTAGGCTTGGCTGTTTCAGAGAAATACAAGCATTCTATTCTATAGATATTTAAATTAAATAACTGCCTCCAAATTTCAAAGAACATTCACATAAGCATGATTAAATGTCCTTTGGAGCTATTCTCAAGGCCAAACATTTAAAGAATTCCTCACAAGCTGAAATTATGCCCTTGTCGTAAATCACCTGTTGGATCTAGAGTCTGTTTCTTATTTTTTCTCCTTTTTATGCAAAGGCTTGCTTCCCAGTTTCCTCTGGATGCAACACATTCACAATTCTGATTTCTTTCACGTACAATTACTCTTGCCCTATTGGTATAATTCTGTTTCCTTGAAAGTAGCAAAAATTATGTTGTAGTGCTCGTAGGTCGTTGTTGATTGAGTCACAATTTTATGCTTGCGTTTGATTGCACCTGAAACAGGAACTGTATTCTTGTTTTGGTAACTTTGTTATCCTGAACAATATATAACATAGTACAGTAGTACAATTTGACCCATATCTGAATTTATTTAAGCTCTCATAAATGCATATTAAAATAGAATATTTTAAATATTTTAAATATTAAAATAAAATTGAAATGGAAATAGGGACGCGATGGCTCAGTGGCTAAGATGCTGAGCTTGTCAATCAGAAAGTTCGGCAGTTCGAATCCTTAGCGCCGCATAATGGAGTGAGCTCCCATTATTTGTCCCAGCTTCTGCCAACCTAGCAGTTCAAAAGCATGTAAAAATGCAAGCAGAAAAATAGGGACCACCTTTGGTGGGAAGGTAACAGCATTCTGTGTGCCTTCGGTGTTTAGTCATGCCGGTCACATGACTACGGAGATCTCTTTGGAGAATGCTGGCTCTTTGGCTTTGAAATGGAAATGAGCACCGCCCCCTAGAGTCAGGAACGCCTAGCACATATGTGCGAGCAGAACCTTTGCAAAACCACTGTAGGATCTCCCAAAAAGTGAGATCCTGCTGTGTACAGGAACGCTGCAGCAGGACTTTTGCTTGAAGTCAAGACTGACCTTAACTTAAGATGAAGTGAGGCAGCCCACTCAGACAGCCCATAAGGTTACGTAGGGAGCTGTTGTAATGCAAGAACTACAGAACTACATCTGCCACACAGAACTACATCTGCCACACAGCATGCTACCTGAGCCTTAAATTAGCCTTTTGATGGAAGACTGTATTCTTCTATTAATACTGACATAGATTCTAATGCCATCTAATTAACCTTCGTGAAGAAGTTACGCCATCCTGACTTTTTCTTCAAGAAGCAAAATGTGTACTTTATGGTGTAAATGTGTTACAAGGTAACCGCTAGGGAACCAAGTGGGAGTTAAGGCTGGTAAATGGGTACGGTAGTTTTTTATTTATTTATTACTTAGTAAGTTTATATGCCACCCATCTCACTGTCAAGCAATTCTGGGTGGTTTGCTACATCATAAAAGCAGATACATCACATTAAAATGTTACATATTAAAATAAGCAAAGATTAAATCATTGACAAATCAAACCATAATGGGGGGGATCTTCCTCCTAGTTCACCCAAAATCTCCAATGTGGAAAGCCCCCATCGGGGGCCCAGGTCAATTAGTAGAATCAGTTTCTGAGTGTCCTTCAGTATGCCAAGAGGTTGGATCTTATACTAGGATAGGGGTCTACAACCTTGGCAACTTTAAGACTTGTGGACTTCAATTCCCAGAGTTCCTCAGCCAGCAAAGCTCCCAATTCTGGGAGTTGAAGTCCACAAGTTGCCAAGGTTGGAGACCCCTGCTCTAGGGGACATGATGTTCCAGAGGATGGGATTCACCCAGAAAAAGCTCTTCTCCTAGACCAGGGATGTTGAACTCATGGCGTCATGTTGTTGTTGCATGATGTATCATGACTTTTTTCCCCTTCACTAATCTGGGGGTGAGCGTGGCTAACACGTGATGAATCCAGTTCACAGGCTACGAGTTTGACACCCCTGCCCTAGACCTACCAGGAAGAATTCCTTGACCAATGGGGTCCACAGCATGCCCCTTCTGCCAGAATGAGTAGAGGAATTCCATTGAAATGAATTAGTTCTCAGGTAGCCTGGACCTACATCATAAAGGGCTGTTAATCCTGTGTTGATGTGGAGATTTCAATTAAGAGTGACTGACCAGATGGGTGTAGCCAGTTCACCCTAGACAACTCGATGCAGGACAACTCGACACAACCAACTTGTGCATGAAGAAATGGTGGAATAGAATCATTAAAGAAAGGATGCTAAAGGAAGGGCAAAATAAAATGTGAATCGCAAAAAATAAAATAATGCTGAAGATGCATTGGGGACAACATTACAGTTATCTCCCCTTGAATTTTCTCATGGCAAGTTGTCCCATGTTGAGTTGGCCACATCAATTTCTTCTGCATCAAGTTGGCCAGGGTGAGTTGGCTGGAATGACTTGGCCAGGGCGAGACAATCACGGCAAGACAATTGCAAGTAAATTGAGACAATTACTGCCATTCTGGCAGATGGAAGCAGATGACTTTTGTATACATCTGCTGGGAAGAGTTCAGAAGAGTTGAAGAGGTGATCTATCATAGTTTAAGCTCTCTTTTATAGACCTAACACTAGATCCAACTGGTTATATGTATCCAAAATCATACTGCTATCTTTGGAATATGACAAAGAAGGATACAGAGGAGGAAGAGATTTATTAAGCAACAGATCAGATAAGCCTGAGCAAATTATGTTGACTATTAATAAGCCATGTTCAATATAGTTGTTCAAAACCTGGTTTCCATATCCAGGCTTCTTTATCTGCTCTATAAGTTTTAATCTATACTTTAAATTCAAACTTCTTTATTGCTCCTGATTAACTATTACATTTTGCTTAGTATAAAAAAAATAGGTGCTTTTCATATTACAAGGAAAGAAAACTTGGATGACTTAAATAAATAATTAAAATTGTGATCTAAAGAGAAGGTGACTTATTTCCAGCATTATTTACAGGGAAATCCATCACTATGACATCTTATTTATAACAAAATACTCTAATCTACATTTTATATGTAATGGAGAATAGAACATTTATTATTGACAACAATAATAATAACGTAAGTCTAGCTTGATGTCGCATAGAAGTCGGGTAGATTGGCATCCTGCAGATGTTTTGGACCCATTAATTTCATCAAGTAGTGGATGCTGGAAGTAGTAGCTAAAAATACATGGAGGATACTAAAATACCTACTCTGGTATTGAACATAGTTGAATGAAAGGGTTAAGCAGTCTGATACCCTCCATATATTTTGACTACAGAAACCTCCAGAAAAATATTGTAGAAAAAATGGATTATATTAAGATTATGCATTAGATTATATAATCTGTGTCAAGTGCATAATAGCTGCATTTTGTGTCCAGTGCAACATAGCTTGCAAAAAATGTGTATCCAGTAAAACAGGGGTGTCAATCTCAATTTCATTGAGGGCTGCATCAGGGTTGTGTTTGACCTTGGGGGGGATAGGGTGGGAGTGGTCAGGGTAGGCATGGCTATCTTGATGTCACTCATGTCGGGGGGGGGGGCGCCGAGCACTCTGCCAGCGAAAATGGGTTCCCAGGCTCCCTTTTTGGCTGCAATTGCTTCCTGGAACACTCTGCCAGCAAAAATGGAGGTCGGGAGGGCAGCCCATGGCCCTCGTGAGCTCCATTTCAGCTGCGATGGACTCCTGAAACCCTCTGCCAATAAAAAATAGAGGTCGGGAGTGCTACACCAGTGACATGCAGTCAGGGGAGGCAGGGGAGGCAGAGCCTCACCGCTCTCATCATGAAAAAAAAATTACTCCGGGAAGCTGCGAAAGTGGCTGGGAGAGGCGCGCGGCTTGGTTTAGCTTCCCTGGACATTGCAGCAGCAGCACCAAGTGTGCCGATTTTGCCATTTTTTGCATCGGGTGAGCCCGGGATCCTTGCAAGGGGAATGGGACCACGTGTGCAGGAGGCTCCTCAACTCCAGCCTCAGATCAGCGCAGCTGCGGTCCCCTTCATGTTGGCTCAGGAAAGAGGGGAATGGGACCACGTGTGCAGGGGAAGGGGACCGCGGCTCATGCTGATCTGAGGATGGCACTGAGGAGCCTCCTGCACATGTGATCCCATTCCCCTTGCAAGGATCCTGGGCTCGCCCGATGCAAAAAATGCCTAGGAAACATCATCAGTGCTAGAAGGGAGGAGGGAAGGAGGAGAAAGGAGAAGTTTCTCTTCTCAGAAATGTCTTCTCAGTGGAGCTGTGGCAGCCCGCCTGTCCCTTTCTGACATTTCTGAGAAGAAAAACTTCTCCAGTCGGGCTGCACCCGTGCGATCGGAGAAACCACGCGGTTTGATGACGTCACCAGCCTCACCAGCCATAAACTTCACCGCACGTCACTGTGCTACACATAGCCCTCACAAGCTCTGTTTTCTCTGGCAGAGGCACCGTGGGCTTGTCCTTTGCTGTTTCCAGGGCAGCATTGTGGGCTGGATCTAAGCAGCTCATGGGCCGGATCCAGCCCCCGGGCCTTGAGTTTGACACCCCTGCAGTAAAACCTCAATTTTATGTTGTCATATAGTGGATTTGGGATACAGTGGACAAAATATTCCTTCGCATTGCATTCCAAACAATGGCCAAAGTTCAAAGGTGTTTCCAAAGCTGCCCATTTAGCTAAATAAAAACAATTTACATCATTCTGATCAACCTCTTCCATTTGCAAGCTTACACAAACCATATTTAGCATGTCTGCCATGTACCTTTAGATTTAACAAGCATTTAGGTCTAAAAATGATATTCAATCAAAATGTGTGTGTGTGTGGGGGGGAACCTGGAAATACACCAAATGCACAGAAATCAAAAGTTGTGATTTCAGCTGCTCCTTCTTTCATTTCCCCTTTCCAAGATTGTTCTTGCGATTGGCAATTATAAAACAAGAAATGTGATGTTTCCAGGATGGGTCAAAAAAAAGTTTCTCAACCCTGGCAACTTGGGATGGGTGGACTTAAATGCTTAGTCTGGGTGGGAGATTCTGGGAGTTGGAGTCCATCTTCTGCTAACATTGATAAACACTGAATTTGGGGGGTGGGGAAGCAACTTGGTCAATCAAGTGTAAGAAAGAAAACAGAGCACTGCACAGTTTAAAGAACACACTTAAAGGAAAAGTGGAAAATATGAAAAAAGCAAACTGTAACTTTGGTGGGTTTAAAGGGATTATCTTAAGGCCCTTTTTATTTATTAGAAATGTAGTGACACTTTCCTACCGATACGGACATTTTTAGGAATCTGGTTGATCCTGTATTTTATATATATATATATATATATATATATATGTCAACCAGATCATATATATACACACATACGTCATTGGTTGTTCGGGTTTTTCCCCCGCATAGAATTGGAAGTATCTTCACGACGTTTCGATGAAGTCTCATTCATCATCTTCAGGTTGCTGCTTCCGGCTTGGTGCTTCCAGGAGCAATGTGAGGTCTCGGCCGGTTCCTCTTTTTAACTGCCAGTGGGGATTTGAACTGATTGGGTGGGAGCTTGGCTGCATTCTTATTGGGAGAAGGTGTATTCTGATTGCTAGGGGGCTTGGCTGTGCTCTGATTGGATGGGAGTTTGGCTGTGCTCTGATTGGATGGGGGCATGTTCTGTATGGGTGGGGGCCTGGTTGTGCTTTTATTAGTCTGAGTTGCAGACGAATTTGAGCTGGTGAGTTGCGTTACTGTTGTTTGGCTTCGCGTTTGTGGTCTTGCCACATCTCCGTGGTGGGCATCAGTTTGCTTCATGTATGGATTGGAGGGGTTTAAAGTGGTTAATAATGCAGCTGTGGTCTGGATTCTGGTTTGTGGTCGGGCTTCTGGTTTGAGTTCATCCTCGGTGTGGGTTTGGGCTTGCTTTTTGCGTGGATGTGTGATAGTGACATCCTGTGTGGTTTTCGTAAGTGTGGGTCTGGTATCATTCTTAGTGTTAGGGACTTGTTTGTCAGTGAGGGCGGGTTTCCAAATGGCTGGTAGGCGGGAGGTATCATCTCGTTTATTCATACTGTGTGGCCATTTTTCTATCTCAATAGCTTCTCTGATTATTCTGTTGTTAAAGTGTTCAATTTTGGCAATAGTTCTGCCAAATCAAATTAACCAACCTACTCCAAGACTCCACTTACAAACCCCTAAGCACGGATCCCACCACCTACTTAGAAAAAACCACCAGATCCAAAATAAAAGCCTCCCCCATCAGTGAAGAGATCCAGCAAAGAATCATTCCCAGAGAAAAATCATCCAGATGCCCTAAGCTCTATGGTCTCCCCAAGATGCACAAAGAAGGAACCCCATTCAGACCCATAGTCAGCTCCATAGGCTCACCTCTACAAAACCTAGCCAAATTTCTCACCAAACAACTACAGTCCTATGCAGAATCCATCACCTCACACGTAAAAAACTCATTCCATTTCATAGAGATCATAAGGAAACAAAACTTACAGCCCAGCGACCTACTAGTGAGCTTCAATGTCATATCCCTCTTCACCCAAGTACCAATCAAAGAAGCCTTAACAGCTATCCAAAACAAATACAACCCCCCCAAACATATCCTAGATCTGACCAACCATTGCCTTTCCAACACATACTTCATCTATAATGGACAAAAATACAAACAAATAGAAGGAGCACCCATGGGATCACCCCTCTCACCTGTCATTGCTAACCTCTACATGGAACACTTTGAAACCCAAGCTCTAGAAAAATCCGATCACAAACCCAAACTCTGGCTCAGATATGTAGATGACACCTTCATAATCTGGCCACACGGAAAAGATAAACTGGACAACTTCCTCACACACCTCAACAGCCTACACCCCAAAATACAATTCACCATGGAAACAGAAGCCAATAATCAACTTCCCTTCCTAGATGTCTTAGTCTATAAGAAATCCAATGGATCCCTAGGACACACCATCTACCAAAAGAAAACACACACACACCGCTATTTACACACACTCTCACACCACCACCCAGCACAGATCAACTCTGTAGCCAAGACACTCATCTCCAGAACAAAACGCTCAGCTGACGAACAACACCTCAAAATCGAACTACACACTCTCACCAATGTACTAATATCCAACAGATTCCAAAGAAACAATAACATTAACATAATCCAAAAAGAAAACCCCACTAAAATCCAAGACAGTAAACAAGAAAATGGCAAAGCCCTCCTCCCATACATAAAAGGCACCACAGACAGAATCAGCAAGATCCTCCACAAACACAACATCAAGACAGCATTCTACACAAACCAAAAATACCCACCATCCTAAGAAACCCCAAAGACAAAATAGAGTTAGAAAATCAAGGAGTATATGAAATCCCATGCACCACCTGCCCTACTACATATATCGGACAGACCAACAGAAGAATAAAGGCACACATTGAAGAACACAAAAACTCAGTCAGAAAGGAGGAACCAACTTCTTCCCTGGTCCAACACCTCAAAGCCACAGGACATGATATAGACTTTAAAAAGACCAGAACTATTGCCAAAATTGAACACTTTAACAACAGAATAATCAGAGAAGCTATTGAGATAGAAAAACGCCCACACAGCATGAATAAACGAGATGATACCTCCCGCCTACCAGCCATTTGGAAACCCGCCCTCACTAACAAACGAGTCCCTAACACTAAGAATGATACCAGACCCACACTTACGAAAACCACACAGGATGTCACTATCACACATCCACGCAAAAAGCAAGCCCAAACCCACACCGAGGATGAACTCAAACCAGAAGCCCGACCACAAACCAGAATCCAGACCACAGCTGCATTATTAGCCACTTTAAACCCCTCCAATCCATACATGAAGCAAACTGATGCCCACCACGGAGATGTGGCAAGACCACAAAGGCGAAGCCAAACAACAGTAACGCAACTCACCAGCTCAAATTCCTCTGCAACTCAGACTAATAAAAGCACAACCAGGCCCCCACCCATACAGAACACGCCCCCATCCAATCAGAGAACAGCCAAACTCCCATCCAATCAGAGCACAGCCAAGCCCCCTACCAATCAGAATACACCTTCTCCCAATCAGAATGCAGCCAAGCTCCCACCCAATCAGCTAAAACCCCAACTGGCAGTTAAAAAGAGGAACCGGCTGAGATCTCACATTGCTCCTGGAAGCACCAAGCTGGAAGCACCAGCCTGAAGATGAAGAATTCTACGCGGGAGAAAACCCGAACAACCAAAGACACACACACACACACACACACACACACACACACACACACATATATATATATATATATATATATATATATATATATATATATATATGAATTATATATATATATAATTCTTATATATATATATATATAAGAATTATATATATATATATAAGAATTATATATATATATATAAGAATTATATATATATATATATAAGAATTATATAAAAGCAGAGGTGCTTCAGCAAGAGATGCTACCATCATTCACATCCTTGTTGCTAAAAATGTCTAAGTGACTTATTCCTTGGCCAAAAAGATCAGAAGGACTATTTCACTGAATCTCTTCAGTACTGTTTCCATTACAGATAGTCCTCGACTTATGACCAAATTTTTTATTGCTAAGTGAGACAGTTGTTAAGTGAGTTTTGCCCCATTTTATGAACTCTTGCCATGGTTGTTAAGTGAATCACTACACTTTTTGAATTAGTAACACGATTGCTAAGTGAATCTGGTTTTCCCATTGACTTGGCTTGTCAGAAGGTGATCACATGACCACGGGACACTGCGACCAATTCGCTCTCACAGGGAGGGACTCCTCCTGGTGCCGTCCACCAAGCAATGCCAACGGGCAGCACCTAGGAGTAGAGCCTTCTCTGTGATGGGCCCAACCCTCTGGAATGACCTCCCCCCCCGACATCAGAACCACCACCGACTTCCGCTCCTTCCGACAAAAACTAAAGACTCACCTGTTTCGACTAGCCGGCTTGGCCCATTCATAGTTTTATTTTACCTCCTGGCAGATATTTTTAATTGGGAATTTCTAGGTCATTATTTTAACTTTAACTTTTTTGTGGTATTTTTAGGGGTTATTTTTAAATACTGTTTTTTAATCGCTTTACTTTAAGATACAGTTTTTATAGCCTCCTCATCTAAGTATTTAAGGATCTGTGTATTTTTGTATTTATTCTTATGTATTCCTTGTGTTTTAATTTGACTGTACACCGCCCCGAGTCCCTTTTGGGAGAGGGGGCGGCCTAGAAATTTAAAATAAAGTAAAGTAAATATGCGTCAGTGGCCAAGCATCTGAATTTGGATCACATGACCATGGGGATGTGGTAATGGTTATAAGTCATAAGCCACTTTTTTTGGTGATGTTGTAATTTTGAACAGTCACTAAGTGAACTGTTGAAGACTACCTGTGTTTGAATGGCAGTAACACCCTTGGTTTTCTAATTTAAATCATTTCAATTGGTGGCACTTTAACATTTGATTTTGTTCTCAATTTCTTCCTAGGCTTAGTTCCAGGAAAATGGGGGCTGCTGTTGAAAAATGATTGGAAGTATTCATTTTAAAAAGGGGGACTTTTTTTTTTAAAAAAATAGAGAATTAACAAAAGATGTTGTGGTTAAAAGAGATGTCATTTTTCAGTGACATACCAATTAATCAGTTTTATTTGGCAGTGGAGGGCAATGGGAAGTACTCCACCACGTATTAAAAAAAAATACAGCACAGCTTTACTATTCCTCTGTTGCCCTTTGAAACTGAACTGAGAGAAAACTTTACCTCAAGACATTACAAGACAGACAGGTTTAAGTGGTCGTGTACTAAGCATTTGGGGAGATGGTTTCTAAAATGGCTGCCATCCATCTTATTTAAATCTGCCTGATTTTAATTTCATTATTTTTAAAGGTCAAATTAAGGACGCCTCTTCTGTATATCCCGGGAACCGCTTGAGCTGGAGTGGTTCAACTCTTGAATTAGGACCCAGATGATCTCAATTTTGTGGTTATTCCTGGAGTTGGAATTCCTTCTCTTCCAACCTATTGCACAGTCAGAGGTAAAACAGCAAAGGTAACCTTCATGTCATGCTGGGATAAACTCTGGCTCTTTCATATGTGCATGCAGTGCCAAAACACATTTAAAAAGGGGTCCGACCTTCCAGCCAGTGGTTTGATATCGTTTTTGTCATTTCATACCCTCACCCTCATGGATGTCTCTGCTCAACATTTTCTGTTGTGGGAACTTCAATGGTGGACCAAATTCCACATACGCTACAGAAAAGCAGAATACAGATCAGATATAGACAGCCAGATCAAACCAGCTAACAGGCAGATGAAAAAGCCGAGTGGCCACTTGCTCTTTGGGGTGGAAGATAATGTTTCAGGAGAAGGAGAAAGGGGCTGTTTTCAGTCTGGGAAAGCGCAATCATCATCATAATTAACAATTGTTGATAAGAAAGACAAAAAAAAGCCAACAGTCTGGATAATGCAAGTGGTAGTACCTGAAGGCAGCAGAAGAGAAGAGAAGGGAACTGGAGAAAATAATAATGTAGAAAGAACTGCAAATAGAAATAAAACGACTGTGGAAAAAGAAAACAAAAGTAGTACCAAAAATAATAGACACCTTGGATGCAATCCTAAAACAATTGGGACAGCACTTGAACACCATCGGCATTGACAAATATACCACCAGTCAATTGCAACTTTACTTGGACCAGCTTACATCCTGCGATGGTAACACTATCAAACATCCACATCTGCCTATCCCAGGTCCTTGGAAAGTACTCAATAGGTAGACAAAAATGCCAAATCCAGTCAGAACATCTGGCTGATTGTGTGACAAACCAAAATAAAATGGAGAATTAATAAAGGGTGTCCCATCCTTTTGTTTACCCCACCATGCTTCACATCCAGGTTTACAAATGTACTTTTTTCTGATGACTCCATTAAAAATGTCATTGCAGTCTGGCAGCTCCACCAACCTTCTCACAGTGCCAGTTCCCTTCATTGCTGGATTGTCAAGGGACTAAAACAATAACGGGCATTCCTTCCTGAACTAACAAATTTTGCAGGCCTGTGAAAGAAAAAATACTTGTAGGAAATGGGTGTAAATTTATTCTACAACATCAACAGCTCAAGAAGAAACCTGGCACCATTGCCAAGAACAAATTAATGAACAAAATCTGCCTATAAACTTTCTGTGAGCTGTGAAGCAACAAAAGGAAGGTTTTGTGGAATATGTTATTTTTAATCTATTATTTATTCACTTACAGTTCACCTCTGTAGCCAAAAGGCTTGCTTTACAGTTATTATTTTATGGAGGGGAGAAACATATGGACTGTATCGTTTTGATGCTTCCTGGGGCCTATTGGATTTATACCTGGGGTCTTCTTGGTCTTCTGTAAAGATAAGCTTTCCCATCATATGTTCTTCTGTTCATGAAAAAGAGATTATTAGACATGGATGCTAAGCATGTACTATGAGATTTATAAGGATTCTAATCTTGGACTTACCTAGGTGTATGATGAAACTGATAAATGAGAATATTTATAGCCATGGGTTTAAATGAGTGGCCCTTAGTCCTCTCTGAGCTTGGTTGTTTTTACACAGATGTTTTATTAGACAAACTAGGTAACTAGTAAGGAATTGGATTTGCTCTCAATTTCTGTTCTAGTGGCTTGTCCTCTCAGTGTTAGTGGAAGATGTAAGCCAGCAACCCTTATCTCTAGACCTCAAACACTGTATAAATCCCAATTTTAAATAGTAATTTTTAACCAGAGACAAGAGGGAAATAATTAACCATACTGTATGACCAAGAGTCTTCATGCTACCAAAATTGAACATAATTAAATTTAGGTTTAAAGATATGAAATTAGTTGCTTTGGGTGACAACATGGGCAGCATATGCATTTTATAAATACTGTAAATAAAATAAATAATACATAATTACCATAATAAATAATAAATTGTTAGCATTATTACTGTTTTGTTCTGTGTGTCCTTCTCCCATTTCTCTTTAGGCAACTGCTAAGTGTTATGTAAAAGCTAAACAAGTCCTTGGCCCAAGAAAAAGTGGGCATCCTTGACAGAAGCAATGATGAGACAATTCCCAAAAGTTGAAAGATGCATCTACTTGTGGCATTGAACTCAAGGGCACTGAATGCAGGATAAATAGGTATGCAATTGACATTAACATATATGATTAGAATACATAGGCTGTTATCTTTCTCAGAAAGGAGAAGTGGATAACACTGATCCAGCCTTATCTCTTCCGTTACTCTGGGGTTTTTAATCGACCCACATGAAGAATAGATTGATACCACTATTATGCTTGTATGTATTCCAGCTAATGCAAAAGTAATATAAGGCAATGGAGTCAAGAGATGATTCTGGAATCATAATAAGGATACATTATTAATTGTGGCCGCCTCTGCTATAGAGGTCTGGGTACAATGCAAGGCACTATTTTCAGACTTGGAAGTTCTCATGAGGAAATTTCCTTGACTTTTTACTAAAAATACTGTAGACATGAGCATAGTGTTTCAAAACACCTTATTTGTTCACAACTAGGCATTTTTCAAAAAGCTCTTTCCTGGTAATGATCTGCACAGTGTTCAACATTGTACTTTCCATTCAATTTGAAGTGCATTGTAAAGTTGGAATGGTTTAGTATTTTGGATTCCAGTCTGCTCAGATGGCTGTCAAGCCCCTGCAGGAAATCACATTCAGAGAAGGGAGGGTCAGTGTTCAACAGAAAGATTTAGTTTAGTTTAGTTTAGTTTAGTTTAGTTTAATTTAGTTTAGTTTGTTGAACATGTACAAGATAGCAGGTATAATCAGGTAGACCATTCCAGGCATTGACCGCTCTGTTGCTGAAGTTGTATTTTACGCAATTAAGTTTGGAGCAGTTTACCTTGAGTTTGTATCTCTTGTTTGCCCGTGTATTATTGCGGTTGAAGCTGAAGTAATCATCGACAGGTAGATCGTTGTAGCAGATAATTTTGTGTACTATGCTTAGGTCAGACCATAGGCGGCGTAGTTCCAGGTTGTCCAAGCCCAAAAGTTTGAGCCTGGAGGCATAAGGGATTCTATTGTGAGCAGAGGAGTGGAGTACTCTTCTTGTGAAATACCTCTGGACCTGTTCAATTGTATTAATGTCTGATATACAGTGTGGATTCCAGGCAGATGAGCTGTATTCAAGAATTGGTCTGACAAAGGCTTTGTATGTAATCCAAATGGCAAAGGTTTTTGTATGGAATCCAACTTTGAGAGGTGCTCATAAGGGAGAAGCAGCATCCTGGCAGAAGAATCGCCTCCAAGATCTTCTTGTCCTGCCACTTTCCTTCCTGCCCTCAGACATGTCCCTAAACCCCTGTTCTCAGGGCCCATTGCTACAGAGCAATGACTTGGGCCTGGCTCTTTAGTACACCTACCTGCCTTCCTTTATGCCTCTTCCCAGCTCCAAAACTTGAAAATTTCGGATTGACAATGCTCAACTTTTTGGCAAAAAAATAAATAAATCTTGGCTCCAGCTGTTATTTCTCCCATCTGCTTTGAGGGCCAGAGAGGTTGGATTTTGTAATACTTGAAACTTGGTTTTTGTAATACTGTTGCACTGGCTAATTAACATGGGTTTTCTTGTATTTTAAATTTGCTTTTTCAATTGTATTGCTAATAGTTCCCCACAAGCTTTAACCTTGAAGAAAAAAACCCTCTCTTTTAGAAACCAGGACTGGCAGGAGAGCATTCAATATATTGTAGATAACAGTTTCGTTTTTAGCTGTTCTCAAGGCTCCATGAACAAAGAAAATAGCCAAGCCAACCTTGGGAAGCGCTGAGAATGTATCTTACCCAAACCCATTTTGATGGTTTTTACTTGTTTCTTTTGCTTTTACCAGAATGCAATCCTCTTTTCTATGGCTATGCTAAGGTGACCAGATTTTAACATTGGTAAAGCGGGACACAATTGACCGGGAGGGGGGGGTCCTTGATTAAAAATTTGGTCTATATCCTTGCACCCCTAACCCTTTAGGGAAAAAAACCCAGGAATGTTCAAACTTGACAGTTTTAAGACTTGTGGACTTCAACTCCCAGAATTCCTCCTCCAGTCATGTTGGCTCAGGAACTCTGGCATTGAAGAGTGCAAGTCTTAAAGCTGTCAAGTTACAAGACCCTTGCACCCCTAATCCTTTAGAAAAAAAACCCAGGGATGTTCAAACGTGACCGTTTTAAGACTTTTGGACTTCAACTCCCAGAATTCCTCCTCCAGTCATGTTGCGGCGACATCATCTGCGTGGATCTGCTCCATCTTTGGGTTTTTTCACCGGGGGCAGGGCTGCTGCTGAAGATGCCGACGAGCCCCCGCCGCCACCAGAATAACTGCTGCTGCCTCCTCCTCCTCCTCCTCCAACAGCACCACCACATTTGCTGCCCGGCGCTGTGGCTGAGGTAAAGCTGCCAAAGCTCCTGCTGGCACCTCCGCCTGTGGCAGTGGTGGCGGTGCCACCCCCTCTGCTCAGAGCACCTGAACTGGGCCCCGCGTTACCCCTGCTGCCTCCTCCTCCTCTGCCGTGCTTTTGAGAAGCCATGAGGCATTTTTTTCCTGCTCCCGCCCCCTCTGCTGCCTTTCTACTGGCTCCCATGGCCTCATGGCTCCTTAAAAGCCATTTAGAACCCGTTCCAGCTCCCTCCCCCCGCCCGTCCGCACATCATCAAGATGAAGTGCGAGAGGAGGAATTCTGGGAGTTGAAGTCCACAAGTCTTAAAGCTGTCAAGTTTGAACATCCCTGGGGTTTTTTTTCTAAAGGGTTAGGGGTGCAAGGGTCTTGTAACTTGACAGCTTTAAGACTTGTGTACTTCAAATGCCAGAGTTTCTGAGCCAATGTTTTGGCTGCTAAGCAAGAGCGTTGTTAAGTGAGTTTCACCACATTTTACAAGTTGGCCACGCCCACCCAGTCACATTGCCGCAAGCCACTCCCACCCCGTCAAATGGCCGCAAGCCACTCCCACCCAGTCACATGGCCAGCACGCCACTCCCACAAAGCATGCCACACCTACAGAAGAGGTTCTAAAAAAATTTGAAACCCACCACTGAAGTACACATAATCCAGTTCCCCTTTCCATAGGGAGACCACACTTCATCAAATTGCATTTAAATAAATTGCTCTAACAAATTGCTTTAAAATTACCTTCTGACTCGGTTGCTTATTGGAAATGGTAAACTGAGGCAGAACCTAGAGCTAGCTTTGGCCATCAGCTTGACCCACATATTTGCTTTTTGAAGCCTTCTTCTCCTTCTTCCAACAGCTGCATCCTGTTCAGAGGTCATTTTCACACAATTTTACCACCGGTTTGCCGGGCATTGAAACTGTGAGTGCATGCAGCTTGCACACATGCATGTGGTCTTCCCCATATGTGCTTTGCTCATGCGTGTGGCTTGCATGCATGCTCACAGCTTTGCAAATGTAGCTAAATAGGTGTCAGGGTTCCAAATAGCATCCAAAATTAAATCAGAGTCCAAGGCAAAGTGTTGCTCAAAGTTCCAATGTATTGGTTCCGGTTCCGGCGGCCGACGGCGACGGGCAGCTCCTTGCCCTCTCCGGCTCCCCGGTGGGCTTCCCCACTCCTTGGGGGGCACAGGACACCCTGCAGAGGGGTCCTGCCGGAGGGGCGGCATCGCGGAGGACTCCTGCAGCGGCGGCGGCTGGCGGGAGGTCTCTCGCGCGCCCAAGGCACCGGGGAGCAAATTCGGAGGGCGCTTCGCGTTTCTGCGCCTCGCGCCTCGCTACAAGCTGACTGGAGAATGTAACAATAGAAGGAAGCAGCTGCAGTGCGGTGAGGTTGCTTCTCTCTTCATTCCCTACTCTGCACGAAAGAATTACTCAGCTTTTTAAAATCTTAACTTTCGGAGCATTTTGGAGGCGCAGCTGGAGGGAGGGGGTTTCCCCCCCCCCTTGGACAAGCGGCGAGGAACAATTCTGCTCTCAGCCCCCGGGGAAGGAGGAGGGGGGAGAGCCAACGAATGAAGCCTCACCCAGGCTGAGATGATTTTCTCTTCAATTTAATTCTACATATTACTGATGATTTGAGGACTTTTGGAACTTTTAAAACTTTGTTATGCCTCTGTGCCCAAAACTGGCAGGGCAAGATGGCACACTTCCGTTGTCTTTATGAACTGTGAAACCTGACTCCACCTTTAAAATTCAGGCTTCCGGTCTTTGTCTCCGTGTCTCCCAGAGAAATCTCTTGTGGATTGTTATTTTTTAAACTTTCTAGGGGAAATTTTCTATCTATTGCCAGACTTATTAGAGAGACTCTCTTCTGCCTGGTTCTTCTGCTCCCGAAACTCACCTGGCTACCCTTCTTTTCTAACTGTCTATCTTATATATGGACTGAACTTCTAACGTTATAAATGATGCCACCCAAAAGACCACCTCCTGGAAAACCTGGCTTTGCCACTTCTGCTCCAACATTTGCAACATCCAGTCCAGCCACACAGTCAAAGATAACAGAACTGATGCAACCTAAGACTACAGAGATGGACTTTCAACAAATGCTTCAACAAATTTTACAGGGCCAGGAGGAAATCAAGAAACAGCTAAGGGAAATGAAAGATGAAATTAAAGAAAATCAAGCCCAAATATATAAGAACTCACAAAGACTGAATCTTGTGGAAGGGGGGGTGGAGGAGGTGAGGGGGGGGTAGAAGCTGTGCAGAAAGGGAACAAAGATCTTGACACCCAACAGATGAAAATAGAATTTGAGAGAATGTCCTATTACCTTAGATTTCAAAATGTTATAGAAGAAGATGGGGAAAACATAAGGGACATCATGACAAACATCCTGGCTGACTACACACACAAAGAAAAACAACAGATGGGGTGGGATATAGACCTGGTTTATAGAGTGAACTCAGCTTATGCTAGAACACACAATGTACCCAGGGAGGTTCACATTAAATTTCTTAGAAAAAGCACAAGAGATGAAATTCTGGGTGTACAAAGGGGGCAAGCATTGACATACCATGATAGGGACATAACCATTCTGAAGCAGATCCCTAAGAAGATTAGAGAAAAAAGGAAGAATTATTCGCAATTAGCGAATAAATTATACCAGAAAGGGGTGTGGTTCAGATGGTTGATGCCTGAAGGTATGCTGATATTCTGGGAGGAGACAAGAATCAGAATCAATTCACCCATAGAGGCGCAGGCCTTTATGGAAAAAAACAAAACACACCTAGAAAAAACACGAGACACTACAACGGACACACAAGACACGGGAGGGGCCAGAGCTCTGCCAGTGGAGGGAGAAGGGGCAATAGCAAGAAAACTCAGATCACAAAAATAAACAAGAAAATCATATTATTATAAACTGACCAAAAGTGATAATGGAATTATATCTGGATTTTATACTGTAATGTCTAATCTGATTGAAAATAGTAATAGAACTAACATGCTGATTGTAACCAATTATATACCAATGCATTGTATATAAATGTATACTATGAGTATGGAGGGAGGGGCGCCTACCACACTTTGCAACTGCCAAAATTTGTATACCTGTCCATTTACCCTTTTCCCTATAAATGTTGAAAAACCAATAAAAAATTTTTATTAAAAAAAAAAAAGTTCCAATGTATTAAGAGAGCCATGTCAGCACATCTGGAAAACACGAATCTGAAGCTTTCCCATTTTCCCCATCCAGATGAAAGTTCAAGATCTTTTCCCACATCCACAAGCCCATCACATGGTCCAATCTTCCAATGCCATGCTGGCAGTTCCACCCATCCAGTTCTGGGTGCAGAGACAAAGAATGACCTTGGCTTTCTAGAAGAAATTTTGTTTTGGCTACATGCATCTAATGCCGTTTAACCCCCCCTCCCATTTCCCCACAATAGAAAAGGCATCATAATAATAGAAAGTATAGCAGGCCAAAGATCCAAAAGGAATATGGCTGCAGGCCTGACAATAGGATGACATAGAGCCAGGGCAGGCAGGCAAGTGGGTAGTTGAGTCCACCTGCAGTTCGTCAGTACTGATTTGCCCAAACCAGTCCGAACCGGTTGATTACCACCACTAATCCTGTTCCAGGAAATCTTCTAGGAGAGAGATGAGACTGAAGGGAAGGAGGTGGGTGAAGAGTTCATTGATGGAGAGGATATTTTGCTTGGATCTCATAGGACCACCAGTTCAAAGAGGAAAAGGGGATAGCTTTTGTGGTCCTTCTTTTTATTGAGAAGGTTCCCTGAGAGAAAACCATGATTTCATTGCTTCATAGGGAGTTCAAACCAGAAGATCAACTTTCCTTTGCCTTATAAGTCACAGATCAATTTCTGAGGCGTTCTTTTTTCCTCTCAAGCCTTTTATAAGTAGTGATTCTTTCTGGGGTTCTCTTTCCGTGATGGTTCTGCTAAAATACAAGGATAAATCGGCAGGAGATCAGGCAAGGCCCAGAGCAAAGTGACAATTGAGACTCAGCTTAGAAGGGGTTGGAGACTATCAGTACTATCAGATTCCTTGGACAGGGCAAAACAAGCCCTGGAATCTAATCCAAAGAAATATTGGCTGGGTTGTAACTAGGTTCAGGCCCTCGTAGCAAGTAAATTTTTGGGTGCTTTGCATGTTGAATAAAGCCAGCCTGTTTAGCTAGTTTATGCTTCAACGTGTCAGGCAAAGCCAGAAAATGGGCATTTAGAAATCAAATTAAGTCCAATGAAGCCACGTAAAAATTTCCCTGGAGGGACATGTTCTTGGTCCACTGAGCCTTCAACAGCAGGAGATGGATGAGCCCAGACAAAGAAGCTATATAATTGGTTGGCTACAGAATGGGCTCAAATGTCTTTAATCCTGTCCCTACACCATACTCATCTCAGTTTCTCAGAAGATACAAGCTTTCTTATTGGAGAAGACTAGATTAAAATAGGATTCAGTAGCTTTATCTTCTCTTCCTTACCTATTAGCACTTGACTGTCTTCACTGAAGAGCTAGTCTATTGATTTTCTCCCTCTCCTTTTATTTTGAACATCTTTAAAGAAGATCTATTTACACTTTGTAGTATCTCACACCAACCTCAGTTCATTCAGAGCTTGAGTTTTCTTGACAACCTGCTGATAGTTTAGGTCTTCCTCTCTTTGGTGACTTCTCCCTTTTCCTTCTGTTATACTGTACTTGTTTGCAGTTCTTCACTAAGCTTTTTGTGTCGTCACATTGGCTTCCCCTGCTAGGCTCCATTCTTTTGTGCCAATGCAGTTGTTTAAATTAATACTTTTTTCCTTAGGAATTCACACACCTATTGTGCTCCCTTTCCAAGTTCCTGGGTTAAGAATTCCCCGGTTTAAAGATGACCCATAGTTAAGAAAGGATCCTTGTAGCAAAATTTCAGTTAAAATACACAATGTTTCATCTTTATTACACAATGCTATTTATACAGTATTATACAATACTACTGTTGTGGTTTACATAAGAGAGAGGAGGAATATATCCATTGGAAAGTTGCAGGTAATAGGCCTAGGAGTGAGCTTGCAGGCCTCACTGAACCAACATTTGAAACTCACATAATTGCAAAAGGTACCACACATATTTCTAATGTACTGACTTGTGTGCTGCATTTTCTGCAAAAAATGTATGGATATATTTAGAGCAGGAAGAATGAGACGGTGGGAAATGAGGAACAGAAAGTAACAAATGGCCAAGAGCTTCAAATGTACATGAGTGTTTACAGAGAGTGATGATCAGTAAGAAAGTAAGAAAGAAAAAAGGAAGTGAAACCATGGAATGTGTATGTCAATAAAAAAGAAGGTATAAGAATTGTGGCTTGAGATGAGAATGGTGTCCTTTGCCCAATAGCAGTCCTTATAGGGCCTGCTATCTGTCATTGGACCCCATTGCAATGGTCTGACAATGTGAGTTTTCTGTTGTTGTTATATCTTCTGCTTCTTTCTTTTGTTCCAAATTATTAGAAAAAATAAACCTCTGATCTTAAAGTAAGATTTATAACTTCTCGTTTGCATTTATTTATTTATTTATTTATTTATTTATTTATTTATTTATTTATTTATTTATTTATTTATTTATTTATTTATTTATTTATTTATTTATTTATTATTTATTTATTTATTTATTTATTTATTTATTTATTTATTTATTTATTTATTGGAATATATTTATGACACATTCAAATTTGCCTTAAGGACAGATTTTAGGAACATGTGTTCATAAACTGGAGACTATCTGCAGCTATTTTGTCCTTTAATCTATCCTGAATTTATCAAAACTTTGTCCTAAAACTTTAAAAAACAGAACTTGCTGCTTCCTCTTTATGTACAGGTGGTGCATGCCCAGTGCAAGGCCTGCAGGGAGATAGAGGGAAGAAGCCGGGCCGAGGACTGCAGGGATCCCAAGGGATCCCACATGGTGCTTCAAGGGATAGACAAGGCCTGGGAAAGCCCATGTTGAATTGAGGAACAGAGCCTATACTTGACCTCCCATATCCTAGGCACCCTGTGCTCTATTTAATGACCCACACAATCACTTAATGGCTACATTGGAGAGATCAGGGATAGAGTTTATTAAGTGTGGGCATGTGTGCCGTCGCCAGCTGCTCTTCTGGTTTCTGGCATGCATGCTAGTCTTTGCACATGCCAGAGCACTGGAAACACGAAGTCCAGCCGGCCAGTGCGCTGGTCGGGTTTCCAGCACACATTCCAGTTTGGGCAAAAGGTTTGCCATCACTGCTCTAAAGGAAGAAGTGATCAGCAAAACTTGTCCTCCTTTCCTAGGAGGACAAGGTTTAACAGAGCTCATTTCCTACCTCAGAATTATTAAAAATCCCATATCATTCCTACACAGGTAGTCCTAGATTTAGCCAGTTTTTTGCCCCCCCCCCTCCAGGAGCATTCTGCAACCCACCACCCCAAGGCTATTCATGTCTTTTATTTGAAAAAAAGGGGGGCATTTTCACGAAAAACAGGCCATTTTGGGGAGGTTTGCAGAGTGCAAAAACTTTTTTTCTTCTTTCGGAAAGCTCTTTATTTAGAGTGATTGATGAGAATTACATTGATCAAATGCTGTGCCAGCAGAAACAAGTCTTAGGTGCTGCAGGTTGTCAGCAATTTATTTCTCTAGCACATAGATAAATACACTTGGAAACATCTACGTACCTACCTACCTACTCTCTCTCTCTCTCTCCCTACCTACCTACTGTATTTCTCTCTCTCTCTCTCTCTCTCTCTCTCTCTCTCTCTCTCTCCCTCCCTCCCTCCCTCCCTCCCTCCCTCCCTCTACCTACCTACCTACCTACTCTCTCTCTTTCCCTACCTACTATTTTTTCTCTCTCTCTATCCCTCTATCTACATACCTACCTACCTACTCTCTCTTTCTCCCTACATACCTACTCTCTCTCTCTCTCTCTCTCTCTCTCTCTCTCTCCCTCCCTCCCTCCCTCCCTCCCTCTACCTACCTACCTACCTACCTACCTACCTACCTACTCTCTCTCTTTCCCTACCTACTATTTTTTTCTCTCTCTCTATCCCTCTATCTACATACCTACCTACCTACTCTCTCTTTCTCCCTACATACCTACTGTATTTCTCTCTCTCTATCCCTCTATCTACCTATCTACCTACCTACCTACATACTCTCTCTCTCTGTCCCTACCTACCTACTGTATTTCTCTCTCTTTCTCTCTCTCCCTCCCTCCCTCCCTCCATCTATCTATCTACCTACCTACCTACTCTCTCCCTCTCCCTACCTACCTACTGTATTTCTCGCTCTCTCTCCCTCTCTCTCCCTCTATCTACCTACTTACTTTTTAAAAAATTTGCCTCTTCAAAACCTTGGTGCGTCTTATACTCCGGTATGTCTTATACTCCAAAAAATACGGTAGCTAGTGTAAGAATTAAGATCTGTCTCCTTTAAGAAACTAAATCCTGGGAAATGTAGGTAGATACTGTCTTATGGGAAATGTAGTTCCATGACATATGATCACACCTGTGTTTCTGATTGGCCACTGCGGCTTTCTGCCTGCATGCATTATAGCCGGTCATTTTAGATTATAGCTGGTCATTTTAAATGCCTTTGTGAACCAGAGAAGTAATGTTTGTGTCTCCGCTCAGCATGGGAGCGAAATCATTATCTTTTTACACCATGTGATGGGACAGATTATGGAAAGTCAGAAGTATCTTAACACTGAGCTGTAAGTTTTGATATTAAGAACGCCTGATAATAAGCTTGATCTGAATGAGATTCCTAAGCGTGGAGTTAACTGGATCCCCCAAGCCGGCCTAGAGCACTCGAGGCAGAAGAGTAAAAAGATGATGATTTCTCTCTATTTCAATCAATCAGAAAAGAGCTGGAAGGGATCTTGACAATCTTCTAGTCCAACCCCCTGCTCAAGGAACAGACTCCATACCATTTCAGACAGGTGGCTGTCCAGCCTTTTCTTAAAAACCTGCAGTGATGAAGAACGTACAACTTCTGAAGGCCAGCTATTCCACTGGTTAATTGTAGGAAGTTTCTCCTTAATTCCATATAGCTTCTTTCTTTGATTAGTTTCCATCCATTGTTTCTTGTCTTGCCTCCTGGTACTTTGGAGCAATTCAAATTGTTCTTCTTCTAATGTATTGACATGTTGATGAACCCATGATTCAAACATACAATTACACAATACAATATGAACATTATAACATGTTACATAGCAGTTTTATCAAAGAAAGTAAATTCTGAACAAAACTTGCATTCATGTAGGAAATATCTCACATTCTGACTTGTCCTTATCATAGCAACCTAAAGTCCTTCTAATTCAATTGTACATTTATATTATTTATTCCCACTGCTCTAGCTGTAATATATCACAGCAACTGTGTTATCAAAGGTATGAGTTATGAAGCAATATAAAGCAGTATTCATAAGTTGTTGAAAAACAAAAAGGAGCAAGCATGAAGCAAGACAGTTTATCTATTGAAAGCTTTAGTAACATTGACCAGGAAACTAAGAAAGTGATGGGAACATAAGATCCTGGGGCGGAATCAAGGATCTTCTGCGTGTTATTTATCATGGAGATATGAAATGTCCATCTAACCAAATACGAAAAGAAAATATTTGTGAAGTTTTTTGGGCACTCTGAACTAGGCTGATTTTGTTGTGGCCCACCAGCGGCCAACAGAGCTGGTGGCAACCTCATATAGTGAGGAGTTTGCGGGGGGGGGGGGACATGGGCCAGTCCTGGAGTCTGGTCAAGGCTCTGACGAGTGCTCTGCGCCTAAGGCAGATATGGGGCCAGGACCAAATGAGAGTTATCAGCTGCCTTCAGAGTCGGACATCGGTGGGGCAGAACTGTTCCCAATGTGTTCATGCACAGAGCTTCCAGGAGAAGGGAACAGCTAAGGAACAAGGGTCAACTCAGGAGTAAAGCCATAGGTGGATGGTGAATAACCCCTCCCATAGGGAATAGAATAGAATGTAATAACAGAGTTGGAAGGGACCATGGAAGTCTTCTAGTCCAAACCCCTACCTAAGCAGGAAAACCTACACCACTTCAGACAAATGATTATCCAACATCTTCTTTAAAACTTCCAGTGTTGGGGCATTCACAACTTCTGGAGGCAAGCTGTTCCACTGATTAATTGTTCTAACTGTCAGGAAGTTTCTCCTCAGTTCTAAGTTGCTTCTTTCCTTGGCCAGTTTCCACCCATTGCTTCTTGTTCTACCATCAGGTGCTTTGGAGAATAGCTTGACTCCCTCTTCTTTGTGGCAGCCCCTGAGTTATTGGAACACCGCTTTCATGTCTCCCCTAGTCCTTCTTTTCAGTAAACTAGACATACCAAGTTCCTGCAACCATTCTTCATATGTTTTAGCCTCCAGTCCCCTAATCATCTTTGTTGTTCTTCTCTGCACTCTTTCTAGAGTTTCCACATCTATTTTTACCTTGTGGCGACCAAAACTGAATGTAGTATTCCAAGTGTGGCTTTACCAAGGCATTATAAAGTTAATTATATTAAGTATTAATTATATTAACACTTCATGTGATCTTGATTCTATCCCACTGTTTATGTAGCCTAGAGCTGTGTTGGCTTTTTTGGCAGCTGCTGCACACCGCTGGCTCATATTTAAATGATTGTCCACTAGGATTCCAAGATCCCTTTCACAGTTACTACTGTTGAGCAAGGTACCACCTATACTGTACCTGTGCATTTCATTTTTGTTGCCTAAATGTAGAACCTTACTTTCAAAGGGGAGGGGAGTTTGCAGGAGACAATTAGTTCAATTCATTAGGGTGAAGATCTGTTCCTGACTTCTTGCCAAGTATTGTCTGCTACAGAGTGGCGTTTGGAAGATATCAGCCTGGCAGCTCTCCGAGCCTGTTAAAGGTCTGTAGTTGTGAAATCTCTTGAAAGACTGTTGGCCGGAACTTTTGCTGGAGAGGAATTCACTTTAAACTAAATAAAAGGGTTTTTTATCGAGACGAGGAGTTGGCTTCATGCTTTTGGGAAGCCTGTGTCAGAATGGATTTCTTGCCAACATTGACAGAGCAAATCATTTGTATATATTGAGAGCAAACCCCACCCCCTTCTTACACTGTAGTTCAGGGGTGTCAAAGTCACATCATCAGCGTAGCATCACTTGATGTATCAGGACTTTTTCGCCCTTCGCTAAATCGGTTGTGGGCGTGGCCAGCGTGTGATGCATCCAGCCCATGGGCTGGGAGTTTGACAGTCCTGTTGCAGATGTTACCTAGCTGGGCAATGAAACATCTGCAAGAAAAGAACCACATTCAGAGAGCACCCAGGACACCACAAATATGAAAAGCTCTTCTTGAGAAACAAAGTTATAAATGGCTTTTTTACAGATGGATGCTTAACTGCTCATGCTTCTGTGGCATCTTATTTTCTCTTTCACATCTTATTTGATTAACTCGCCATGGCTGACCAAGAAAAAAACAAGCATAAAATCAAGAAAAGAAGATCAGAGATATTTCATGAGCTGCAGATATAATTATTTTGATTATGGAAGGCATTTTGGCTTAAAAACATGCCTATGATGTATCCCAGTCTGCATTAGAGTTGAATATGCCTAAGAAAAGATTCAAAAAAAAGTTTTGGCTCAGTTACGAACATAGCAGCTCTCAGCTATTAATGTAAGCAGCCAGATGGTTTTCAATCTTATACATAAGCTAGAAATAAAGCTGTTTCTACTTTAAGAGTAGTATTATTGTTCTGACCTTCACCAAATCATGAAACAGACTCCTTGTCCCGAAAAAAAAAAAACCTCTTTATTTGGCTAATGTGAATTCCTAGTATTCACATTCAACAAAGTCCCAGCAAACAGTCTTTCAAACACAGACCTTATCAGTCCTTGGAGAGCTGCCAGGCCGATACCTTCCAGACACAACGCTGTACAAGGAGTCTCTCAGATAAGCAAATCTTCACACTAAGGAACTGTCTCCTGCAAACACCACTCCCCTTTTGCTCCTATTTATTTCATATGGGAGGGGCCATTCAGTGTCCCCTTGTGCCTTACTCCCGAGTTGACCTCTGTTCCTTAATTGTTCCCTTCTCCTGACAGCTCTTTGCATGCACACATCCGGAACAGGCTCCAGCTGTTCTTCAGCCCCACTTATGTCTGACTCTGAAGGCAGCTGATAACTGTCATAACTGGCCCCATCTATGCCTCTGACATAGAGCACTCATCAGAGCCTTCCCCGGACTCCAGGACTGGCCCATGTTCCTTCCCAACCTTCTCACCGTTCAAGAGTGCCGCCAACTCTGCTGGCTACTGGTGGGCCACAACAATTATGAACTAACTTCTTAAAATACCCACATCTTTTCCCCCCAGACTCCTACTAGCTATGTAGCTAATTTTTAAAGTACTGACTGAGGCCATTATGAACAGATGTGCAAATCTTATTTCCAACATCATCATTCAACTTCAGCAGATTTTTATTCTGAGTTCTGTTCTGAGTCTCGAATCATTCTCCTGCGACAAGAAGAGAGAAAACATCCTACCATTTTGCAAAAGAGAAGGAAGTCCAACACTAAGGCAAAAAAAGGTCATCAATTAACATTTTTTTCTCCCCCGCAAAATCCCCAAATGCTCATATATCTTCCATATGAAACCATGTTGTGTTTAGGTGTGCAACAGAAGAGATCCAGGAACAATTCTTGAGCCATGACTTAGTCTGAATTTAAGGGTATTTTTGTCCCACAGAAAATGTATCTCGATGGCTGCAGTCTCTTCAGTCTGTGAAGGCTGATATTCTTTCATTCTCCAATTACCTGATTCAACAATGACGAATATCCAAGCAAAATCCTTTTAACCACTGGGCAATTAGATGACTTACTTTCCATTGCTGGCAAGCTGTCACTACTTTGCAAAGGGAGATAATGTCTTACAGTTTTCAGAGTTTTTAAGAACATTTTTTTTTCCAGAAATGATTCTTAATTAAATCTCCACCAAAACTACCTGTCCAACTTTTCAAGCGGATGTGCAGATAAAGTAAGTTTTGACGTGTATCACTGACTCATGCAGGCATTGTTTCTGTGGCAGATAAATTCCCCCCTGTGGTTAATTAATTATTGTTAATGAACAATAGCCAAAGGCCTTGAGAAATCTCATAGGAAAAGCCTGACAGTAAAATATATCCATTGTGGCAGCCCCAAGATCTATATTTCTTTAGTGAACTTCTGCTTCTGTCTATAAAGATTAAGGGACTAAGTTAAAAATCTGGAAACTATTACCAAATTGGACAGTTCTTGTCAAGAGACATACCTAAAACGTTTTCCATGTTGATACAGATTGCTCTCCCACCGAAGTATATCAAGCAGTAGAAGAGGAAAGGGGAAGAAATAACTTTCTCCCTCAATCAGACAATTCCAATAGAAAAAAAATATCTGGAGCTCTGAGCTGAAGTATGAAATGCTGGCGTTCTCTGAGCTTGGTAGTTTTCTTGCAGACTAGGTAACCCAGCTAGGTAACATCATCAGCACTAGTGAGTATGGGTGAAGCTAGTGAGTAATAGCGAAGGTGGACAAAACATAGCGACCGTCTTTTTTGAAGCATCATCAATTTCATAGCTAGTACATGACATGAAAAATGAATGTTTTTGTTGTTATGTAGAAATCTCGTACTCTGAAAGCCGTTGTAATATTTGGCAAGTTTAGTTCTCCTCCTGACTCAGAAGGGGCAAATGAGAATTTCCTTCAGTTGTCTCAAGAAATATAACAAACATGTTGGTCATTCTCTTCTTTAAAAACATTCCAGGGTTGAGGAAAAAATGAACCCAAGTCCACTTGCACTTACCTGAATGCAATTTCAGGCTGTGATTCCTTATCAGGAGACTCCATACCAGGCAATTTCACTCAAATAACCACCTATAAAATATGTTTACATTTATAAAGCGGATATAAGCCAGAAGAAAAGTTGCTTATCTCTTTCCATAGCCGTAACTCCCCAACATTATTGCAATCCCTTCCCCAAACTTCTTTCATGTTATAAATAGTGTGTGCAGCCCAGTGCCTTTGTTCACAGGTATTCCTCCACTTACAACCACAATTGAACCCAAAATGTCAATTGCTGAACTAGATGTTTGTCAAGTGAGTTTTGCCCATTTATCGACCTTTCATGGTTCAGTTGTTAAGTGAATCACTGCAGTCGTTAAGTTAGTAACACGGTTGTAGGGCAAATGGGGATTCCCCATTGACCTTGCTTGTGGAATCGTCGCAAATCCTAAATACATGCCAGTGGCCAAGAGTCTGGATTTTGATCATGTGACCATGGGGATGCTGCAATGGTCATAAGTGTGAAAAACTGTTGCCAGTCAAGGACTGCCTGTATCAGGACACATAAGTCCCACAGTTGCAGAGCACAGTCAAGGAAGGAAAAATCAGTGAGACTTTCTCTAATGAGTTTTAAAGCTAAGAAGGTGGAGGAAGTTGAGAATTCTGAGAGGAGAATCCCCGGACAGGAGTGAGGGTTTCCTGGAAGCATTTCAATTTCTGTTTTTTCTGAGCAGCTTGAAAGATGGACCAGGAGTCCATTTCTCTGATAGCTCCAAAATGGCCTTTTTCATCTGCTGATTGATTGTGTCTGTAGAGAGTTCTCTTTTCTATCACCCGCCATACTTTCTCCTGCATCTGTATATGTTTTATAGCAGGGCTGTCAAACTCCCAGGGTGAATGTGTCACGCATTGGCCATGCCCATACCCGGTTTAGCGAAAGTCCTGATACGTAACGTGATGCCGCCATGACAATGTGAGTTTGACACTCTTGTTTTAGAGGATTTATATCCCATGAGACAAAGCAAGGGCCCACCCCAGATCTCCTCAATACATTTAATATTTGATGCATGATTACTGGACATCGAATATCAAGGTAAGAATAATCTCTGTTGAGAGGGAAATCATTATTTCGTCTAAAGGCACAATCATTCCATCCTGCTACTGGATGGGAATCTCTCCCAGTTGACCACACTTTGAAGAGTCGAAGGACACAGAGCAGAGGTGGTATTCAGTAGGTTCTGACCAGTTCTGGAAAACCAGGGGCGGAAATTTTGAGTAGTTCAGAAAACTGAATTGGCCCCGTTCCCATTTATTCTCTGCCTCCCCAAGTTCCAGATGATTGGGAGGGATGATTGGAATTTTGCAGTAACCTTCCCCTGGAGTGTGGAGGGAATGGAGATTTTACAATAGCCTTCCCCTGCCACACCCACCAAGCCACTCCCACAGAACCGGTAGTAAATAATTGTGAATCCCACCACTGACACAGAGGTAAAAGGGATGAAAAACCACGACAATGATTTTCTATTTGCATTATTCTGAACCTATGGATGAGATTATAGACATTAGTATTATATCTATTACTGACATGCCTGGGGTTCTTAAAGATGCTTCTCTGCACAGTCCAGGATTTAGCTGTAAGGGGAAAAACAAGGGTTTGTGGAAAACACTGAAAGCTATGTACAGGTAATCCTCAATTTAGGACCACAATTGAACCCAAAATTTCTGCTGCTAGGCGAAATAATTGTTTAGTGAGTTTTTATGAACTTTCCTGCCACAGCTGTCAAGGAAATCACTGCAGTTGTTAAGTGAGTAACACAGGTGTTAAGCGAATCTGGCTTCCCCATTAATTTTGCTTGTCAAAAGGTTGCAAAAGTGGGTCACGTTGACTCCGGGACTCTGCAACTGTCATAAATACACACCAGTTGCCTAGCATCCAAAATTTGATTAATGCTCTTGTAGCTTCAAACGGTCACTAAACAAACGGTTGTAAGTTGAGGACTACTTATACATATTTCCTAACTCTTGGTTAAGGTGATCAGGCTTCAATCATTTCCAGGAGATCAATGCTTTGTACACAGGTTTTCTCACTCAAAGTAAGGAGCTCATTTTCACTAAAATGAAATGAGGGTAGCGATAAGGATAGGAAGATTCATGCATGTAGGGAATTGTTCTACCTGCAGAAAACTATTATCACTAAGTGTAGTATCTTATGATTTATGATGAATGTATTTAATGATAACTATGATAATGATTTATCACTTATTGCTTGCATGTACACTGAGAGCTTATGCACTGGAGACAAATTCCTTGTCTGTCTAATCATATTTGGCCAATAAAGAATTATATGCTATGCTATGCTATGCTATGCTATGCTATGCTATGCTATGCTATGCTAATGTATTCTGATTCAATACACTTGTAGCTAAAACATATTTTCTTGGTTTTGCCCATTTGTGTTTTCACACTGCATTATAACATCCTGCATATTGAGACTTGTTTGAAAACGATCCAAATAGAACTGTACACAAAAGATATGCGGGTTGTCTGTCAAATTGGATATTCTGATTTATGTCGTGAATTTTAAGCAGATGGGTATATGAATTTGTAGATGAAAGGCTTCGCTGATGATCTTAAAAATAAGAAAGGCTTGCCTTAATCCAATTTCCAGTTGAGATAAAAGCTATCACAAGGATTGAAAGACTAGTTTGTAACAAATGTATTGCTACAATCATTCTCACTTGTTTTTAATAAAAGAACAGGCATGCCAGTCCCCAGAGAAATCGGCATTTGATGATAACTGTTTTTGTATATATACCTTGTTTGTATACTTCTTGTATCAAAATTAAGAAAACAAAGCAATATGTCTGTACTTTAGATGGATTTTCCATTTTGTTTTTCACAGAAGCTCGGGGATTAAACTCCTAAAATAAGACTAAACAGCATTTCTAATATTTCTGAATGCCAGTAATGTTTGAAAAGAAACGAACAAAATACAAGGTTGAATTGTAGTGGATTGAAACCCTCTTAGGATACTGTTGCAAAACATCTTCATTCAATTAGTACTGTTGCAAACAATATCTGAAAAGATGCTGGTTTACACCATTTACATGTTACAGCTAATAGACAACATATTATATTACACAACTCTTTATTCCCTGTGGGAGGGGACATTCAACATCCATCTGTGGCTTTACGCCTGAGTCAGTCCTTGTTCCTTAGCTGTTCCCTTCTCCTGGCAGCTCTGCACATGCGCACATTGGGAACAGGCTCCAGCTGTTCTTCTGCCCCACTGACGTCTGACTCCGAAGGCAGCTGATAATTGTTGGATAGCCCTGGCCCCATCTCTGCCTCTGACACAGAGCCTTCCCAAACTCTACCTCATGTTCCTCCCCACCTCCTCACTGTTTGAGTCTGCCACCAGCTCTGCTGGCTGCTGGCGGGCCATAACAGTTCCTAGGTTACTGGGGGATAAGAAAGTATTTATAGCTAGTCTGCATATCTGCTGTGCGACCCGCTGATAGTTCCAAGTTCTACCTAATCAGTCCTAACAATTTTTCCTTTCTTGACTACTATTCTGGTTCAAATGACATCTCAGTATCCTCACTGTAAACCCATATCAGATGGATCAATGTCTCATTCGGTTTCCACCTATAGCCTGATGTCAACCATGTAGAGGAGGTAACTGATGGTAGTTCCACTCTTTTATTTTAATAATTTTTTTTTTATTTTTAATTTTCAAAACAAACACAACACATCCTTCTTTACATTCTGTAGAAAGTGTATCAGTTAGTTACAAAAAGGCTTCCGTGCATCTCTTCCACAGTCAACAAATGTAATTCATATTAACTCAAGTATTTTAACTCAGATATTTATACATGTTACCATCATCATACCTCCATTTTCATTTGACTATAATTATTTAAATGTCCTTTATCATAAAATATACCAAGATTTAATACATAACCACATACTGGCATTTCATTTACTATTTCTAAAATCCTCCAATAACACTGAATCCTTATATCCTATTCTAGCTAAACATCCATAATATTTAATAACAAAGTTTTCTAATCCTCCTTTCCAAATCACTGTTTACAATTTACATCCAGTTTCCTTATGTTGTACCCATACCTGTATATATGTTGTTATCATTATCCCTCCTTCATTTAACTATATCCTGCATCATAACATTTTCCCCCTAATAATCAAGACTTAACTGTATCTAACTTAGTTCTTTTTTTATTAACCTTTATATATAATCCAAAAGGATTTCTAATTTTCCATTCAATATTCATATCCAATTATTACTTATCATAACGCTACACATTGTATACATTATTATCATTATCAATTATTTATTTAACTATAGCTATTATCACTAAATTTCACTAAGTTTAACTAGTTTTAAATTATACTCTTCCATCTATCAACCTGTATCTTTCCAGTAGCAAAATAGTCTCATATCTTCTGCCATTTGTGGTGTCAGTCCTCTAATCATCTCCTTAATCAACTTTGTATGGACTCCTCTTAGCAACTCCTTGCTTATAAAATCTCTCATGTACTTTTGATGCCCTTCTTCTGTTTCCTTAATCAGCTTATCTTTGATTGTCGGTAGTGTTATCAATGATATTGCTAATAAAATTTCTCTCTTTAAATCCATACATTCTTTTGTTTTTTCTTCTTCTGTATCTTGCCATCTGGGGTAGATTTCCCCTCCATTTAATTTCTCTTTCAGTATTCCACTCTTTCCATTTTCAGAGATAAACCAATCACCATAAATATCAGCAATTTTAATTTATTTATATTCATTTTCCTCTTCGATTTTTAGGATTTTAATCACTACTTTTTCCATTTGATAAACATCTCCAACTTCTTCATCATATTTTACTGTTAGATACTCTAAGTCTTCCAACTTCTTATCTATCCTCTCATATGTGTTTGATAATTTCTGTATTTCTGAGAATATCTTTTGCAGACTTAAAATTTCTTTCTGCTGTTGAAATTGTGCCATTATCTCCAGCTAACAAACACTGCTGCTCTAGCTTGGAAGATTTTAACAAGATTAAGCATAGATTCACAATAACGTTTTATTTTCACCTTTCTTTAGTTAAAGATATACTTCAAAGTGACATCTGTATGCTTTACTTCTTATCACTCTCTATAAACAAGCAGTGAGACCTTGGAGTGCCAAGCCAGGATCATCAGTGAGAAAAGTAAGAGTGTTTCGTTTCCAATACACAAACTTCCAGCCTCCAAGTAGCAGTGTTATTGTTGCAATTTTCTTTGTATCTTTTTGCATCTTTTTTGTATTTCAAGTTTTAAAAAAAGTCAGATTCTTGAATGAGTTAGAAGAACACCCACAGAAATGAAAGAGGAGAATTTTAGTCCATAGGTTACAAAGAATAATAAAAGGAAAAAAAAAATAGAAGAAGAAAACTTAATCCATTCATTTTAAAAGGCTTGCATAAATTCCATCCATGAAGATAGAATTTAAAAAGTAAGATAACCTATTTTCCAAAACCATTCCAAATTTAATTCCACTGCTTATTTCTTCTGTTGTCCAATTTAAATTAGTTTTAATTTTTTTATAGGCAATCTCTTTTAAAAAGGTAAAAATTCATCACCAGCTAGAAACACTTTCTCTTTCCATATCCTTCCATTTTGGAGCCGCCCCAACTTCATCAGCCTAATGGCTGGATTTTTTGTCACCGGTTTGAAGAACTTCTCTTGGATCGATCAGGGACTTTGCGATGTCCCTGAGATCAGCAAGACATATTCTTCCTGTTCACTGTCTCTGCGGGACGGTTTAGGTCCATTTAGACCATCCAGCGGAAAAAGTATCAACAGCGATCTCAAAGCATTGAGATTGCACGTCATCTTGTCGCGACATTGGCTCCTCCTCCGGTAGTTCCACTCTTGAACCTGTATCCATATTCAGCTCTTGGTATTATTTTGGGATTATGCTGAACAGCAGTGGGATAGTGCATCATCTTGGTATGCCATTTGGGTAAGCTCCTTGACTCAAGCAGCTGGATTGCATAGTGGTTAGAACACTGCTTTTGATCTGGGATTTTGGGCTTTGAACCCCAGCTGGTACGTACCTTACTAGTAGAGGTACTTGGGCAAAGATCCCTTCATGCTTTATCCTGCCTACTTACATTTGAATGAGACATGAATTTGAAAAGTCATGTCAGTTTAGACATCACCCAGTTTAACAAGGTCTCCATCAGATGTTGGGTTCCAGGACAATCTGACAGTAAGTAGGCTTCTTCAACAAACCATACATAGACAAAGCAAGATAACCTGCAACTGTTCAATATGAATCTACCATTGATGGTTATGACAGTTTCTATAATAGCCATTAATAGAAAATTTGAGGACTACTCACCACATAGTGCTTAACAGAAAATGATAATAAATATCTTAACCTGCAGGATGTAATTAGCTCCATGTCAGGAAGCAAAATGGCACAGGACTGCACTGTTGTAATACTACCAGTGGCATCCAGGTTTCACTGTAAAAAAAACAAGCTAGGGTTAATATGAGTTTATTGCCTGTTGAACAAATCTAAAGAGGAAGTAATTGAATGAATACACGATAAGGCCTGATTTCACTCATTCAACTTATATAGTAGATACAGAACACTATTTATATGAATTAAGTTAATTAATGCCTGCATTGTGATAATTGCTATAAATTGAGCACAGCAAGCACAAATTAAGTGACATTTCTATTGTATCAACAAACAGACTTAACTCTGTGTGAGTGAATTGCAGGCAGCAATCACATTCTGATAGCATCTGTAGACAAATTGAATTGTTCATTTGTAATAGGTGTTGGTTCCTGCAAAGTAAGATTCCTAGATTAGGTGAATGAAATGCAACATGTAATCAAAATATCAAGAAACTTGGGATAAAATATAATTTTGGTTACAAATCCCTAAGAGAGTCATAATTGTGTGTTCCTAATCACAAGGCTAAAATGGAAAAAAAAAGGTATTGTGAAATCAGATACCACTGTTTCAAATCCCTTCTCAACCATATGTAGCTATCATTTGTGGTAATAATTCATGATTTTGGTTAATGAAGTCAAGATTTTTCCTGTTTATACTGGTTTGATATTTAAATAGACTATAGCTTAGAAAAAAATTAATTGCCAGGTTACAATTAATGAAAACCTAACAAAAAAAAATGTTGTTTTTCTTTTTGTGAAAATTCTAACTATAAATTAGATAAGTCAATGATACTTGCATTTTCTAGCACGCTTTGATTAAATATATTGCTATTAATAAAATGAATAACCAGAGATTGGATTCTCACAAGATACTTTGTTGCCTAGGGAAAGAGCAAGAAACAGTGGTATTCACTATTGCAAATATCAAAGCCAATCAATCAATCTAATTTATTCCTTTATTTTTTAGATTTGTATACTGCCAAATTCATTGAGGCTCATGATGGTTTGCAACAGCATATCAACTATTACAACACCCCTGGCAAATCAATCTGTGTGTAAAAATACTAACTATACTATATGATAAGTGGATTTAAAATTCACTTATAAGGCAATACTCAGAGGTGATATTCAGCCAGTTCTGACTGGTTCTGGCGAACTGGTAGCATAAATTTTCAGTAGTTCAAAGAACCAGCAAATACCACCTCTGGATGGCTCTGCCCCCATCTATTCACTGCCTCCCGAGTGTCAGCTGATTGGAGTCCCACCTGATTGGCTGGGTCTTCTTCTGTTGCCCTGCACAGGAGAACAGAGCTGGAAAGCAGGTTAGTGGAATGGGGAGGGAATGGGGATTTTACAGTATCCTTGCCCTGGAGTAATAATAATAATAATACTTTAATTTATAGACCACACCCTTTCCTTGACAGGACTCGGGGCGGTGTACAGTCATATTAAAACAATATGGATACAAAAATATAGATATACATAGATAGACGGAGGAGGTAGGATATACACTGTACAGTAATGGATTAAAATACGAATAAAAGTTAAAATTACCCTTAAAAACTACCCAAAATAAGATGTTTGCCAGGAGGTTGAAAGTGGGACTATAAATCAGCTAGGCCAGCTAATTGGAACAGGTGGGTCTTAAGTTTCTGTCGGAAGGAGCGGAGGTTGGTAGTAGTTCTGATATCGGGGGGGAGGTCATTCCAGAGGGTTGGGCCCATCACAGAGAAGGCTCTACTCCTGGGCGCCGCCCGTTGACACTGCTTAGTGGACGGCACCCGGAGGAGTCCCTCCCTGTGGGAGCGAATTGGTCGCAGGGATGTATGAGGTGAGATGCGATCCCGCAGGTAACTAGGTGGAGTGGAGAGGAAATGGAGATTTTACAATATCCTTCACCTGCCACGCCCACCAAGCCACGCCCACCAAGCCACGCCACACCCACAGAACCAGTATTTTAAAAAATTGAATCCCACCACTGGTAATACCCAACCATTTTTCCCACTATAAGCTAAAGGGCTGTCCTTTTACAAGCATACCCTTCTATATGTCTGTCCCGTTTAGAGACATGGATTATAGGCTCTTACCCAGATGGTTTTATTTAGTGATATATGTTATCTAAGTATAGTAAAGTTTGTAAAAAAAAAAAAAAACCTGATAATCTGAGCAAAATGAATCCCATCTGAATCTATAACCGGGTCTAAAAAAATGGGTTTAGATATTTAAAAGCTGCTACATTTCTCATAGAAATCTCTAAAAAGCACTTTAATCACAGAAATAAAATGAAATCTCTTCCTTCCTGCACAGCATTAACTGTGATCCAGTCTTTGGGTGCAAAATCTCTAGGTTTGAAGTCTCTGTTTTCTATCATTGTCAAAAAGTCACATTTGGATTTATAAGAAGAAGATGACGACTGTGGGTGAATTTATTCTGCTCTTCTTTTTCTGCCTGTTGAGGTATTCAGAGCAACCAAATGGCTATTATTATCAGTAAAATATACGACAAAAGGGCTCTAATGTGATGCCAGCTGACCTCAAGGGTTCGTCTCATCAGGTTTCATTGGAGGGTTGTGACTTTGTGAATCATTCAAATGCATTCCTTCTCATGCCAGAGGAGGTTTCCTTCCAAGTAGGCTCATTAGAGAGAGAGAATGCCAAGTCTTTTGACCTTTCCTTAGTCTGGAGCAGAGCTTACTTCGTCTAACAAAGCAGTCTTACACTTTGTGGTCTTCAGGAGCTAACTGAATATGAGTCGATGCTTTCATTCCTGGAAACACCACTCGGCTTTTTCCAGTGAGAAAAAGAACTCAGAATGAAGGGAAACGATGAAGGTTGGATAGAGGCTAACGATTTCAGGGCTATAAATGGGACAAAAAGCTGATGTCTCACTTTGACTTTTCCTTCCAGCCTCCTCCTTTCTATCTCCTGGCATAGCAGTCCTCAGACATCTATTGAGAAACTAATCTTTGTTGTTTTCCACTGCAAGACTCTGGGAAAGCTATTAATATTAGTGTAAAATAAAACTTCCAAAAATAACCACAGGTAGATAAGAAACCAGCAAAGAGTAGACTATATGATTTGATTGATAAGGTTTTAGATGCCACTGTATGGAACATTTCACCTAAAATCTATACTTTGTCCTCCGCACCATATTCTATTACATTAGTGTTCATCTTAGACTTTAGATGACAGGAATCCAAAGCATAATATTCATTGACTACCTCTGTACTCTCAACATTCTGTATAGAGCAGTCACCCATAGGATATACTGGAACAAGACTCTCCTCTTCTCAAAATAGGTCATTCTTGTCCTGATCCAGGAAAGGAGTTCTCACTTGTCATGATGGGCTCAGATTTGAGCTGCTGTCTCAGCAGGCAAGGGAAGGGAGCCAACACACCTAGCAAATACAACTGCTGTCACTCTCTGACAATGAGGCACATAATTATTGCTCCCTCCCAATGCAAGAGGGTGGTGGGCTGCAAAGAGACTACTAAATGAGCTACACTGGGGCTGCTTCTTTTAAAATGGAACAGCAAGCACAGGTTCTTCATTGATGACAACCACTCATGAACTCCCACTCCATGTACCTTGATCCTCATAGCCCTGGGCTTGGGGACCTGGACCAGCTGATGGATCGGCTGCAAGCTCTGTTCCCCCAAATCCACCTGACTACTCTCCTGAGTACCATTTTGATTTCGGACTCTTGTAGGCCAAATTTGCTGAACTTTGGGGAGGGAAACATATCTTTATGCTAAAGATGTGTGTGTTTGCAAGTCTCATTTATATAGACCTCTGGTGGCACAGTGGTTGAAGTGCAGTATTGCAGGCAAACTCTGTCCACATTTAGAAGTTCGAACCTGATGGGGCTCAAAATTGACTCAACCTTCCCATCCTTCTGAGGCTGGTAAAATGAGGACCCAGATTGTTGGGAGCAATATGCAAATAATGCTTCAACATTGAACATGGCCCAGAGAGTGACGTAAAGTGCTACAAGGTGGTCAGTGGTGGGATTCATTTTTTTTACCATCAGTTCTGTGGGCGTGGCAGGGGAAGGATACTGTAAAATCTCCATTCCCTCCCAACTCCAAGGGAAGGATACTGCAAATCCCCATTCCCTCCTGATCAGCTGGGACTCAGGAGGCAGAGAATAGATGGGGGCAGGGGCAGTCAGAAGTGGTATTTACTGGTTCTCCAAACTACTCAAAATTTATGCTACCGGTTCTCCAGAACCGGTCAGAACCTGCTGAATACCACCTCTGGAAATGGTATATAAACTTAAATCCTTTTGCCATTGCTATTTAGTAAATAGAACAAAACACTGCCTTGTGTATTTTTCTGTGCTTGGTCTAGGATAGGACACCACCAGGGGCTGCTGGGAGCTGGGACTCAGTCCTGCCTGAAGAGCCTCAGGTTTTTCAGCTATGACATAAGTGTTAAAGTTCTCTGGGTGCTTTTTGCCATTCAGCTTGCCTGAGCCACTTTCTGGGCTCATCCTTGTTTCTGATCATCCTGGATCTCTCTTTCCCTCCCTGTCACATGACCTGTTTATAACTTTTTTCCACAGGCTCTGTTAGCTTCAGCGACCAGTAACTTTCTTAAGCTGTTGCTTAGCAACTGTATGTGTGTAGGGGGGGAAACTTTTCTGAAGCAAACCAATTGCATTCTGCTTCACTGACCCCTTTTCTGATGGAATATCTTCTTCACAAGATGATCTCCATTTAATGTTAATCATCAAAGCATCTTCACCCAAAGGAGTTGCCGAAACCTTTATCCCCTGAGGTGGGAGTTCTTCTCCTTTTGCAGTAGGCCTTCTTCCCACAACAAAGGCCAGTTTAAAGGAAAATCTGAAAGGCCATCAGCAAATGGATGTCATGGTAGTCATTGTGACAGTGTCTTCATCATTTGGTCCAGGATTGTTTCTTGCTTGCTTCCCTTCTGCAATGCAATTTTCTCGGAAACTGGTGCTGGGCCCATGGCCAGTGAGTTTGAATGTGTTGGAGCTCTTACCTTTTCTCCATTTCTTGCAATGCATATCAACTCGGGCTCTTGATTCCTTAAAAGTGCTGTAGGAAGTTACCATCCACAACTCTCCTAGAAGAATGAAATATTCTAGGAAATATTAAAAAGGCAGAATATTATAGTTCCCTGGATGAGAAAAGGAGAAACATGTTTTTAAAGACAAAGCAGCTGCCGGCAGTTCCCTGCCCAAACCTTCAGCTCCAGGGTGATGGGATTAAGACATGGCCCTCAGGACATGATAGGATTAGCCCTCTACCCATCTCAACACATGGCACCTGGGAAAATTACATCACCCAGCAAGGCTCAACCAAGGCTAGGACACAGACAGCCTACAAAGTTAACTAAGACCACCACCCCCGGAGCCATTAGGATACATTTCTTACACGGGAACATGAAACTCTAAGGTGGGGCCCAGAGAGGGCACAAAACCAAGGCAATCTCAGCATCTCTGCCCTTTTTTTTCTTCGCCCAAGATCTTGAAGCATGTGATCCTGTCTGTTAGATTGGGTAATGTATAGGCACACACAGGCTTAACGGTAACAACAGCTCTTTATTAAGTACAACAAGTGAGAACAATCCAGCGAAGGTTGAGTCTGACAGCAGCCCTTTTATAGGGAGCTTTCAGACCCTTCAACCAATAGGATTAAACCTCTATTCCCACCAGAACAGAGGACCTTGGTGGAAACCACTGTAGTTAGAGCAAGTATCTAACACTGTCCACCGTTAAAACCATCTTTCCAAGCAGCCACCATGTTTCCAGTGTCTTTTTCCCCCACTTGGAACTGAACCCAGAAGGACATTTCTTCCAACAACGCCTTGAAGTAAGTTTTTCCAGTAATAAACAATTATGAAATCAAAATAGGACATGATAAGATAGGGTGGTGGGGTTTTAGTCCTCAAGGAGTATTCTTATTATTTTCTTATTATTTTTTAAAAATTCTTATCTTTGCTTATCTTCAAAGGGAGCCCAGTTAGGCTATTTTACCAACTCACAATAATCAAGGAACGGATTGGAAGAATGGTAAATCCTTTGGGTTCATCATGTTATTTTTTGTCACCTGGTTTCTATGTTCTGATATTTAATACTAGGCTTTTTCTGGTCTAGATTCTGAAGAAAATTTAGATGTAGATATAGGTAGTCCTCAACTTACAATCATTCTTTTAGTGACCATTCAAAGTTACATCATCACTGAGAAAAGAGACCTATAGCCATTTTTCACAGGACCATTGCAGCATCTCCATGGTTACATGACCAGAATTTGGAAGCTTGGCAACTGACTCATATTTATTGCAGTTGCAGAATCCCAGATCACCTGATCACCTTTTGAGACCCCCTGACAAGGAAAGTCAACAGGGAAGCCAAATTCACTTAACAATCATGTTACTAACTTAACTACAGTGATTCTCTTAACAATTGTAGCAGGAAAGATTATAAAATGGGGAAAAACTCACTTAACAACTATCTTGCTTAGTTCAGTTTGTAGTTGTACATCAAAAACTACCTGTATTTAAACCTGAAGACAGCCTCCAATTCCTCTTGGGCCACTACGCCATCTGAAAGGGGAGGAGATTGCTGTGAATTAAGATAAAGCCGTCTTGTGCATAAAACTTTGATTCCACGACACCGAATGCTGTTTTAATGCAACCGCTGTCTGCTGTTTTAGGGTCACCTCTATGTTTGCAGATGGGCTCCCTGATGATTCTTCCAAGAGGGTGTAAAATTGTCCTGGAGGTGACCATGAAAAATACAGGCTGTGCGCAGCATGGAGAGTTTCTCTCCAAGGTGATCTCATGCCCAAGTATTCACTCAGGACCCATCTAAGGAAACCTGCTTTGACTACCTGAGAGAACAGAGCCACAGCAGAAGCTGATGAAAGTCAGAGAGGAGATTCTCTGACAGCAGGGGTTATTGCGTGTGTGTGTGAGAGAGAAAGTTTGTCTGTGCCTAAGAAAAACTCGAAAGCATATCCACATGCATATCGTATGCATGCAGTGGTGGGATGAAACTGGTTTAACAACTAGTTTGGTGAGCGCGTGCATCAGTGGTGGGATTCAGCCAGTTTGCACCTATTCGGGAGAACCGGTTGTTAACTTTCTAAGCAGTTCGGAGAACCGGTTGTTGGAAGAAATCTCATTTTGTTTTTTTCCACTTTACAGGGCTAATCCTGTAAGGAAGGCAGGAAGGAAACATTCTGATGTTGTTTCTAGCCTAATCTTTATTGCCCTGCTTACAGAAACTGCCTCTCCGGTTAACCCTTATTACATTGTAACAGCTAAGGCGAAGCACCCATTGACATGAGTGACATTGAGTTGTCCACACCCACCCAGTCAGATGACCACTGAGCCCCACTGGTCATTACGGCAGAGAACTGATTGTTAAATTATTTGAATCCTACCACTGGTGTGCATTCTCGCTTTGCACGCATGCGTGCCTAACATATGCTCTGCGTGTACGCCCAGCATCCAAAACCTGCCCATTTTAAGCTTCAAAACTTACCTTCTATGTCAGTGCCAGTGAGTAAAACAGCTCTGAACTGTAAAATGTTCTAAACTGGCTGAATCCCACCCCTGTATGAGTGTATACATAGATGCAAATCTTAAATTTAATCTCAGCTATAAGATTATAAAATATAATTTGTTTACTTGGCCACATGTTTTTCGGTTGCATGTTTTATGCCACTTTTCATGTCAAAAAATAAAGAATAAGAATCAAAGGGTCCAAAAATTTGATAAAATAATCTTCAATTTAAAAAACAGAAAAAAAAATCACCTCCTACAGAACAAAAAAATGAAAATAAGATGAAGCAACTAAAGTCAAATTTAAAACATGGGTAGTAAGGTAATCTTAATTTATCTTGCTTGTTTCAGAAGATTACATTTTTTATACATGCTGTCCATAAAATTCACAGAGAAACAAAGAAGTGTGTGTGTGTGTGTGTGTGTGTGTGTGTGTATAGGGTGGAATGGAAGGATGGATTTTGCTCACTAAATCTAAAACTTTGAATGAATCCTTAGTGTTTAAAGCAAAACTTCTTAAATACTCCATATTCTCTTGTAATTTTTGCTAAGTTAAAATGGATGGATGGATAAATGTATTAGTTTTATATTCCACCTTTGGTTCAAGAACTCAAGATGGTATATACATATACATTTTAAAATTTGGGGAAGATTTGCTTTATACATGCTTGCTTTTTTCCCCCCTACCCCAGAGTTTCCCAACATGGAAAAGCAACTGAAGCCTCGAGTTTCCAGATTTGTTCAACCAATATGGCAATTACTGAGAATTCTGGGAGTTGAAGTCCACAAATCTGGAAGATGTTGAGGTTCAGAAATAGTATCCATTCTCTCTTGTAGTACTGATTGTTTTCCAGCGTACTCCACAAAGCCTGATGCCTCCTGATTCAAACATTTCCCACGGACCTTATAATAATCATATTCAGGTTATTGTTACATCTAAACATTTTTTCAAGGAAAATTTTAGTAGGAAATATAATGCTGGCCAAGGATTTTCATAGTGCTTGGCAAATATTTCTCTTCTGCATGCATTTATACTATTTGATAGACTGCAACATATGCTTCAGGGTTTCATTAAATATCTTAATACATTTTCAGTGTCTTTTATTGTAACTCTAGAGAGCAATTTCTCCTTAATTGATGGCTAGGAACATATCTTCAGAGCTAAGATTTTTTGCTAACCAGAGGTGGGTTTTTTTGTTTTTTTGCACTCAATATTTTAGCTCAGAAAAGTAAAGAGGTTACCTGCCATTTATGTATCTTCCTGGTATACATATGTGGAACATCAATGGTTTTAAAACATGACCGTTTAATGTCATTAAGAACTGAGGTGAGAAAGAAATACCAGCTTAAAGTCAAATTCATCAACTTGGAAAGAGAAATAATGGAACATTATTATTTTAAAGCCCAGCATTTTTTTCCTCCAAAGTGCTCTGGACAATGCTTCTTTAATATTTCTCTCTCTCTCTTTTTTAAAAAATCCTCATTATATAGTTGTAGGAATTAGGCTGTTGTGAAGTGGGTCACATCTGATTTTGTGACCTTTTTACTATGGGCAAGTGATCAATGAAGCTGTTAAGCAAATTGCAAAATCATTAAGTGTTAACATTAAGCAACTGTGTTTAGCTTCCTCCATGGATTTTGCTGGGAAAGTCAACAATAGCAGTAGCACTTAGACTTATATACCACTTTACAGTGCTTTACAGCCCTCTCTAAGCCAGTGACGTGCAGTCAGGTGAGGCAAGTGAGGCACAGCCTCACCACTCTCATCATGAAAAAAAAAGTAAAAGTAAAAAGCTGAGCTAGTTGCTGCCTCACCGTGGATGACTCTGCTTAACCTCACTGGTGCTCTCCCTCCCCAAGTGTAGTGACTTCCTCCCCAGGCCCTCATTCATTTCTCTCTCACACACACACAGCTGGATAAAACTATATAAAAATCTAGCCCAGCTTCACTGATTACAAGTTTGAAAAGGCAACGTGGCTCCACCTGCAATCAAACTACACTTGGGGAGGGAGAGCACAAGCGAGCACTGAGGAGACCACAGGAGGAGGCAGGAAGCCAGGCAAAGAGCCATGCTGTAGTACACACACTTCCCCCCAGCCTCTTTCTTTTGGAAGGCTCTGCTCGGCTCCCCTCTGGCTTCTCTGCCTCTCCTCTCACCCCAGCCTGCCAGCAGGAGGTGGTGGGTGGGCTTTATTGTGTTCCAGGCATTTCCCACCCACACAGCAGGCTGCATTTGCAATGGTGGAGGTGTTTGGGAAAGGCAGCAGGGGAAGGGGGGGAGATGGCAGAGGAGCTGCTTTCAAGCCACTGGAAAAGATATCCAATCCAACTTTTGTGTGGGGGGGTTTGTTTGAGAGTGAGTGAGAGAGGGAAGGGGTAGGAGAGATAGTCCAGTCCAACTTCTCTCTCTGTGTGTGTGTGTGTGTGTGTGTGTGTGTGTGTGTGTGTTTGAGAGAGGGGGAGGAAGGGAGAGAGGGAGGAAGGAGGGGAAGGAGAAGAAAAAGAAAAAGAAAGAAGGAGCAAAGGAGAAAAACAAATGCTGTCGCTTTAAATTGGAACTGAGCATGCCTGGCTGTGGAATTCTGGGAGTTGAAGTCCACAAGTCTAAAAATATTTGAAACCCAGCACTGTGTCAGTGCCTCACCAGTCATAAACCTCACCGCACGTCACTGCTCTAAGCAGTTTATAGAGTCAGCCTATTGCCCCCAACAATCTGGGTCCTCATTTTACCCACCTAGGAAGGATGGAAGGCTGAATCAATCTTGAGCCTGGTGAGATTCAAACTGATAAATTGCAGGCAGCTGGCAGGCAGCAGAATTAACTTGCAGTACTGCAGTCTAACCACTGTACCATCACGGTAATCATATGACCTGGGATGTGGCAACCGGGACATGCCGGTTGCCAAGTTCCCAAATTTTGATCATGTGACTGTGAGGCTGTTGCTATGGTCATGAGTGTGAGAGAACCAGTTGTCAGTCACTTTTTTCAGTACCATTGTAATTTCCAACTATCACTAGGTAAACATATAGTGTATGTTTATACTATATGTAAACATACTGAAAATTGAGGACTTACCTGTAATGAGTTCATTAAATTACACTGCAAACCAGGTTGGTCTGATGATCTCAAAATAAAATTATGCTGAATGTTACTTTGCAGCCCTACAGGAATTCTATCAATTTTGGAAGTGGAGAAGGCATTGGATTATTTTTAAAGACTCGGTTCAAAGCTCGCCATAATGAAACTTTCCAAATCCTAACTGGAGACATTCCACAAAGTTTCAGTACCATTCCTCAAAACCTTCCCACAAAGGAAGACATTCAAGTTTCTCGTTCTCTTAGCCAATCAAAAAAATATGCTTTTGTTTTATAACCTTAAGCTTCCAAGATGTTCATCCATCTTTTTACTTGCTCCTTTGTAGAGGAAGAGAAAGAGAGGGAGACAAAGGAATGGCTCACAATATTGAAAGGATCACTAAAGGAAATCTGTTAGTATCTCTTGCAATAGATCTTCTGTGAATGGAGTGCCATCAGCCTCCTATAGCAACCGAACCAAAGCTTGATTTATCTGATCTTTCCTGAGCGATGAGACATAAGTCCCTGTTTGTTTTCTTAACAGGCTCCACACTCTGAATTGAAGGCTTTAGGGATTTCTCATCTCTCCTGCACAGATTTTGAAAGGCAGTGCACCCTGTTCATTTTGAAAGCATTCCATCATCCACTCCACGGAGGCAGGGACAGGGTAGGCGGCTACGGGTTTGCCCGGGTTCAGGAGAACCCATAGCTAACATTATGGCCAGTTCAGAAGACCCACAAATCCCACTCCTGGTGCAAACCTCATCCCGCCCACCACACCCTGCCCCACCCCTCCCAGGAGTACCCACACGACCCATTTTGAATGTGAGGCAAGTGCAGGGCCCACACACAGGCTTGGGGAGGGAGAAAAATGGGCCTCCCAAAAGTTCTGGAAGGCCAGAAATAGGCCTCCGAAGTTCAGGGAAGGTAGTTTTTTCCCTCTCATAGGCTCAAGGAAAGCCTCCAGAGCCTTGGGAAGGCAGAAACGCCCCCCCCCCCCAGGGTGCAGGAAGCTGACTAGACTACACCCACCATGGCCACGCCCACCCAGCAATCAGGCAGAGAACCCATCAAAACAAATTTTTGAAGCCCACCCCCGTGCAGGGAGTTATTTATTCCATTGTGTGGCATCTGGCAGGGCATCGATTGTTCTCAAAGCTTGTTGCATACAGTAGGGAACCACAGGCGAAATCCAGATTGTTCTTGGGGGCAAACGGTTTCAGCTGGATGGAGTTATGAAATTCTAGAGAGAAGTGAAACCAGAAAGTCTGCCTGCTTTCGTTTAAGTTGTGATTCTAAAGATGGGTGAGGCCCAGAGTGCTCATATTCATAAACCATACTCTAGTGACTTGAAACATTTTCTTTTATTTTTCACATTTCTTTTGAACCGCCCACCTCCCTCAGAGAGGAATTCTGGGCAGTATACAGTAAAACATTAAAATATAAAGGCAGTGTATAAAAGTTAGAAATTTTTAAAAAGAGGCAAGGCTGATTAAATGCTGTTAAATTAGTTCAAAAGATGAAAGGGGGGGGGGGGTTAGGGGAGTAGCCATCCCCACAGTTATGTGCTCCTCTGGGAGGTACAGAGCCATGTTTTCATTCCTTTCCTGAAGCCAAGAGAGTCAGGGTGAGGACCTGCCTCACCTCGACAGGGGGGGATATTTCACAGAGCAGGGAGCCACGGTAGAGAAGGTCCTTTTCCTGGATACTCCCAGTAGGAGTTCTTTAATTGACAGGGTCTGGAACATTCCTCCTCTGCCTGAATAGGTGGGACAGCTGATGTAATGGGGCAAAGACATGCAAAAAGTTTCTGCAGAAATGTCCTTTCAAAATGTACAGTTTAAATATGTGTGGCCATATTCCCCACATATTAGAGATATCTCTTTCCATATTATTTCTACCCCTAATAAATCTGTCAGTAACATAGATTAAGGCATTCCTTTTAATCAGATGTGTCCAACCTGAATCATCCTATGGGTCCTTGAATGCTTTCCCTGGAGATGCCCTGAAACTATTACCGAATCACAATTTTTAATGAGGCAGAAAGGTCTCCATTACTACATATTAAGTATATTTCATTTTAATTAAATGGAAATGAAATGAAGTGAAATTGAGCTTTTGCTCTGGCACACCCTATTTTCTGTGGAGAGTGGTCCCTGGCATGCCACTTAAAACCCAAGAGCCTTGAATTAGAGAGAAAGTTAATACACTTCTGTTTTTCGCAGTAGATACATAAGATTCAAAGTGTCCAACTTCTTTATTGATTGAAAAAAAGACAAAATGATAGATTCGCCAATAAAGGCAATCATCCAGTACAGTGTTATTTGCTTTCAAAATTAATTGAATATGTCTATATTATTAATGTTGGAAGAAGAAAAAATGACAGCAGCCTGCCTTCTATATTCTGTACTCATCAAAATTTCTAGAGACAAAGCTAGATAAAGTGCATTGCAGTGGCCCAGCCTGGAGCATAGGCATCAACAGTTTAAAACAATTTTCTTCCAGATGACAGATGCAGCTGACATATCATGTTTTCCCCAGAATAAGACAGGGTCTTTTCTTTTGACACCCACCCCACCCCACCCCCCCGAAATAAGCGCTTGGCCTTATTTTCAGGAAAGTCTTATTATTTTTGAGGTGAAGAAGGTGGCAAGTGTGGTCACCTCATGGCTGCTACTCTGTTGCAATATTTTTGAAGAGGGCTTATTTTTGGAGAGGGCTTATTTTTGGGGAGGGCTTATTTTAGGGCATGCACTCAAAAGCCCAGTTGGGCTGATTATCCAGTAGGTCTTGTTTTCAGGAAAACAGGGTATCATCTGATAAAAGATGCTTCTACCCCTAAGCTGCCTCTGCTCCTTTAAGAAAATCTAGGTACGAAAGACCAATCATTTCCTTGGAATATCTCTGTGGATCCTGCCCTCTGGAACATCATGCTCCTCGGGGTGAGATCACACCCCTTGATCTTCTGAAAGGGCCTCAGCCTGCTGGCTTTGGGTCCCAATGGGGGCCTTCCAACCTGGAGGTAACTATAGATTAGGAGAAGATCCCACCTACATCCTGTTTATACATTACTCTTTTTTTTATCCACTCTGTTGTCAATTTTAATATTTTAATTTTTAATGCATAATGTTTTAATGTTCTTCACCTCCTAGTTGTGTTATACTGCTATTCATGCTGTTGCATGCCCATCCAGTCACTTAATTGTGAAATGGCTGTCATATAAATAAAATAAATATTGTTCAGTCACTAAGTTATGTCTTCCTTTCATGCCCCCATGGATCATAGCCTGCCAAGCCTTTCCCATCTTCCACTGTCTCCCAGAGTTTCTCCAGATTTGTTCATCGCATCAATGACTCTGTCTAACCATCTCATCCTCTGCCCTCCCCTTCTCTTTGGCCTTCCATCTTTACCAACACCAGGGACTTTTCCAAGGAGTCCTCGCTTCTCATTGGATGGCCAAAGTATTTGACCTCAATAAATAATGACTCCCTCCCCAAACCATCTCTATGAGCAGTCCATTATTACCTGCTTATGGGGAAAACAGAAGGAGGAAGTTTTGTTAGATAACTTTGCTACCTTGATTTATTTGTAAAATTAATAAAGATGGGGAAATAAATAATAATAATAATAATAATAATAATAATAATAATAATAATAATAATAATAATAATAATAATAATAATAATAATAATAATAATAATAATAAATATTTATTTCTTAGCCGCACCCTCTCCCGAAGGACTCGGGGCGGCGTACAATAAAACACATAAAAATACATATCTAGACAAGACATACATATAACAAAGACGTATACCAAGACGTGTACAAGGAGGAGGTGGGCTGATGAATAAAGACAATTAAAATCACAATGTTTAAAAACCCCTAAATAAATGAATACAATTAAATTACCCAAATGAAAAACCCGTCAGGAGCGATACAGTTAGGTCATAGTTGAGCCAGGCCATCTACTTGGAATAGGTGGGTCTTGAGCTTTACACGGAAGGAGAGGAGGTCAGAGGTATTCCTAATATCCGGAGGGAGGTCATTCCACAGGGCTGGGCCCGCCACAGAGAGGGCTCTACTCCTAGGCGCCGCCCCTCGACACTGTCTGGTGGATGGCACCTGGAGGAGACCCTATCTGTGCGAGCGGATTGGACGCAGGGATGTATGGGGCAGAATACGATCCCGCAAGTAACTAGGTCCTGAGCCATGGAGCGCTTTAAAGATCGTTATCAAAACCTTGAAACGCACCCGATAGACCACAGGAAGCCAGTGCAGCTCGCGCAGGAATGGTGTCACATGGGAGTACCTAGTACTCCCCATAATTACCCGCGCGGCTGCGTTCTGGACCAACTGTAGCCTCCGGGTGCATTTCAAGGGAAGCCCCATGTAGAGAGCGTTACAGTAGTCCAAGCGAGACGTCACCAGCGCATGAGTGACTGTGCGTAAGGCGTCCCAGTCCAGTAGGGGGCGCAATTGGCGCACCAGGCGGACCTGGTGGAATGCCCCCCTTGCCACGGCTGTCACATGGTCATCCATGGACAGCCGGGCATCCAGGAGGACGCCCAAATTGCGGGCCCGCTCCACGGGGGCGAGTTGAATGCCCCCGATGGCCAATGATGGGATTAATTGGCTGAACCGGGGAGCCGGTACCCACAGCCACTCCGTCTTGGAGGGGTTGAGTTTGAGTCGGTTGTCATCCATAAATACATACATACATACATACATACATACATACATACATACATACATACAAACATACATACATACATACATACATAAATACAGTTTCAATTTATTATTCCTGTTCCAAGTCATTCTGCACTATAAGCATGTAGTCAGGGAAACCAGACCATTGTCACATTATGTTATAGAGGAAGAGATTAGAGCATTGCTAGAACACTAAGAGAACCAGTATTAGACCTTGCCTAATTGCTCCCATTTCATGGGATAGTTGCATTTGTGGGTTTCAAATTTTTTTGGCTACCAGTTCAGTGGGCATGGCCAGGTGGGGAGGGCATGTGACTGAGTGGGCGTGGCCAAATTGACATCACTCATGCCCACTCAGTCACATGAAACCCCCACCACCACCAAGCCACACCCACGGGAAAAAGGTAGGAAAATTTTGGGGTTTTCTATCTATCTACCCCCACCCCCCTTCACCAGTCGCCCCCATTTTGCCTCCTTTAGTAGCCCCGGCCCTAGCCCTGCTTCCCCCTCCTCATTTCCTCTTTGTCCAGGCTGCTTATCTTTCATGGTGGCTGGTCTAGAGTCCAAAAGGCAAGTTGACCGATGTTTTCGGCAGCTGGGAAGCAGCTGGAAGGCAAAGTGGCTCTCAAAGATTTGGTGATTGGCTGCAGGCCACTGAAAAGTCCTCTGGTCAGTGAAAAAGCTGCTGCCGTTGCCGTCCTGTTCTTTGCCCATGAGCATCCCTTGGACTTGCAAGTCCAAAGGATGCACATGCGCGAACATGGCGGCAACGGCAGCAGCTTTTTTGCTGACCAGAGAACTTTTTGACAGCCTGCTGGGAAGCATCTGGCTGGCAAAGAAGCCTCCCAGCTGCTGCTGAAAAATCCTCCTATAGGCAAAAAAGCTGATGCCGTCGCCCCATGTTCTTTGCGCATGTGCATCCCTTGGACTGCAGGTCCAAGCAAGGCTGCTTGCCCCTGAATCTCTCAGTGCTGTGGCTGGAAGGGAAGCCTTAAAAATTAAATAAACTACCCAGCAACCTTGAAAAAGTCTATGATTTATGGTACTAAATGTTTAGGAGAGAGCAAGGAAATACAATGAAGTCTGTGCCCTATGGCCTACCTGGAAATGGGTTTGATGATCCAAATAACCTGTTTTCTCTATTTGTTTGTAGTTGCTGCTTGTAATTGGAAAAATCCCATGCTTAGATAGGAAGTTAGATGTTTGCGTATAGACATGCCCTTCTCTGTGGGGTCCAAAGCAGATTTCTTAAGGAAGGTCCAGTCATTTCTTCCATTAAAGAAAGGGACATCCTTCTTTCCTTGAAGAGGCATTTATGTTACCTAAGGTATGTCTAATAACATAGACATAGAATATTTTTTTGGCCAAGTGTGATTGGACACACAAAGAATTTGTCTCCGGTGCATAAGCTCTCAGTGTGCATACAAGCAACAAGTGATAAATCATGATCATAATCATCATAACACATATTCATCAGAAATCATAAGACACAACACTTAGTGATAGTTATAGGATACTAAATAAGCAATCAACATAAATCATACTAGGTGACTAAATAAAGCAATATAAATACATAAGCAACAAAGTTATAGTCATTAGGGTTAGTTAAAAGTTAGAAAGCCTGTTGAGAAAGGGTCAAGAGGACAAGTGATGGAATATATATCCTACCCATCATGTCCTCTGGCATCAGAATTTAAAACCTAACCAGTCTGAGCATGCAGAAGGAACGGTCAGACATTACTATAGTTGCCTCCAGTCTCAAGCAGATGATCAGCTTCTCGCAAATTAGGTACCAACCTCCTTTTTCTACTGCACTGAGAAACAAAAATCTCATGTATCAGGAGCAAAATTGTCAATTGACAATTGTAGAATTGGCATTCATACTACATTTCAGATACTCCCACTTTAAGTTGTGCCAGGGGTTGAACATGCCTCTGTGCAAAATCAGCCACCCGTACATGTTTTACAGCGTTACGTGGGAGGAAAAAGATGGAGAAGTCTATGCCTGTAGGATTTGAATGAACTCAAAAGCTTTTTATAATTCTGCTTCAGGGGCAATTCTAAACAGCTTCATTAGTGATAAAGTCCCATTTAATTTAATCAAATTGAAATCTGATTTAAGCCTTTGATAAGATGGATGACTACATACATGCATGTATGCACACTCGCTTACATACAAACAGTGAGGTTTATGGCTGGTGAGACTGGTGACATCATCAAACTTCTCTGGTCGGGCTGCACCGGAGCTGGTGGATCGCCGGCAACCACCAGCCCATCGTCAGGAGACAGTCAGTGAAGTGAACCGCATGGTTGCTCCAATCGCATGGGCACAGCCCAACCAGAGAAGTTTCTCTACTCAGAAATGTCTTCTCAGTGGAGCTCCTGAAAGGGACAGGCAGGCTGCCATAGCTCCACTGAGAAGACATTTCTGAGAAGAGAAACTTCTCCTTTTTCCTCCTCCCCCCCACTCCCTTCTAGCACTGATGATGTTACCTAGGTTAGGGTTACTGGGCCACGTGTGTGTGTGAGAGAGGCTGGAGTTACGCCACCCCACCACACGCTTAGTTGCAGTTTACTCCGGGAAGCTGCAAAAGTGGCTGGGAGAGGCACGCGGCTTGGTTTAGCCTCCCTGGACATCGCAGCAGCAGCCCCAAGTGGGCCGATCTCACCATTTTTTGCATCGGGCGAGCCCGGGATCCTTGCAAGGGGAATGGGACCACGTGTGCAGGAGGCTCCTCAGTGCCAGCCTCAGATCAGCGCGAGCCGCAGTCCCCTTCCCCTGCACACGTGGTCCCATTCCCCTCCTTCCTGAGCCAACATGAAGGGGACCACGGCTGTGCTGATCTGAGGCTGGCACTGAGGAGCCTCCTGTACACGTGGTCCCATTCGCCTTGCAAGGATCCCAGGCTCGCCCGATGCAAAAAATGGCAAGATCGGCGCACTTGGGGCTGCTGCTGCGATGTCCAGGGAGGGTAAACCAAGCTGCACGCTTCTCCCAGCCACTTTTGCGGCTTCCCAGAGTAATTTTTTTTCTTTTCATGATGAGAGCGGTAAGGCTCTGCCTCCCCTGCCTCCCCTGACTGCACGTCACTGCATACAAATGCACACATATGTGTAAATATATGAATAGATTTGTATGGATGAATGGATGTATAGAGAAATAATTTCAAAGCAGATCCTGCTTAGCACTTAGTCTTATACACCACTTTACAGTGCTTTACAACTCTCTCTCAGTGGTTTACAGAGTCAGCCTATTGCCCCCAACAATCTGGATCCTCATTTTACCTACCTTAGAAAAGATGGAGTCAAACTTGAGCCTGGTGAGATTTTGAACTGCCAAATTGCAGGCAGCCGAAGTAGCCTGCAGTACTGCATTGTAACCACTCTGCCCTCGTGGCTCATTGAATGTGCAATACATTCAATGTCTCTTATATTTTGTCCTTTGCTGAAAAGTTTATATCATAAAGGGGATGGTAACACCGCAGCGTACTCCAAGATTGGTCCTTGCAGTCTGGTAACTTGGTGGCTAGGGAACCATAAGGGTACTTTGCTCAAGACAAGATTTATGAAGCCTCCATCTAGGGAGGCTGAAAATTGTGGACTCTCCCGCCCCTTCTGAATCTGACCTGTTCCAAGTTTTTAAGTCAGTCCTTTACTTCTAATATTAATGGATGGGAGAGAACTTCTTGATTGTGCTGAACCTGATAAACATAGGACAGTAGGTTGCTGAGACATACATCTCCTACCCTCTGTTTGAAGATTGGAATGAGAAGTGCTGGGTCCTAAAGCCTAGCAATACGGCTGTACATAGCAATGCATTTAAAAACTGCAGTCAGAATGGAGGCCCATCATGCTGACTTAGCTTAGGAGGATTAATTCATCTTGTCCTTCAGACTAAAATCAAGGGTAGTCTTTTGCTTTTGTATATAGAAATCATATTTGACATGTTCACCTGCTCAGGTATCTGGTGGGGTATTCTGCCATTCTACCACCTCCAGTTATTTACTTTACTCTTCTTTTTTCTGTGAATGAAATCCCATGAATACCAAGCACAATCAATCTATGCTGGAAAAGGCAAGGTGAAGTGTAGGGGGAGGAGACAAGGTGGCAGAATCCAAGTTGTGCCTCTTTTGTAGGGGAATCAACATGGCATCCATGTATAAAAGGACTAGCTGGCTTGGCTTGGCTTGGCTTGGCTTGGCTTGGCTTGGCTTGGCTTGGCTTGGCTTGGCTTGGCTTGGCATGGATGGGCTGAGCAGGGCTGGGCTGGACTTGGCTGAGCAGGGCTGGAATTGGATTGGATTGAATTGAATTGGATTTGATTGACTTAGATTGAACTGGATCACAGTGCCATACCACCATCTTGCCTGCCTGCTGCTGCTGGTTAGGTTATTTTTGCCTCTTAGATTGTTATCAATCTACCAATCTTTTCAATATATCCTTCCCTTTTCTTCGTGCTTTCTTTCAATTGAAAAAAATGTCCCTTACCTTATATGTTGCTGTTAGCATGTTCATCAGATAGCACTTGCCCACCTTAGTTCAGTTTGGTAGTCCAGCAGAGAATTCCAGACTATGAGGAAGATCGGGAAACCAGAAAGAAACATCTTGGAAGAAAGCAAAGCTACTTCGCAGAATATTGGGGAGAAAAGAGCATGCATGAAGACACCAGCAAGGAAGATTGAGTTGAAGGCTTCTTCACTCCCCTTACTTTTCACCTGCCTATTTATTTTAGGTTAATGGCATGTACAGTACACACAATATATATATATATTTGTAATTTTTGTTTAAATTACATTTAACGTATGCTACATACAAGCAAACTCAGTCTCACCAATCTGGCGATGCTTGCATTTTTAACATATATATAGAAGGATGATATACACACGCAGTGTTTTCAAACTGTGAGATTGATCTCCCTGTTCATTTAATTGTTTTTATTGTAAATTCATTTTTTAAATCTCTCCACGTTTGGGATAAGATCCTGTAACTACACCTAAATCTGACTATGCTAAATTCATCCCACCCCCAAAAAATTGAATTTCCCACAGTGCTTAAAATTCTAAGAATAAGAGGAGGCGGTGCTTGACGTTGCAACGACATGACATGCAATCTTGGGACTCCAGGATTGCTGTTGATATCTCTGTTCCTGGACGGTCCTTTTGGACCTAAACTTTCTGAAGGAACAGTGATAGAGAAGAGCATGTCCTGCTGATCTCAGGGGCATTGCAAAGCTCCTGATTGATCCAGGAGAAAGCTCTTTTTGTCAGCTACAAGAGAAGCAGCCAAAATGGTGGCAGAAGGTTGGGACAAGCCCCTGAAACAGAAGCAGTACAGGAGAGACAGTGTGTGTAAAAATGGTGAGAAAAAAATTTATTATTAGAGAAGGGAAAACCCAAAAGACTTGGAGTTTAAAATAAAATTGAAGACAGAAGGAAATAAGTGGCGAATTAACCCTGGTTTAAAACTATCATACCTTTTTCTACATTAACTTTGTTTTTTATGGATGGACTTTTTACAAATGCCTCTTACTTTTAAACTGGACTGGTCCCTTTTCTTCTTCTTCCTCTATACTTTTTTATACTCCATTTTTTGTATTCATGGATTAAAAGTTTCTTCTCTCGTAAGGCTTGGACGGAGCGTAATTTTTAAACATTTTTTTCCCTCTTTAGGAGGTTGGAATTTACAGAGAGGCAAAACAGATGGAAAAGAAGTAACACTGCCATCTAGTGGCTAGAGTCTTGGCAATATCTGATAAAGCTATAAGCTTTGTTTACTGAAAGGGTCAGTGGAAAACGTTTTATTTATACAGGTGTTCCTTTGAAGGAAAGAGAAAGCTTTGATTTGAAAAACTGCACTGAATTTGTTTGAAACCTAAAAAGTCTCGGATGTTTTGGCAGTGTTTATAACCTGGAAAATGGCACAATGTGAAGAAGGCACTAACTTTGCAAAGAATTTTCTTAGAAATTCAAAAAGTTTTAATAATCACAGAGAAAATTGAAAAGAGACTTGAAATTATAGATCAAAATACAGAAAGTACAGGGACAGTTATGAAGTTTGAGGACAGAGCTGAAAAAATAACAGAGAAATATGAAAGTGATAAGAATTTTTTTGACACTGACAGCAAACTGAGAGTGGAGGGAAATGGCAAGTGTGAAATATGGAAAGGAGAGATCGATGAACTTTATTTCAGATGTCAGAACATAGATGAAGAAAGGAGAGCAAATTTGGCAGAAATAATGAGAATAACCTTGGCAGAAGCACTAATGATAACAAAAGTTAAGTTGATAAAAGGAGCAGATAGAGGGTTTCGAATTCTTATAAGACATGCAATGAACAACAAGTTCTTAAGAGAAGTCCACATAATCAAGAAAACACTTAGAATATATACTTTACAAATGGCAAGGGATATTGGACTACACTATTTCTGGTAGGATACAGGATGATGGAATGAAATGTCACATAAATTTTAGTTAAATGTAGTTAAATTTTGAGTGCTATGTACAACGCAATAATAGCTACAGTTAAATAAATTATTAATGATAACAAAGCATTTATATGTACTAGATTGATAATATGAAATTTTATAAATACTGTGAGGATTATGGAGATGATGTTGAAAAACCTTTTTATAAAAGATAAACAATTCTATATAGAATAGAATATAAAGATGTAATCTCATTGGATGATTTCAGGATGATGTAATAAAATGTCATACTATAAATTTACTTCAAATTTAATATGCCTTATGTTGAAAGGATGTAATAATATCTAGGCTTAATGGCAGTTTAAAAATTATAACAATATGTATACATGTATATTAAATTGATGATACTAATAATGGGAAAAAACATGGAATTGAAAATTATTAGAGAATGTTATCAATGCTAAAATAATAGAGTGACTTAGAATAGGATAAAAAATAACTCTTTATTATTGGATATATTGAAGATGATATAATGAATCATTACAATATTAATGGTTATATATTTAGAATATCTTGTCTAAAATGGAGAGACAATAGTGATAATCAAACAAAGGAAGCATAATAACAATGTATTACAAAGATATCTTGATTGACAATATGTGAGTTTTGATAAAGCTCAAGTGATGACTATGGAAAGGACGCAGAAAGACCTTGTAACCAATCCACACACTGTGTGTAGTTGAAGAGGCTTTTATGTTATATGTGTTGTGTGTTTGTTTGAAAATAAAAAATTCATTTCAAAAAAATTATAAGAATAAGTGTTTTATTATTTACATATCATATAAATGATTGATTAAAACTCTATATTTTTAAACAAGGGCAAGATCTGTTTTTTTTTTAATTATTATTCTATTTATCCAGTTATTTGTTTTGTGATTTATTTGTGTTATTCATTGGAAATCACCCACATTAATATCCCACCCTCAAAAAATATTGGATAAAAATACTGCAAATCTTTTAATTATATATGTCTGTGTGTAATAATGAGCACACTTCTGAATTCTTGGAAAGATTGAAAGGCCTAATGTGATTAATCCAAGGCAACTAGCAATTAACAGCAAAATCAAAGAACCTTGATGCCATAAAATATGATGCAGCGCTACAGATGCTAATTACATTTGTAATAAATGGTGGAGGCATGATGTTCAGAAACCTTCTACGTACGATAATCAATTTCCTCCATTAGCCAAGGAAGTGTATTAAAGCATAGGATGTATAAATCATTCAGCAAATTAGTGTACCTGTTTCAGTACATCATGAATCAGGAACGTTATATTAATGCTGCAAATGCAAATCATTAACTGAATTAGGCAGGGAGTAGGAAGAGTCACCTGGCTGGACAACCTTCAGAGCTTGTATCCGCAGCAGGACCCCATGAATGGCGAGGTCTATTCCCAGTCAACCATCAATCATGCATCTGTCTCCTTCCTTCTCCCTAGCTCTGCATTGTGGAGGGAAGTGCCTTTGTACACTGGGTTTTGTGCAGAACTGACAACTGTACAGGGCCGGGGTATAATCTTTGAATTATGTAGATGTCCTTTTGAGACAAGACATCTTAATTAGAGGGGCACTCATAAAAGAAGAGAAAGAATACCTGCAGTACTAATTTGCCAATGAGAAACAGGGGATCTAGCAACCTCTCTCTTTAAATCTAAGAGTTTTGTGATGCTCTCCTACCAACTGTGTTAGTCTGAGGTGCACAACTAGCATCATGATGTTTTAAGCACTGAAAGTAAATGTTTCCACCATCCAGCTTTGCACAGTCCACAAAGATGATACAGAACACTTTAGGACAGGGGTGTCAAACTCAAGGTCTGTGGGCTGGATCCGGCCTGTGGGGTACTTAGATCTGGCCCACAAGGCTGTGCTGGAAACAGTGAAGGAGTGGCCCATAGTGCCTTTGCCAACAAAAAAGGAGCTCGGGTCATGCATGGCCCTCCCGAGCTCCATTTTTGCTGGCAGAGGGTTGCAGGAGTCAAGAACTATCAGCTTACCTGTGGTAAACTTTAAAGAGTAACAGCTCAATGTAAAAAAATAATGGGCATGCCAGTCCTTACTAAATCACCAGAAGATGAAGTTTTAAACTATTCAATATTTTTAAGCCATGATGAAATGCATGGGATGTCTACAAGTCAGGGGTGAAATTCAACAGGTTCTGACAGGTTCTGGCAGACCGATAGCAGAAATTTTGAGTAGTTCAGAGAACGGGTAAACTACCACCTCTGACTGGCCCCAGGAGTGGGGAGGGAATGGGGATTTTGCAGTATCCTTCCCCTGCAACACCCCTCAAGCCACGGCACAGAACCAGTAGTGAAAAATTTTGAATTTCACCACTGCTAAAAGTTCAGTATTATTCCTAATATAAAGCCTAGATTGGGCAAGAGTTTGAGGACCAGTGTTATATTTAAGTCCTGGCCATGAAAAAGAAGTGGTTTTGAAGCACACTTTTTTTTTCTTTTAAATCTATATAAAATTATCTTGGACTCCCTTTTTTGCAGGTTTCTTGAATTATCTCATAATTTCCCCTTTCAAAGAAGATCGTTTTCTTTTGATAAAAATCATTACTTGGTGTTCTCCAGAGATTAAAATAAAAACGTGCAGCTGTCTCGTACAGAAAGCCGCATTATAATCTCTTCAGATGACACTGAATAATATGATACTGCCGCTAGGTGTGAATGGGATTTCAGCATTAATCCTGACTATTGTAACACAACAACAACAACCTCCATTAGTATATTGAAGTCCTATTAATGTTAATGGGGGGGGGGGGGAATGGATTCTTCTGACGCTGTAATTAGCAGACTGCCAGAGTTCCCGTTATTCTAGTTGGTTCATTGTTTGCTTTAGGAAAGAGGAGGAAACATAAAAATGACAAATTAAATTGCAGAGGGACTCAGACTATGTTGTTGCTGCTTAACTATATGATGGGATCCAACATCCAGATGCTGAACTAAGGCGGGAAGACCTGCTCTGAGGTGAATTGCTGAGATGCTTCTTTCTTTTACTAATAAGCTTTACGTTTTAAGGAACTTTACCATTTAAAAAAAAAACAGTTGTACATATTTCTAAAGGTAACCTTTCATCGGGCCCAGTTTTCAGTTCTGTAAGCTGCCTTTATAAATCTCCCTTATCGTTCAACTGGTAAGAGATAATCAGAGTCTCCGGTTTGGGCCAGGCTAATACTTCCTTTCAGTGACAGGCCGGGAATATCAGTTACAATCACACAGTTGCGCAGTCTTCTTTTGTCTCTGCTTTAATACGAAATAAGATGCATTAAGAATATTGGCAGAATATTCTGCTGAAGGTCAGATGCAGAGCACAGTCAGATGATGGCATATGAAAGTAATACCTTGCTAGTTCTCTTCTTTAAGGATGAAATTAATCCTATTGGGGAGGGTTCGAAAAATAGAAAAAGTGGCTGTTTATTTTCATTTAGAGTGCAAAAAGGTTTTGCACTGTAAACTATTAAAGTAGAATAGCAATTGTTAAAAACAAATGAACAAGAACCACCCCCTAGGTTCCTTCCCACGTGGCAGTTGGTGGCAAAGCTTCAATAAAGATGCTAAGCAGACTTAAAACAGACTTTAAATTAAAGAAAACTATTTTTCTTTATTTCTCCCTCCAAGGATCCTTCTCATGATGTTAATTATTGCATTGACTGATGGTGGGGGAGGAGGAGTAGAGCAGGGAGGGTGAACAACCCAGCTGATCACTCTGAGTTTGTTCAAACAGAACTTACCAGTCTTACTCCTCTCCTTTCAATGGGACTACCAGATCTGGTCTGGAAAAACCAGGATGACGTGCGGTCAGGGGTGGCAAGGGAGGCAGAGCCTCATCTCTCTTCATGAAATAATAGTATATAATATTATATACTATATTTTTGTGTTACAACCCCTGGTATGCCTATTATATACTATATATATATATATATATATATATATATATATATATATATATATATATATATATATATATATATATATATATATATATATATATATATATATATAAAATATTATAATATATACATCCATTCGGCCGCGCCCGGGAGCTACGGAGGCAGAAATGTTGTCGGCGCTCCCAGATGACGAAGCCACGAAAGCTACTGGGGGAAGGTTCTCATCATTCCCCAGTCGCTTTCGTGGCTTCGTCATCCAGGAGCGCTGACAATATTTCTGCCTCCGCAGCTCCCGGGCGCAGACGGACGGATGTAGCCAGAGCGACGCCGAGGTGGTCCGGGCGGATGAAAGAGCGAGCGAGTGATGGAGGATCAGGCAGCCTGATCCTCGGTTGCTCGCCCGCCGGACTGCCTCGGCGCCACTCTGGCTACCTCCGTCCGCACCCACGAGCTGCGGAGGCAGAAATGTGCAGCCTCAGCCTCCGGCACACGTGGTCCCATTCCCTGCCTTCCTGATGACCTCACCAGCCTCACCACCCATAAACCTCACCGCAGGTCACTGGACTACAGATGCTAAGAGATAAAATTAATGTAGCATGTGTCCAGGGGTGGGATTCTATTGGTTCAGACTGGTTCGGGCAAACGGGTAGCTTCAACGATCAGCTGGGAGCAAACTGGTTCGCTCCAACAATCAGCTGGGCCTGCCCACCCACCCTTGTGTTTTACTGATTTATATCCTGTCAGTTGGGTTGTGCCACGCCTCAGCTGTTTTTCTCCCCAGCAATAATGCGGAAGGTAAGTTTCCTCAATACTGCGCACATCTGCACAAACCGCACAATTACCGAACTGGTGGTTAAACCAGTAGGATCCCACCACTGTCTGTGTCCCATCCCAATTAGGGAGCCCAGACTTTCAGGGTCTCTCCCGTAGGGCATTTTATTAGTTGATTTGATTTACATCCTATTTTTTCTCCAGTAATTTAAACTTCATTTCCTTTGGAAATTCTTTTGATTTTTTTTTACCTTCATAACAACAGCCAGGCTGGTCACCGGGGGGGGGGGGGAGGTCACACAGCTGGATCACATTATGAACAAAGACATCTGGAAGGCCTTCAAAGACCCACTAATTCCAGACAAAATGAGAGAAGCAAGGCTGCAATGGTACATGTGGTCAGAACTAGTGTGGAATACACAGTGAGGCAGGCACTTGAACTCAGCCTAGTGGCCCCAAGGATGACTAAAGAAATCAATCAATGGACGGACGGCCTGCATGAAGACATGCAAGCCATAGGCATATGCATTGCTAGGGCTGCAGACCAGGCAAAGTGGCGGGAGAAATGCAAAACAGTAGCCCCTGTGATACAATAGGAATAATGCAAAGAGGAACAACAGTCTGGGTGGACCAAAGAAGAGAAATTGGTACAAAGCTCCCATGATTCAGGATAGACTTGAATTTGGCTCTCTGCTTCTTGTCCAGTTATGGAACCACTATGCCACACTAGCTCACACTAGAGAGAAAGGTTCAGGTGAGAAGGTGTTTGGATTGGTTTTGACCTGCTTTGTCTCCTTTCAGGGATACCTTCCATAGGGCAGATGCTGAGGAGGGAGACATGGGAGAATCTGCTGAAGCTTAAAATACAGAGCCATTCTTCAGCAAAGACTCATCATTAGCATGTCATAAATATATTTCTTGATAAATAGTGAACTCAACATATGATGAATATTTTTTTCAAAAAGATAATGATAGATAGATGGGAGACAGAGAGAAAGAGAGAGAGAGAGAGAGAGAGAGAGAGAGAGAGAGAGAGAGAGAGAGAGAGAGAGAGAGAGAGAGAGAGAGAGAGAGAGAGAGAGAGAGAGAGAGAGAGAGAGAGAGAGAGAGAGAGAGAGATTTCATAGGCCAGGCATGATGAACTGTTCCAAATAAATGGAATAGCATTATTTAGAACAAGAAAGGAAATCTTCAAAAAAAAAACATTCAGTGGGCTTTAAGGAACTATTTCTCAGTGTTTCTTTGAAGTTAAGCAATAAGTTTAAATATTGCATTGTGATTTATTAATAAAGATGAGTCTTCTTTCTGGAAAGAGGGAAAGTGATTAGATCTCTAACTGCTTAAGCATTGCTATTCCCAGATGCATCTCCATGCTGGCCAATATTAATGACGTACTTATATTAACTATAACAATTTAACTGTTTAGAATATATCTAGCTATGCTTTCCAGGGCTGATTTCTTAATGAAACTTCTTCAGTACCATTTCTCCAGCCCAGATTAGAGGAAAAAATCCACTCATCAAGTATTTATTCTGGAAGAATCCCTTGATTTACGAGTCTGGAAGCTTGGAAGACTAAACCTTTGGTCCAATAATGGTATCCTATTATTACACATTCAGTAGCCAGAGAGTGTGCATGTCTGGTTGAGTTCTGGGTGGCCACTACCGGTTTGCCCAAATCAGTGCGAACCGGCAGCATAGCACCTCTTCTCTGGTCCCAGATTGGATCCTGCAACATTATCCTGAGATATGTATATTTGCCTTCACTTGAGACTGTAGCTCCTGTGTTTCTTGGTTGTCCTTTCTACCACCCTACTCTTTTACCACTGCTGGCTAGATAATATGTCATTTGAATTTTATTGTTGGACGAAATCCATAACATCTCCAGGATAGTCACAACATTGATTTCAACTGCTCTTGCTTCACGCAGGAAATCGGTTTCCTGAATTTAGGGCCTCATAAATATACTACCTTTTTTATGCTGCTTTATGTTTTTTCCTGGATCCCACTTGTTACTGCAATCATTTAATTATAACTCATATGCACACATACTTTAGTAACTCCATAAGCTAGTGTTTCAGTATTTTACTTACACAGTAGCTCTATAATTTAGTCGCCTAGTTTTAAGAATTTGGTTTTTCAGTCTGGAGGTTAGTGGTCTGAACTTTTTAATCTGCTTTTATCAATCTTCCAGAACTTGTTTATGTGTCTTAATTTGAACCTTGCAACCTCTTACTAACATTATATTAAATGCTGTTCGGTAATCATAATAAAGATGCTGCTAGTCCATTCTAGATAAAACAGCTTAGTTTTGATCTTAGTCTGTGCGAAAGAAGCATGACAGCCACTCAGGCAGCCTGTGGTGCATTTCAGAAATAATTGTGGCAGAGTCACCACATTTAATTTTACCTTTTGCATATCAATTGCTTTCACGTCTCCATGTTAGCAGGAGTGAAGATGGGACAGCTTGTCAGGCCTCTGGTGAAAGCAGTTGGGAAAGTAAAGCTGGAAAGAGAAGCATCTTCATCCATCTCATGAAGATTGCGTTCTCCTGTTTAATTTCCCCTCACTTTTCTGTTTAACACACATGTGGATTTTATGAGTAAAAGCTGCCCATCCTAGGTCACAAACATCCTTTCCTCAAGCCACACGACGTACAACATTTCATTTAGTGAATGTTCAAAGTTACAACGGCCCTGAAAAAAAGTGACTTATTACCGTTTTTCACAGTTATGACCTTTGTGACATCCCCACAATCATGTGATGATCATGTGACCAAAATTCAGGTGCTTCGCAACTGGTTCATACTTATGACCATTGCTGTGTCCCAAGGTCATGTGATTCTCTTTAGCGACCTCCTGACAAGCAAAGTCAATGGGGAAGCCAGATTCACTTAACAGCCAGGTTACTAACTTATCAACGGCAGTGGTTCACTTTACAACTGTGGTGAGAAAGGCTGTAAAATGGGGCAAAACTCATTTAACAAGTGTCTCACTTAAAAACAGAAATTTTGGGCTCAATAGTAGCCGAAAGTCGAGAACTACCTGTACCAGGGGTGGGTTCCTACCATTTCAGACTGATTTGGCCGAATTGGTAGTAGCTTGGTGGCCTGGGTCTCTGAAACCAGCAGCGACCCAGGCTTGCCACGGCCCCAAACCGGTTCTCCCAGAGGCACTGGCCATCTTGTTTTTTGCTTCTGTGCATGCACAGATCAATTTTAATATGCACATGCGCATGCACGCACAGTTTGAGAGAACCCATAGCTAATGTTAATGGCCGGTTCGGAGAACCTCCAAATTCCACCCCTAGATGGCCCCACCCACCCAGCAACCAGGCAGAGAACTGGTTGCTGAAATTTTTGAAGCCCATTCCTGCTTATCACCCTTGTCATTTCAAATACAGAAGTTGTGCTCCATTTGCAACAGACAAATGGATTTTCCGATGTTACAACGTGCCCATTCGATGTGGCCACATTATAACACTGGAAAATTCACCTGGTGCTTCAGTTTTCTGTCCCTGTAGCGCAGCTTCCCCTGAGGCAATTCAAGAGTGGCAGGACCTTGTTATGAAACAAGAGGCTGAAGAATCAAAGTAGTAGAGGCAGTTTTGGGCAGCCCTTTGCACAGAAACCTAGAGGACAATCTCTTTGCTTTCCTGCCTGTTATGTGCATTCAGACCTGCCGAGAGAGCCTGGCTAAGGATGAGTCGACTTTAATGCTTCAAAAGGAAAGGCTTTAATGCTTCATAACTCCCTCTAGGAAAGTTCTTATGCCAAGGCTTTGCACAGGCCTTCTCTTGGGCCTGCAACACTGATGCTCCAGGAGAAAGGAAAGAAAAGAGAATTTACTCAAAAAGGGAAGTCAACAAGCCCTGAACTAATCCTACCACAATGGGAGGGCAGATCCCATATGAGAGGAGCTGCTTTAGTCAAAACCTGTTGTGATTTTTACAAGCAGAATAGAAGGGGGGGGGGGGAGCCGAAGGCATTTTCCTGCAGATTCAATTATTTTTCTCCTGCCATTTTTCCTTTCTCACCAGAAACAGTGAGAAAGGAGAGATGATATTTAGCAGCTGCAGAACTGGGATATGTTCCCTGCTCTTGTATGTTAGGAAAGTGTCTTGAAGTCATTAGTACTTTGCATTCAGGGGATTTAAAAGTTTCCCTTCTAGATTCTTGGCTTGCCTGAACGTCTCTCTTTTTCTATGTGTCTATGGAGATTCTCAGTTATCCAGGTCAGGGTTGTCTCAAAGGTGTTTTGTTCAAAAGGCAAATGAACATTGAAGCAATCTAGAACTAAGAAGGAATTTCCTGACAGTTAGAACAATTAACCAATGCAACAACATGCCTCCAGAAGTTGTGAATTCTCCAACATTGGAGGTTTTAAGAGATTAGACAACCATTTGCCTGAAGTGGTGTAGGGTTTCCTGCCTAAGCAGGGGGTTGGATTAGAAGACCTCCAAGTTCCCTTCCAACTCTTGTTATTCTATTCTATTCTATTCTATTCTATTCTATTCTATTATATTATATTGTTTTTCCTTGGAGACTTTTTGCTTCTCATCCAAGAAGCTTCTTCAATTCTGAAGAAGCTTCTTGGATGAGAAGCGAAACATCTTCAAGGATAAACAAGGTCAGTTGTCTTTTTTTAAAAAAAGAAGCTGATGCCAGAGTGGCAAGGGATAGATTTACTTCTCTGCAGGAAGGATATCAGAAAAGAGTTTTTGTATTCTGATCTCACAATGGAATCTGTCAGGATGGCAGTAAAACAAAAAGCAGACATTTGTTCAATGGAACAAATGTATATTCAGTATGCATTGCTGCCCCAGTATATCAGCTCTTTCTAATAATTTGAACATTCTATAGGCTTTTATAGTTATTGCAGCACACAGCAAACAGCCTGTTCCACTTTAGCCCGATTAGCACAAAAAAAATCTGCCTCTGCCTCCCAGCAATTTGCCTCCTTGCAGCAAACAGCAAACAGCTATTTCACTTTCAATTTCAGTTTCAGCATGGGCCTCTTGATGATGAGCTGTTTCAGGCTGCAGGGATTGCCATAGCCTATTGCCACCTCAAACACTATTTTCCTCATTTGCTGCAAGGAAGTAAATCGCTAGGTGGAAGAGGCCAAAGATTGGGGGCCAGTGGGTGGGCAGGGGTACATTCAGTGTATTAAATGCACCCAAATTTTCATCCTCTTTTAGGGGGCAAAAAGTGTATCTTATACTCTGAAAAGTATGGTATCTGCTAAGTTACCTCCTTTGGGGAAATTTGTTTTATTGTGACCCCCTTTGGACATTTGCTCATGTCCTGGAATATTAGCACAGAGTTAGCAATAGCACTTAGACTTATATACCACTTCATAGTGCTTTACAACCTGGTTTTGTGACAGGCCTGGGATTGATTTTATGGGGGCCTTCGTTTGTTTTTTTACCATTTGTTTTAATGTTGGCTGCCTGTGGGATGGTATATTGGCTTTTTATGTTTTAGATTTGAATTTGCAAGCTACCCAGAGTATGTAATAATAACAACAACAATGACAAAGTAGTAACAATGATGCATTGGACTATCCACAAGAAATATCATTTGACTGCAAGCAAGAACTTGTGGGACCACAAAATAGACACAGAGAAAATGAATAAGGAAATTGCCCTGGGAATTTAGAATTCAAACACACAATACCCTAGACTTAACAATTATTGATAAGAAAGAAGAAGAAAAATCTGGATAACGGACATTGTAATATCCAGAGGAAGAGGAAGAGAAGAGAAAGAACTGGAGAATCACGAAATATAAAGTCCTGCAAATAGAAATAAAACGGCCATAGGCAAAAGAAAACAAACATAGAACCAATAGTAATAGGTGCCTTTGATGCAATCCCAAAACAACTGGAGCAGCACCTAGACACCATTGGCATTTAGCAAATTACACTTCTCGATTGCATAAGGCAACTTTACTCAGAATAGCTGCGATGATACCTATAATATCCTCAAACAACTTCTGCTTATCCAGGGTCCTTAAGGAGGACTCAGTAGATCAGGGGTGTCAAACTCACATGGTCACAGCAACGTCACGTGACATTACTGGACTTTTTCCCCTTTGCTAAACTGGGCATGGTAGTGGCCAAGCATGTGACGCATCTATCCCGCAGGCCGGCAATTTGACAGCCCTGCAATAGATGGATAAAAATCCCAAATCCAGTCTAAAACTGTAGCTGAGATTAATCATAATAATATCTTCTTGAGATCAGACTAATATCCTATAGTTCATCCTATAATTTTAAAATTACTAACTAAAAATAAAATCCATTGATCCACTTTTCTTTCCTGATGCTCTTTAAGAATGCAACTAGATATTCAGGATTGTTCAATCAGAACATTTTTTAAAAAAAAACAATCATTCAGCCAACTTTGAACTCTACTCAGACCTTAAATTTTAGATCACATATAATAGAAGATGGAATTTTACAGAAAACAAAATTGATAAAAGTCTTTAACTATTTAATTAATTAGTAAAAACCTTAGAAACTGGACTAGCAACTCCTTCCAGCTGTTTTAATGTGGATTGTGCCACTACTGTTAAAAGAAAATTAAGGGATTCATATCTTATACCAAATTTTCATGAACGAAAGACGGAAGATACTAAAACAGAGGAAAAATTATAAAACTCTATACCCTGTTTCCTTGAAAATAAGACCTCCCAAGATAATAAGCCCAATTGGGCTTTTGAGTGCATGCACTAAAATGAACCCTCCCCTGAAAATAAGCCCTCCCCAAAAATATTGCAACACAGCAGCAGCCATGAGGTGACCCCGCTCGCTGCCTCCTGCACCTCAAAAATAATAAGACCACCCTGAAAATAAGGCCAAGTGCTTATTTCGGGGGTCAAAAGAAAATAAGACCCTGTCTTATTTTCAGGGAAACATGGTAGAAGAAACAAAGCCGAGGTAGAGTTCTGATAACTTAATAAATGCTTCTTTACACAAAAACTTTAACACCTTTTAGAATTTGATTTCCACAGCTTTCATGGCTCCTTCAGTCCCACACAGCTGTATGCCATCTAAGATCAGGGGAGAAAAGGAATCGGATCTATTTTTATGCAGCAGCAGCAGTCCTATTGTGAATATAACAAAACAACATCAGATCAAAGCTGCTTGCTATCTCAAAGAGAGACCAGTAACTGAGAAAGAGATCTTCAGCTTATTTTAAAAGTAAAATCAGGCAAGGCTCCTGGCTGGGTAATATGCCCATTGAACTTTTCAAACAAAACCTAGATGGAGTGGGAGGTGAGTACTCTTGGCTTTATTTACTATAATAGATAGTTCTGGTTTAATCCCCTTGGGCTGAAATAGAACTATAATTATTCCCTTATATAAGAAACGAAAAAATTGAAGACCTTTTTAATTATAGGCAGATTAGCTTGCTGCCACCTTGGGGAAAATTCTACGCTAGGCATCCAAATGAAAAATTAACTTGCTACCTTGACCAAAGTTTTATACTAATCTTCCTAGCGGGAAGACATGCCTATTTTTTTGTAAAAGACAAACTATTTACTGCTTCTATAGACTTAAGGGTTTGCTTTTGAGAGTGATGACTATCCAAATGCTGAGTTAATGTAGAGATTGTGGTACCTGATACTTAACTTACTTAATACAGACATTATATCAAGACAGTAGAATTCAGGTTAGATGCAATTTTTAAAAAAAGGCTTACTTAAAGGTGGCAAGGAGACAAAATTGTACTCTGGCCCAGTTTTATTAGCATCTATGTTAATAATTCGGAGATTATTTCATTCTGAGACTGATTGTCTGTCATTAGCCAAAAGGAACATGCATTTTTAATTTTTAGTTTAGATGCTGTTCCTCTTTCACTAACTAAATTAAGTCTAAAGCTCCAATTTGAGGCATTAGTCAAATATCTCAAATAATTGAGAATTTTAGTTATCTGACATTTTATTCAATCAGGCTGTGTCCAGGAAACCTCATTGTACTATGATCATTTTGAAAGTAGAAGCTTCTACGATAGCTTTGCTTTGATATTTGATTCAAGAGCAGGGAGATTTGTCTCTAAGAAGTATAATTTTTAGTGCAAATATCTCATCTCAAATCATATATAGCGCTCCCATTTGGGTTGCAGTTGTGAAACACAATGAGTGTTTCCTATTGAAAGGTAAAGGGGAAAAAGAGTTCTTTAAACCAGGGGTGAAATTCAGCAGGTTCTGGAGACTGATAGTGGAAATTTTGAGTAGTTCAGAGAGCCAGCAAATACCACCTCTGGTTGGTCCCAGAGTGAGGCGGGAACAGAGATTTTGAAGTATCCTTCCCCCAGGAGTGGGGCGCGAATGGAAATTTTGCAGTATCCTTCCTCCAAGAGTGGGGTGGGAATGGATATTTTGCAGTATCCTTCCCCCAAGAGTGGGGAGGGAAAGGAGATTTTGCAGTATCCTTCCCCCAGGAGTGGGGCGGAACAGAGATTTTGTGGTATCCTTCCCCCAGGAGTGGGGAGGGAAAGGAGAATTTGCAGTATCTTTTCCCCAGGAGTGGGGTGAGAATGGAGATTTTGCAGTATCCTTCCCCTGCCATGCCTACCAAGCCATGGCCACAGAACCGGTAATATATAAATATATATATTTTAATTTCACAACTGCTTTAAACATATCCCAAAGTTGCACATGTGTGAGCCATTCCTGTCTTCCCAACTCCCTTCTTTACTATCAACCACAAAGCCAGAAAGATCAGGCCAGTCACAAGGCTTTCCCATTGATAACTTTCCAACCTTGATTAGATCAATGCAAAAAAATGTATATTCCACTAGCATCTTCCCTAATTGAATCAAAGCAAAGATTTCCCTTTCTGTCCTTGATGGGATCAATGCAAGTCTTAATAATACATGCTTTCCAGTAAAACCAGAGGCATTAAGATGACAATAAATAGTATCTGCTGTAATCCCTTTGAAGTTAATTGCTTAATTGGGAAAACCTGTTTTTACACTGTTCTTCATCAATTGCTGGCAAAGGATGGACTTTTTTTTAAGGAACAGTCAAAATAGTTAGTTAACCAGAACAACAGTACTGCAAAAACCATATTTCAAGAATTACAAAGTCCATCCTGTGTGGCCTTCAATGAGAACTTTCCTAGACCTACCTATGTTTTTTTAGCATCTAGCATGCCAATCAAAAGCCAAGGATGGATGTTACTTTGAAGTACTTTTCACCATCCTGTCCTAAGGGATAAAGCTAGCTGCCCTCAACCCCAAAGACTATATCAAATTGTAAGGCTGGTTTAATGAGCTAGTGTAGGCCAGCTCCCTGCCCGTTGGGCCATAACTCACCTCTGTATGAAGTTTTAGCAAAGTTCTATTATCTTTTTCACTTCGAAAATCTCCCAGAGTTGCCCGTCTTATCTCTTGCTCACTTCTCATTATGAGGGGCCATTCCTTGGTTTTGATACAGTGGTTTCAGTGATGGGTTTGATGTAGTGCAGCACAGCGTATCTTCAAGACATTTCGCCCCAAAACAGATACTGTGGTGACATGCTTAACCAAGTTACTGAATTAATCCATTTTTCTGGATTCCCACAGTATATTGAATTATAAACCAAACAGACTGAGCTTGCAAGAGAGCTAGCATGAAAAAAAAAACACCAAAAAGCTAAAACACAAGTAAGTTTAACCGAAGTGCAAATGTAGCTCTTGATTTCTTGTTGCTTAAACAAGTTGTGTGAATTGTAGTATATTAGCAGCTCGTTTCAAGCCCTTACCAACCATTTTTTCCTGAATGCTTATTGCACGCAGGAGAACACTACATCATTTGAACAACTATTGCTTAGTGACAAGAAATGACTAAAGCTATCGAGTTATCATGGTGCTTTTGAGGTGATGCTATTTCATGGAACACAAAACACTGAAAGGACATCACTGAATGGGAATATATGAGAAAGGGCAAGTCAAAAAGCACACACTTCTTATTAAGTAGGTAGCAATGAAAACTATTAACACACATTCCCTCGGCTTGGCTACATTGCATGTAAGCATCACAGACAGTACGGCATGCTGTATAAGAATCTATTTTTCAGGTGTCAGGATTTTATTCATGAAACCCCAGGTATTCATTCTTCTGGGAGAAGAGATTTTCTTGGATTTAGATTGGACAATTCTCCCTTTGATCCAGTGGATCAATTTAAGTCAGGGCTGAAACTGATGATGCTACTTAGTTTGGGTAATGAAACAACTGCAAAAAAAAAAAAAGAAACAACGAAGCTCAGAAAGCAGCAGGGACCCCTCATTTCAACATCGAGCTACAAATATTCTGCTCTGTTGGATCAACTTAATTCAATACAATGAAATGGCCAACACCACAAATTTGTATAAAACGTTGTTCCTGAGCTGTAAGCAAAATACATGTGAATCGCCATTCAGTCCTCCTTAGCTAAGGCCTCCACAGTTGCTGGAGATTGACAAATGGATCCACAGTATTCCAAAGAAAGCTTTAAATATGAACAGGTGCTGTACAGGTGGTCCTTGATTTACGACCACAACTGAGCTCAAAAATTATGTGGCTGTGAGACGGTTGTTAAGTGAGTCTGGCTTCCCCATTGACTTTGCTTGTCAGAAGGTCTCAAAAAATGATCGTATGATGCCAGGACACTGCAACTGTCATAAATATGAGCCAGTTGTCAAACAGCTAAATTTTGATCACATGACCCTGGAAATGTTGTAATGGTTGTAAGTATGAAAAGTAATCATAAGTCACTTTTCTCAGTGATGTATTTTTGAATGGTCAGTAAATGAACCGTCGTAGGTCGAGGACTACCTATAGTTGAACTGCACTGCCTTGTCCTAACTTCAGAGCAATTGCTTCAGTGAGAAACTAATTGTGGGGTTTTCATCTGCGTCAAAGCAGTGATGGGGCAACTAAATTCCACTTTTTAAGTATCTTTCCTACAATTTGTCATGTCTATTGTAAACAAAGAAAGGGAACACTTGAGAAGTAGAAGCAATTTTTGCAGCAAAGAGCAGCTGAGGAACACAGAGTTATATCCAGGGCAATAGCTGGCAATGTAAATTATTCTTCCATGTTTAGTTCAAAGTAGATTTGTCTAAAGTTGGATGGCAGCTATTAGTCCTTAGTGATTGACAGTGTCTTGGTAGCCCAAGCCTTTGAAATAGAGGTTTGCTGAATCTCTTCATCCTTTCAACAGATCTCAGGCTATAAACTGTTTTTCCCCCCATCGGACGTGCATTTATCTTTAGACCTTCTGCAGGTATGTCAAAAGCACACTCAAGGATCCAGGTATGAAGAACGAGTATCTCAGAAATAGAGCTTAAAATGGAACTTTGGCCTTTTTAGGCTACAACCATAATCCTTTCTCCCTCTGAAAGCAGAGTCGGGGGAAAGCCACAATTTAAACAGCAACAACCCAAAAAGGCAAATTTGAGAAATGATGGAATAATAGGTAAAGGTAAAATTTCCCCTTGCAAATATGTGCTAGTCATTCACGACTCTAGGAGGCGGTGCTCATCTCCGTTTCAAAGCCAAAGAGCCAGCGCTGTCCAAAGACATTTCCATGGTCATGTGGCCAGCATGACTAAACACCGAAGGCACACGGAATGCTGTTACCTTCCCACCAAAGGTGGTCCCTATTTTTCTGCTTGCATTTTTACATGCTTTCGAACTGCTAGGTTGGCAGAAGCTGGGACAAGTAACGGGAGCTCACTCCATTATGCAGCGCTAGGGATTCGAACTGCTGAACTACCGACCTTTCTGATCGACAAGCTCAGCGTCTTAGCCACTGAGCCACCTAGAATAATAGAATAATTAATATCAGATTAGAGTGCACATCTTCAGCACAAAAGTCCCTTTTGGCTTTAGACTAGCATGAATGCCGTTTTCCTGCAAACACTTAAAAAATAAAGCTAGTAAAATAAAATTTTTTAAAAAAGGATTCTGAATATCAAATAAATTGCTTCACCGAGGGAAAGTGGCCTTGCTGCTGATATTTAAAAATCACTGAAAGAGCCACATCCCCACCTCCCCCTTTTGAAATGGGAAAATATCTGCTGGATCTGAAGATGAAAGAACAATTAAACTGCAGTGCGAAGAGCACTTTCTCCCAAATGGATATATTTAGCAGCTGTCTTTCACAGCAAGTGATTTATCTGTCTGCCCAGCTTTGCCTTTTAGGGCTGACTGCAGAAGCTCGGTAAGGTTGCCAGCAGACACCGCTTTGAATTAAGCCAAAGCAAGACTTCCTGCATGCACACAACATGCTCTTCCTTCCAAAATACAACTTCTGGATAGTGTTGGAAGAAAGAAACCCAGTTCCAGTTCCAAGCCGGGAATAAAATGGCGGCTGATTGGAAAGAAAGATTCTGTTTATTGGTGAACAGAACCAACACACACACACACAGACACACACACCTCATGCAATTCTGGGACAGCTGACAAAATGGAGTTGAGAGTAGGGTGGGCTTCTATCCCTTTTTTTATTTCTGTGGGATTGTGTAGAAGTCATGGCTGGCAAAAGGAAAATGCAAATCCTAGGTCAGTGATGGCTAACCTTTTCCGGACTGAGTCTCCAAAGTGTGTGCATGTGCACCTGACCCCCCCTCAATGCAATGTGTGCCCCCCTGAGCATGCACCCCCATGCATGTGTGTGTGCAACCCCCTGCACATGCCCTGCCTGATGCATGCACACATGACCCCCTGCACCGCCGGGGGGGGTCTGCACTGCCCCCCCCCTGCATGCTCAGGAGAGACTCAAAATCCAGCTGGCTGGCAGGAAGCACGTGAGAATGTGCAGTGGAGATGATCTGGGGCAATGGCTCGTGTGCCATCAGAGAGGGTGCTGCGTGACACCTCCAGCATGTATGCCATAGGTTTGCCATCACAGTCCTAAGTGTTTGTCTGAGCTAATCTTGTTTCATCTAATTGCTTATCTGGAGTATCAGTCTGACCCAGTCTTTCTGAATGGATTACCAAATCTGCATTTCTAAAAGGTGGCTTCCTCCGTTTCTGCTTAGCGCAGGGAGACTGGTGCTGGTTTCTGCTGCCCTTAAGATTCCCCCCCACCTTTTCTCCTTTAGGAGAAATATTCAACCCTGCTTTTTTTTTAATATTCTCCAAAATATTTCATTATCTAAGAGGGTAGATGAGTGCTGACTTTCTACAATAACACAATCAGACAACGTTGAACATTCAGTGTAAATCTCTGTACTTCTCTTAATAATATAAATCTCTGTACTTCTCTTAATAATATGCAGGCATAAATTCAGTCGATTCCTGGGTTTTGCCCTTTCCATAAGTCCTGGACCCAGTTTTGAATTCAAAATGAAACATATTTAGAAGTGCTTCTTTTAAAAACACGTGCCTGAATATGATTGGATTTTTTTAAAAAAAAAATCAGATTGCCTACCATCTTTGCTCAATAGTTTGTTTATCTTAGTTCATTTAACCTCCATAATATTTTGGGGCTTTTTTCTTTCTTTCATTGTATTGTCATTATTCATGCAGACTTTTTATTATTATTTTACATTTCACTCTTTTAATAATTAAATAATAGCAGGAATGAAAATTCTTTGTTGACAAGGGGTGGGGGGTTAATTCCTTAATTCCAAAAAAAAAAAGAATAAAAGTAGTGGGAAAAGTGAGGATTGTTTGTTTTTTTAACAAAAATTTCTTTAGGCAATGAAAGGTTTAATTAAGCTATTAGGCAGTTATTAATTGATTGCAAAGCAAGCAATCCACCACAAGGCATACATTCACTTGGCACAGATGCTACTGCCTGGAACAGCTGCATTTAAACACAGCCAGTGTTGGAGGGTTTGGGGAAACTGGCATAATCAACCGTTCTCAGTGGGCACAGTTGATCGAGCAGCAGCCATGCTAAGCAGAAGGCAGCTCACTCAAATGAGTCCCATAGAAGGGAATACCTGTAGCTCAGGGTTGAACTGTGGGGTGCTATCGTTAGGTAATCTCATTAGTACTAGAAGGAAGTGGGGTTTGTTCTAATGATGTTACCTGGTTTGGTAATGAAACATCTTCAAGAAAACCATCAAGCTCAGAAGGCACCAAAGACCCCACAATTCCCATAGAATTCTGGAGATCCTGGAACCAATTAGATTCCTTGCTGTGGTTGCCAAAGGATCAAGAATTTGTTGTAATAAAAATTTCAAGGACAATGAACAGGTAATTGCTTATTTTATGACCTTGTTCACTTGCAGCTTTTACAGCACAATATAATGACGACTTTGATTTGGTAGGAATGCAGTCCAGTGACCCAGGATTGCCGACAACAGAATTTGTTGGTTTTCCTATACATTCCTTCTCCTTCTATTGGAGCTGGCTATATTTTAATCCCACAGGTTCCGTTACTGTTACAGTGAAGTGAGAAAAAATATGGTGAGAAAAAAAAAATACTAATCCATCAAGGAGAAAGATCAGATAATATGAAACAAAAGTGAGCTTTTGGTCATGGTGACATCTTTCATTTCACTTCAGTTGACTTTCTTTCTCTCTCAAGAACGCCTCTGTTGCAGCATAGTATTTAAAAAGTGCTGAAAGGTGTAAGCAAAAGAAGGAAAGCTCAGCTGAAAGAGCAGGAGATTTAATTGTAGATGTCGGTTTCTTAGGAATGGTTATCTCAGCTTTCATATTTCCATAATAAAACCTGAAAGTGCATTAACTTAGGCAAGAGAAAAAAATCATTTTAATTCAGCCTTTTGCTCAAGTTTCCAATGGAAAGAATCCATGGGCTAAGACTTTACAATTCAGATGCTTGATGCCTGTTTAGTGGGTGGGCTGACTTACTGAAGTCTTCTTTAGCTTTAGGATTGGCCGGATCTATCTGAATTTTACACAGTTTCACTTGACAAAAAGTGAGCTGCATCTTTTAGTCCCTGCAAACAGAAAGAAAATTTGGAACACATTTCACCTTAGGCTGGAAACTGGGCTCTGAGTCATATGTTATGTTTGATGACCTCAAAGCAAGCTTCTCCATTCTGCCCTGGAAATATTCTTTATGACTTGGCAATCTTGATCATCTTCAGCTAGATGCCTTCCATCCCAAACCTTCCATGTTGGTTGAATGCTTTAGATGTTCTCCATGGAGAATTTTACCACAAAACATACAGGCAATAGTAGGGTGCTTGGAATGTTTTTATCTCATCCGCTCCTTATTCTTTCATTTCCAGCTTCAGCTTTATCTTCCAATATCCCTCAACAAGTATATTTGACCAGAAATGTTGGTATTCCATGCTGATTATTTATAAATTCATGACTTTTTAAACAGAACATTGGATTGATTCTACAAGTTGCTAGAAACAGTAAGTGGGAAGAATCAACCTATTGCTAGAAATAATACAGGGTTTCTAAGCTGATTTTAATATAGGTATGATGGTTTGAATATGTAGGCAATACTGGGCGTTCTTAATAATATTTTTATATTACACACATCAATGGTCTATATTGTGGGCTTCATCTGTGAGAGATTATAATAAGAAAAAAATGCATGTTTTTCAAGCCACACAATGCTCACAGAAGTGGGAATTTTTACATACTGCCACTCAGCTGCTGGCCTGTCACGTTGCCGAAGTAAATGTGGATTCTGTAAGTAGGAAGTTAATTGAATTGTGAAGTTTTCATACTTTTTTTGTGATTTTTATGCAGCACTTTCCTGACACCTGAACATTGTTTCAAGGGGTTCTCCAGGCTAAAAAAAAGGTTGAGAAAAGCTGCTCTGAGTTATATTGCTTCCCCCAAAAAATAGAGAGAGGAAACTGTCCCCAGGCAAGTTAAAACTCTTGACTTACCCCAGGCTGGTTGGATGTTTCTAAGCTTTTCTGTCAAAACACCTCGCTCTCACTCTAGCACTGAGAAGAAGTAAAAATAGAAAGTTGCCATCAGTTTGCCACCAGGAGGAAGGAAGCATCTCTGATAGCTGCTATGAAATGTCCATCATTGCATAATAAATCCAAGGTGGAGAACATTAATATCACCCTAAAGGTGCTTTTCTAAAAGACAATTGGAATTTCTTGTTTGCCCCCTTGAAAATGTTTTATTTTCAAGGACCAAAATGAGAAAGTTCAGTTGTATTTTGGAAAAGCACCTTTGGGGACAACCATGACCTGGATGATTGAGATTCTCCATAGACATTCATATCAGCCTTCACTTTGATCAGATCACTCTCTGATATCCTTTGGCTCGGTAGTATTCTTCCCACCCATAGAGATAACATTTATTAGAAGAGTGTCAGATGATGCTCAGGATTATGCCTCTGAATCTGATAACCTGTTTGTCTTCAAAGCCCTGGTAGATTCTTGGAATGGGTCTTTGACTAGGTTACTCCTATGCAGCCTTTCTCTAGTTATTGATCCTGAGTCAGTCAGTTCTCAGTCAGGAACTCCAGGAGATGGAATGCCAGAAGAGATACCAGGACTGGAAGAAGACAAAGAGTGAATCCAGCCAAGTTACAAACCCACTTTAAGGATTGCATTGTGGCAAGAAGGGTGGCAAAGGTAGGGGCTTCTTTTCTCCACCCTATCATATCTACTGATTGTGGATGAGTGGCCCTCCTTCAGTTTTCCTTTTTCTGTTGGACCACTATGAACATATTCTAGGCATCTAGTGAATAAGAGCACTCAGATTTGCTTGGACTATACAGACCAGATTTAGTGGCAGAGGCATGGTCTGGCTTGGTTATGTGGGAGGCAGAGAATAGATGGGAGCAGTCAGAGGTGGTATTTACCAGTTCTCTGAACCACTCAAAATTTCTGCTACCAGTTCTCTGGAACTGGTCAGAACTTGCTGAATACCACCTCTACTTTGTTACCTCAGTGTGGGACTAGGAGATATGTTGCAATGTGTGGCTGTCCATGAAGACAACACAGAGGCTACAGCTGGTCCAGAATGCACAAGAATAATGGGGTGCCAGGCCTTGCACAGCGAAGGAATGGCCTATCTCCTATAGTGTCTAGCTCTCCTATTAGTACCAACAGGGCTGGTCTACTCAATGTCCCAATATTTGACTCTGCCAGTGTACTTGCCTTATGGAACAACGTCTCTCTAGACATCTCCGTTGTACTTTGTCTGCCTTCAGGCCTCTCTTTTTAGAAATTCACTGTTTTTCTAGGCATGGGGGGAAATAGTTTTGTGTGGGTCCCCTTTCAGTGATAAGTGAACTGGAGGAATATTTTTGATGTGATTCACTCCGAGCTGCACTTTTTTCTCCCCCAGCTCCCACCCATCTTTATTGTACTTTTAAAATTGTTTGGGAGCTAGATAGCTTAGAAACATGGCAATTAAATTAAATTAAGCATATTATTAGCGGGGGAAATCCTGCTGATGCCAAATCAAGAGACGGGCAGAGGGTTGGAGAGGTTGAGACTCAGCCTGGTCCTCAGTTGAAGACCTGAGTCACATTCCTATATTTACTTAGTTAAAAACAGAAGATAAAAACAGATACAAGCAAATGTAAAGTGTGATATAAAGTATAAAAAATAAATCAAAAAGAAAGAAGTCAAGAAGAAAGCTAAAGGCGCAAGAAAAGAAAAGTGATACAAAAAACGGCTTCCAATCTTTTTTTTTTTACAATACTTATAAATGCAATTATAAATTTACCTCTTAGCCTTATAATACAATACAATAGTAGAGTTGGAAGGGACCTTGGAGGTCTTCTAGTCCACCCCCTGCCTAGGCAGGAAACCCTATACCGTTTCAGACAATTAGCTATCCAACATCTTCTTAAAGACTTCCAGTGTTGGGGCATTCACTACTTCTGGAGGCAAGCTGTTCCACTGATTAATTGTTCTAACTGTTAGGAAGTTTCTCCTCAGTTCTAAGTCGCTTCTCTCCTTGATTAGTTTCCACCCATTGCTTCTTGTTCTACCCTCAGGTGCCTTGGAGAATAGTTTGACTCCCTCTTCTTTGTGGCAACCCCTGAGATATTGGAACACTGCTATCATGTCTCCCCTAGTCCTTCTTTCTCTTAAGCTAGACATACCCAGTTCCTGCAACCGTTCTTCATATGTTTTAGTCTCCAGTCCCCTAATCCTCTTTGTTGCTCTTCTCTGCACTCTTTCTAGAGTCTCCACATCTTTTTTACATCGTGGCGACCAGAACTGAATGCAGTATTCCAAGTGTGGCCTTACCAAGGCATTATATGCTCTATAGATACATCATAATTCTCTTCTTTCTATATATCCTGCCCTATAAATCATACTGTTTTCTGTTATGCAAAACAGCTAATTTGGTGTAATGTTTAAAGTTTTAGGCTAGAAACCAGGAATAGGGGAGTTCTAGTCATGAAAGCCGGCTGGGTGACTTTGGGCTAATCATTCTCTCTCAGCCCAACCCACCTCACAGGATTGTTTCATGGGGAAAGAAATGGAGGAAGAAGTACTGGGTATGTTTTCCACCATGAACTATTTATAAAAATAATAAAGGCAGGTTAGTAAAATAATAATAATAATCTAAAACTTGTCCATAAAGGGGTTCCAATCATCAATGAATGTATACATACATACATGCCATCAAAGAAGTCAATTTGGTCATCTCAGTAAGTTCCATAATTCTCCTCAATCATTCCTCCATAGTGTTATGTACCAAGAGCGTCCACCAGCAGGTGGCGCTCGGTAGCTCGACCAGCAGCTCACCCCTGATTGGCCCAACCGAGCAATCTCTGTGGCGGGACAATCCTAGTGTTCCTATTGGTTGCCGGTCTGACAGCTGTGGGTATAAATAGCTGTCAGCCCGGTATGTTCTCGTTCTGTTGTACTGGTGTTAATAAACAGTTAACCGTTCAGTAGCCGTTTCGTCATTTACCTCAGAACTCAAAACATAGTGGGTAATCTTTCTGAATATTTCATTTGGTTGAGGCTGGATCTTTCAATCTTTGTAAATACAAAATCTCTCTCACTTCCCAATGTTGTGCTTTCACTACATTTCTCTGCTTCAGTAACTGTTCATTTGGAAGTAGGAAAACAGTTCTCAAGGTGTCAGATTGAGTGATAATAATAATAAGATCCAATTTTACCCCATAGGAATTTGGATGACCTTCACATAAATCCAGGGGGAACTTTTCCTTTGTTTACCTGGCAGGCAATATTATGGGCTGGATAAAAATGCTCTGGCTTGTATAGAGTCCTTCTATGTTTCTGGGTGAACCCAAAGGAAGGAAGGAGGACATAGTGATGAGAAAAACTCTGGCATGTCATAGTGGCTGTCAGACTTGCTTGGCCTTTAGAGGGTTTTATATAGAAGACTCCTGATGCATTGGCACAATTGTTGACTTCTGGAAGTAGGCCATTCTAAGGTTAAAACAAGAAGATAAGCTCACCGTCTCATTTCAGAAATGGAAAGATTTACCGAGGAGGCAACCGTTGAGCCATAGATTTGACTTCATGATTAATGATTTTAGTGCAATTGGAAATTTCTGTCATCCTTCAATGCCAAAAATAAGTTTACTAGATTTCACATCTGACTTAGTTCCTATATATTCTGGAGCTAATAGGACAACATAGGTCAGAAGAATCTCTCTCTGTCTCTGTCTCTGTTTCTCTCTCTCTCTCTAAGATTAGCTAGATGGATGCCATAAGTACTTAATTAATCTGAGAATGAAAAATTGCACTTCTCATTCCCTAGCTTTCAAAACAGGTACATGAGGAGACAGGGAGAGAAGGTAAATTCTTTTCTATCTTATGGAACAATTTCAATAAGCCCCTGGATGATAAGGGCAATTCTCTCTTTTTCCTTTTGGGAAACAAAATAATAGCAATAAAGGTAGATGGAGTTTGCTACCATCCACTTATAATCCTCCGAAATGAGCTCATCAACTCACATCCTTTCTTGAGTTTAAAGAGATGTTTGCATTGTCTGAAAACATAAGGAATATTTTGCTCTTAATTGGTAACAGCAGATATTAAAATAGTGGGGGGGGGGGAATGCACTGGAAAAGTTTTTTTAAAGTAAAAGGTGAAAGATTTATGCAATTTAAAGAGAGGTTGGTTTTATTTTTTAATGTATAGAGGAGAAGAGGATACATGTGCAGATCAAAGTAGGATTTCCAAGAAGTCCTGCAGAAAAACAAGTGTTTCTCTGCCCAGGACAATTAATGCATACATTAAAATAAATGAAGTCAAAATCCTGTCTTTATTGAATCTTCAGAATGTTATCAGAAAAATTATTGCATGTTCCCAGGAATCCTCCTGAAAGCTAAATGTCCAGATTCACTTCCGAGAGAACCCATGGCAGAATTCTTTTTTTAAGAAGGAAAAGTGATATCCAGACAATATATACTTTATTGTTTCTATAATATAAATTCGTATACAATACCAACATAACTTCAATTTATTTTGTTCTATTTTAACTAAGCAATTCCAATATATCGAATCACTCATCACACCATTAGCTAGAGAATAAATACAAAATAAAACTTTACTGGTTTTGTTTGGGATCATGCAGTTCCATGTGGAACAAAAGATGGAAAGTCCTCATAATCTGGCCTTAGATTCAGAGACAATAACTCTGTTTTTTTCCATCCAAAGCTGCCCAATTACTTGAGTGGATTGGGCTGAAGATATAAAGCTTAGGTGAGTCAGGTTCACTCCTGCCACCCTCCAATGATGCTCTATGTATCCTTCAACCATGTAATCTCATTCAACTCTAAATGAAGGGGAGATTAGAGCTCTATGGGAGGAGAGAGGCTGCCTAGGCACAATCAGTTCCATTGCCCTCTCATCCCAGATGCAAACGGGAATTTTGATTGGGTGATTCAGCAGACCACCAGGAACTTCCTCAACGTCTCTCTGGAACCCATTTGGGTCCAATTGTTCTCTGGGGTGGACTATTGTTAGATATAGAACAATGTCTCTATCTTGATAGAGAGTGATGTAACCATAAGATGGGAATAATAGACATCTCCTTAACTCCAGATCATATTGACAAGAAAATCTGATCAGGTGTATGACTATGATCACGTGTTGGGCACTGAATGACCCAGATTAGTTCCGTGGCCGTCATTGTGTCCATAATGCTGAGAGGCATTAGACCTGCCTCCAGGTAAGTTAGGTTGAAGCCCCCTAGAACCAAAAACTCAGGAATTCCAGTCGTGGAATCCAGGAGCTCGTGAAGACAGGTTTGTGTTCAACAGAAAGTTTCTTATCACAGCAACAATCCCAAGTGATCCTAGAGCCCAACCTAAATAACAGAGTCTCACTCAGCAAACTGCACATCAGTGCTTATGAGCATCATCACAACTGTTCCCTGGACATGCTTATTTTTGAAAAGGGAATAGCCTTCTCAGAGCCCCACCAGATGTTGATGACACATGCCTGATACAGTAAGATTACAGATGAGGATTAACCTGGCATTCTGCAACAACAGATGAAAGCCAGGGCCTCTGAAGGTCTGAAGGCTAGGAAATAGAGTCAAGTACAGGGGTCCAGTAGAATGTGACAGTGATATAAGATCCCAAGAGTGGCCCATTCATGTCTTCCACTATATCACTCCCTATCATCATTGCAATGATTATGCTCTGGCCCACCCTTAAGCCCCTTAAAATATCCCCTCCTTCAACTCATACTTACTCATCTCTAATTTAGAAGGTCCTGATAGCATCACCTAACGAAGAACCCAATCTGTAAACAGCCCCTTTCAGAGCTATTTGGGTTCTTGGGTTCCTGGTGTGGTACTCCCATACACGCACCCTCTCAAGCTATCCTAGACAGTGTCTCCATCCCAACTAAGCACTCCTCATTCACCAGACATTCCAAGGCTACATTCTACTATTTTCTACTGCATTTTTGTGGGGTGGGTGGGTTGGTTTTTAATGTCCTGTGACTTTGAATGGGCTAAATCTTGCATGCAAATTTACCGGAGAAGCAGAGCAAGAAGGAAATTATGTTGTCCAAAGCTGTAATCACATTTACCCATTAAGGCTTTGTGAAAATGCAGATTTCCAGCTGACATGAAAATTGAATGTGCCGGTACCTTCAGGAGGCTGTGTCATTTGAAGGAAGTCTGCAGGAGCAGCCAGGGCTCCACCAGAACATCCATTCCATCAGCATTCCAGTTGTATTCTCACCCAACAGAGTTTTGATCCTTGTGGAGAGGCTCAACTGATTATAAGCCATTTTGTTGTTGCTGTCATTGTTGTTTCATATTTTATTAATCAGCCATCTATGGTAAGAGCGATTCCCCGTAGAGCTCCTTTATTTTACCTGTCTGTGACATTTCATATGAGTTTCTGGTATAAATTAAGACCGCTCTTTTCCTTTCATTCTCTAATTATGCACTATAAACTTACCGTTGGTCCGAGTTCTCCTTTTCTTTTTCACCCGGAGTACTAATGTGTCTCTATCTTATTACTATCACTTTATTTTACTATTTATTGACGGAATGAGTCTATTTGGAATGGCTGCCCATCTCAACAGCTAACTCTGTGCAGCAAACAACATTAAACATGAAAGGAAAACAATTACGAGAATGCAAAAATGTGAGAGGTAAAATACCCCTCTTTTGTTCTATTTTTATATGTCTATTTCCAATTTGATAGAAACAGCTACCCACTCTCTAGCAGTTCATACACCTGGGAGGCCAATGTGGGAAGCTTAGTAACGTAAATGACTCCAGGACCAGGGACTTGATAGAGTAGATTTTGGCATAACATATTCTGAATCCTAGAATAGACAAAGAATATGCTATAGCATTTCTCCTCTCATTAGTATTGGACCAGTGTAGGATGCAGATTTTGACTTGCTACATATAGTATTGCAATCCAAAATACAGCCTCTTGTTTGTATGGTACTGTGCCAACTTAGCCAATTGTGGCTAATTCCACTAACTAAAAAATTGATTGAATTTTGGTTTAGTCAATCTATTTTCCTTATTGTTGGCTGCTGTTTTTTTTTTTTTTTAACTCCGCACAACTGAGAATCAGTTCTTATTTTCCAAGTTTGGCAGAAGGCTCTGGAGGACTCCGATTGGGATCGGGGGACGGCATCTGGCCCAAGGATTGTGCTCTGTTCCTGCTGGCTTAATGGGCTGCATGGGAATAGCTGTCATTGTAAAAACGGGAGAAAATGTTTCATTAAATGAGAGTTCAGAGAGTTAAGCAGGCATTATGTTGCGTACAGAAATAGAAACAGGCCTTTTATGCTTGTAAAACTACAAGTTTGTAGCAATGGTCTGGTTTTCACATGCGATAAAAAGAATCACCGTAATAATTGGGGTGTAACTTTTTGAAGTATCTTTCCATGTCAGAGAGATTTGTGTCTCTAATTCTTCACAGTTGAGGGAGCATGCTAATAATGGTATCAATACGTTTGTATGAGAAAACATGAGGTCAGATCCCATTCTTTTCCGTGCTGGGCAAAATGATACTGGCCACCTTTCCCGTCTATTGCATACTTTAAGGTTACCCCTGGCTGTGCATGATGGAATGCTAAACTTCTGGTTTGAGATAGCAATCCTATCTCCTTCCTCTGTCTCCTTTCTGTGACACAAGTGAGCAGCCCAGATACACAGCCACTCAAGGGAAGACCTAGCTACAGTGGACATGGAAAGTCTACACACACCAGGTTTTTAAGATGTAAAAAAAACCAGACCAAATAAATCACTTCAGAATCCTGTCCACCTTTAATATAACAATTAAGCAGCATAATTCAATTGAAAAGCAAATGAAGTATTTTATGGGTGAAATAGCAATAAATAACCAGAATAATGTGGCTGCATAAGTTTGCACACCCTTAAAATAATGCTTGGTTGAATTATCTTTTGATTTTGATGACAGCATTCAAGTCTTTTTTTGGGGGGTGGGGAGAGTGGTGTGGTGGCCTAGAGGTGGAGCTCTCACCTGTCAATCAGTAGACTGTGAGTTCAATCCTAGGTAGAGGCAGATATTTCTCTCTCTGGGCACAATGAGAATATATCTGCCGAACAAAACTCTGCATTGGCAACAGGAAGGGCATCCAGCCATTAAACACTCTGCTAGCTCCATTCAGTTTTCCAGACTCCACTCCACGAGGGATGATAGGGTTGTTAAAAGATTATGCTTCAGTCTTTTGGGGTAGGAACATAATCCGTGGAGCACAGTTTGTCTTGGGAGTCTTTATCCATTCTTCCTTGCACAAGTGCTCCAAATCTGCCCGATTGAGAATCCATCTCCTGTGCATATTCCTCTTCAGATTTCCAACTGGATTCAGGTCTGGGCTCTGGCATTCCAAAACTTTGATCTTCTGGTGAACCCATTCTTTTGTTAATTTGGAAGTATGCTTTGGGTTCTTGTCATGTCAAAAGGTGAAATTCCTCTTCACCTTCAGCGTTTTAGCAAAAACCTGAAGGTTTCAAGCCAACATTGTATTTGAAACTATTTATAAGTCTCTCTTCTTTGACTAAAGCCCCAGTTCCAGCTGATGAAAAGCAACCTCGAAGCATAATGCCATCACCACTACGCTTCACTGTAGGTATGGTGATGCGGTTTTGTTCTTGTGCCAAACATATTGTTTGGAATTATGAACCAAAAATTAAACTATGGTCTCATTAGACCATAACACATTTCCTCACATGCTTTTGTCAGACTTGATGTAGGGTTTTTTTGAAAAATATAGTCAGAGTTGGATGTTTTTCTTCTTCTTTTTCATCAATTTTGGAGGGGCATTCGGTTCTTGGCAATGTCACTGTTGTGCCATATTTTCTTCACTTGTTTATGACTATCTTCAATGTGTTCCATGGTATATCCAAAGGTGTGTTTTTTTGCATTTTTGTATTCTTCTCCTGACTCATACCTTCCAATAATGATATCCCTTTGATGCTTTGCAAGCTCTTCGCAGACCATGGCTTTTTGCTTTACGAGGCAACTGAGTAAATGTCAGAAAAATCCTAGAAGAAAAGCTGAACTTTATGCTTATGCAACCACATTATTGTATATTTTTTACTGTTCTTTTTTCCCCTCTGAAAGATTTCAGTTTGTTTTTCAAATCAGTTTTACAACTTATATGTTATATTACAGGTGTAAAAAATTCTGAAGTGATTTATCTTTGTCTGATTTTTGTACATCTCAAAAACCTGGCATTTTAACAGGTTTTATATATCCACTGTAGATTCTTCCTAGCTAATTATCTATCCAATCATAATCTTTATGCTGGCATATAGAAACAAGATATTCTAGAACTGAAAATATTATAGAATATTAATATCATAAAATAAAATACCCCTTAAAACATACCCACATCATGTCAATATGGGAGTTTTAAGTTTCAAAAATGCTAAACAAGTCATGTAGTGAACAATAGACTAATGAGAATGTCTTTGAAATTAGAGTTCCTGGCAATCTTTGTATTGCTCCCCCCCCCCCCATTCCATTTTCTTTTATTTGCAATAGTTGAAATATATGCCTCCCTCTTGATTAATTTATTTTCTAATTTGTGCAGCTTTAATCATAATTCTTCTGTTGTGAGCATTGCCAGTTGTGTAACATCTCTTGAGGGATACATTTGTGAGCTATGTTTTGTTATGGAATTAGCAGGTGCAGCCAGGAAAGGAAAATACTTCACTAACTCTTTTTTTTCCAAAAGTTTGCAGGCTATTGTTTTGTTTTCATTTGGTTGATAATGGATGGTGCAGTGACAGAGCAGAGAGGTTTTCTGAGGTAGTGAACAAGTACTTTTTAGATATTGTTCACGAAACACAAAGATATCAATTATTTGAAAATATTTTTATTCAATTCAATGCGAATCAGCCATGTGTGACTTACTTAAAAAATCTGCATTGTATCATCTGCAATATAACCATTGCTAGGAATAAATAATTATAGGTTTTCTAACAATGTTACAGAGCCTCAATTATTTTCTAGCTTCTAACCAAAAAAGGTGAATATCTCCCATAGCACGATTGCAAAAAGTTATATAGTAAGTTTAAAGGTCTGTTACAACCTTTTTAGAATAATCATAAATCCTTTAACCGTTCAATCATCAACTTCATATTCTCCGCCTAGAGATCTGGTGACTTGGTTCTGCAGAATCTGAAAGATAAATTTGTTAAATTTACACAGCACAGATATAATATGATGTGAATCCTCATCCTGTGAGATCATTACTCTGATTTCTGTAATATTACCAGTGGGTTAATGAAGCAAACCGTAGATCTCTTAAAAGATCTTCCAACTTGGAGTGCTCTGTAATATGCAAAGCCCACTTTCACTTTAATAAGGTAGAAATAGGAGAATGATAAAATCTTTATATCCACTTATGGGGCTTCCTTCTCATTTGGGAAGGAAAAATATTTAAGACAGACAAGTGGATGATTTAAACTTTCCATGGAACTGGGGACACGATGCAAGGCAAAGAGGGAGGGCTAAGAATCCATCAGATCTTTTACCAAATTTTCTATCCTGGAAGAATAATACCTATTTTAAAACTTTTCAAAATTAGAATCACCCATACTGGATGTTATTCAGGAGGGCAATCTCTCCTTTCTCCAAGAATACATGCTTAAATATCTGGTCTTAAAGGGGCAAAAGTTGAATTATCTAACATTTTTTAGGCTTCCATAGATTGTTTCCTAAGCGACTAGGTGAGGAATAAGATTGATTTTATACTTGCATTGCATATATCCACCATCTTTAAAATATGTTTAATATTGCCATTAATCAAAGAAAATACTTTACAAGTTCTGCATGGATCTCTCACAGGACACATATTTTTTTCATTGCTTTCCCTTCATTTATCCAGCAATGGAGCAATTGTACAGATGTGCAAGAATCTGTGCATACATATCTGTGCTTTGGCCACATGGCTATATTTGGATTGTCCCCAAGGTGCATGTTCTCATAATTACCCACAAAAAGTGAATCCTTATTCAGTATTTCTGTCCTATGCATCACACTGTGACAGACAACTTTTCTTGACTGAGTAATGTGATTCCTACTCTTCTTCTTAAATAAAACCCAGGAAGAGTTATTTTTCAAGTGACGTGTCTTGGAGAAAGGAAAGGCCCAAAGTCATTAGGGAAACTTAGCATTTACCCTTTCTTTCTTATTTAACAAGATGTGGAATTTCTCTAAACAAGAAAAAGTTGCTGACCATCTGTATCCAGGTGCCTCCTGCAAGAAGAACAATAGAAACAGAAGAGCTCTATTGGAAGGAAGGGAGGAAGGGAGGGAGGGAGGGATGGAGGGAGGGAGGGAGGGAGAGAGGAAAATATTGCTTTATATTATAGTCATCTGACAAACCCCCCCCCCAGACACACACACTCTAGTCTCCTGGTTTCATATTAAGATAACTGCCACACCCTAATCCTCATGTGTATTCTTTTGCACAGCTTGCAGTACAAATTGCAAGGAGAAATGAGGATATATATTTTTTTCCTAGAGTAGTAATAGATCCTTTTTTCAAGTTAACTTTGATTACATTTGCCCTACATTTTAAAGTTGATTGGCAGAAATTCTGACAACTGAAAGAAAAGTCGAAGATTTTTTTTTTTAACAACAATAGACTGCCATACAATAATCTGGAAATCTAAAATTAAATATTTAATTAGAACTTTGATTTGCTTTCAAGATAGGTGGCATTGCACAGGCTATATTACAATCTTTATACTTTTTTTTTTGTTTTGCCCAAAAAATTACTGTATATTTTAAACAGGCCACTTTAATATTAATACATGTGTAATAGATTCAGAACTGAAAAAATCAGCTAAAGATGGTGCATTTTACAGTATTGGGAAAATTACAGGATTTTCTTTCTTTGTATTGTAAAAACATTTTTTTTAACAATTTACCTACATTAATCAAAAAGTACAGCATATTTAATAATTTTACAAATGTTTCATAAAAAATATATCTCTGTACAAAAAAGTTCTTTTGCACCTACTTCATGTCACAGCAGCATGGGGTGAAATGGCAGAATGGAATACTGAGGATGAAAATTAGGTTGATGGTCAGAATGCCAGCTTCCCCCTCCCCCTTCTTGAGTGACAACTTTTGTTTAGTTTACAAAATATATTACAGAAGAAAAAAAATTATTGCAGCTAGCCTGGAGAAAGGCAAGATGGGTAATACAAGCAGATTTAAACAGCTTTGAAGCACATTGCCTTTTTAAATTGTTCTTTCTTTTTCGCATGTTCATCTTTGCTTTATCATAATCAATCAGAGACTTCTTGGGGAAGAGTCAACTATAAATGCCTCATAGGGAAAAAAAAATGCATTACTTGCTTTGGCATGAGAATACCACAACGACTGAGGGAACTTGGCTGTGTTTTCAAGTTGCTCTGCAGCTCAAGCCCTACTCAAGTGAATAGACTTTAGGTGGCACTTGAGGATCTGGGCTCTGAAAACAATGGAAGAAATGGAAGATCAAACGTGGTCAGTGCATACAATGTGACCGTAACAAAAACAGATGGAACACAAAAAATTCTTTAGAGATAGGCACAGAGGTAACCCAAAGAAACAAAAAAAAAAAAAAAAAAGCCTTTCTACAAACCTATTTTTATTGGATAGATACACTGTACGTGCAAAACGAGCTGTTTCCTGCAGTTTCACCAGTATCAGTGGGCCTGCAGAAAGTTTAGTATCAACTCAAATGGAATATTTCCAACCAAAATGGTTTTTTCCTGCATCAGGTAAAGTGTTGATGACTCCTAATTGTAGCATAAACAACCTTACTCTTTGTGATATAATTATACTTCTCTGATACACGTGAAGCTTAGTCAAGATCTTAAACAAAGACATTGTAAAAGAGAGGAAAACAAAACAAAACGCAAAACTATAATTCTAATTTCATGATTCATTGGGGTCAGTGAATGCCACTCCATTAACCGGAATGTTCTCCCAATTCATTTCAATAGATGAAGCTCATCCAATGGGCCTTCCTTTGTGCAGCTGACTTCAAAGCAATGAATCAGGCTCCCCATAGAGAGGAGATATTTTGCATTTATCAGCACAGGTAGATCTCTGAATCAGGACACATGCTGATAACGCTATTATAAAAATTTCCCTCTTCTTACATTTTTGCCAGACTTGGTAATAGTTCGAAAAAAAATCAGTTATTTCTCTCAATGCTGTATGTGTATTTTTTTAAAAAAATAACTTTGGTTACTTTTGCCATCAGTATAATTTTAGATAAAGTGACTACAAAGGCAGCAGTGACAGTTTGACTTTCTCCAGTGGACAAGACAAGACAGCAAGGAAGCTACACTTCAAGAAATATAGCTTGACACTGCTGCCCTTCCAAAGGATGCAAACATCTGTTGAAGATTATATAAAATTGTAAATGCACATGGCATATTCATAGGTTATCAGCATCTGAAGCAAAGCAACGTGTCTAGATATCTCCTAGGTTTATAAGAATAAACGTTTAAAAAAAAATCAAGCGGACAGCAAAATATATTGATATTGCTGGTATCTTCCATCAAAACTATATAACATTTTCTATTTTGATCAGATTGCCTTGCAAACTTTTCTTGCCATATAACATAAAGTTATCGTCTTTCTTGTTAACACTGAATTTTTTGGTAATATATTTAGTCATTAAAGTGTTCAACAAGTATTAAAAGCAAAGAAACAAACTTTTGAGAGGGAGGGTGGACAAAATCACAGCCAAGGTCCAAACAGCTACTTTAGGCACCCAGGAATTTGGATTGCCAAGGGTTTTCTTCCACTTAACAACACAAAAAGAGGTCCTTGCGATACGCTTAATTTAGTTTGAAAATCTGTTCCATTTTTCCATTTCAAAAATAATGTAATGTAGCTTAGGGCTGTTACTTTACGCAAGCCCAATGTTCCTGAGGACGTGAGGAGCTAATTGTGCAGCTGTTTAGAACCTGTCTTGTGTACTGACTTGAAGAAACATTGGGGAAGAACAATCCTAAAATCCTTCCTTCCTTCCTTCCTTCCTTCCTTCCTTCCTTCCTTCCTTCCTTCCTTCCTTTCTTTCTTTCTTCTTTCTTTCCTTCCTTCCTTCTTTTCTCTCTCTCTCTCTCTCTCTCTCTCTTTCTTTCTCTTTCCTTCCAAATCAGTGGTAACATATATCATTATTGTCCCACCAAAGCTAAGAGAAATAACAGCAATGAATTATCCTATAATGATATAAATAACAGTGCATAAGCACATGTCTTTAAATCCATCAGGATGAATTAGGTACTTGCACATCATTGCATAACTGTCCAGAGAACTGCATGCAAGCTAAAATTAGATGTAACCAATGAGGTTGACTTAATTGATAAAAGTTGCAGTCAACATTTTGGGCAAGCTGAATCGTAACTGGACTTAAACTATGAGATAGTGACCCTCTATTGCCCAATACAATGCAATGAGGCTCCTATGCCTTGTTCTCACACTAATCTACTAAGCAAGGGAGTAGAGAGTAGCAAGTCTGATTCCATCATACCTATTTGTCTAGGTATCCTTAATCCTGTCCAACAGTGCTATAGATTCCTTATGCCAATGCCATTTGTTGCATCCATACTATAGGTCTGCCACATTGAATCAATTATATTTGTCAAAGGATTACAGATTCAAGAATCTGTCAGTTATTTTTGTTGTAGCCCTGCCCTCTTTTGAGAGAGGGGTGGGGGAAGAGTCTATGCTCATTTTATTTTATTGAGAAATCTCAAACTTGCTCTGTCAAGCTGTATGATTACAAAAGCATTAAGCAGTATTGGTTAAAAATGTAGCAAACAAAACAATCCCACACAGAAACACACACAGACACACACACACATCCGTACAACCCATGGAAATGGGTTTTATGGTTGCTCTGGGAAGTTGCTGTGTTGAATATGACCGAGCTCCGAGTTCTATGCCTCCGAAAGCATTGATGGTACAGCAAAAATTCATGTCAGTGGAGGCGAAGAATAAAAGATGGAAAACGGATGCAAAAAAGGAAGACTGTTTTATGAGCACAAGGCTCACAGGCTTTATGAACTATTTAAAATAAATTACTATTCACATTTTGTACATGGCAAGCAGCAGAAGCTGCCTGGCCCCCCTGCTGTTATACAGTATGACACTGACATTAATGAATCACATCAAAGAAGAAACAATACTGGGATTAATGTTTGGTAGATATGGGACCCCTCTCCTCATAATCCATTTAATTATTCTTATTCCTAGCTCTGGTGTTTATTTTTTTAAAAAATCCAACCGGAATATAGTCTCCGTCTGTTCATGAATTATCCTAGCAGGATTAAGTAAATGGATTGTCGTACAACATACATATTAGGAAAAAAATATGTCATGGAATGATTTACTGGATTTTTTTTTTATAAAAAAAGGCCAAATGCTTATATACAATGTGTGTATAAACCCTGTATATTTGTTTGTTTGTTTTTTAACCAGTATCTTACTCATTCATACCACACTAGTGCAAAAAATTGTGCATTAACATTTTGCAATACAACAGCTGACTGGGAAGTTTGTAGATTGCCTTCTACATGAACATCTGAGATATACTGTACGGCCGTATTGTGAGCAAGGTCTCAATGGTAAAGCATTTCGGAGATGTGTGCAGGCCCCGAGGAAGTTTGTCATCTTCTCCTTTTGTTGTCTCCTTGGATTGGTTTTGTTTAAATCTCCTTCAGAGTGTTCTTATTCCTGGGGATAATTTATGGTGCTATTGTTTGTTATAGGTCCCAAGGGAGTGATCCGAGTGCCCAGAAGATTGCATTGAAAGGCATCCAGCCACATACAAATGTGAAAGTCTGAGGCATTTAAATATGACAGATGGATATGACTTGGCAGTCTTCCTTGAATGTGTGCCTTAATTTGGAGCAAATACAGCCAGGTATTTCAAATCCACCTTTGAGACAAAGACGTCGCCTTCGTCTTGATTCCCCAGAAGACCGAGGTTCCAGCAAAAAAAAAAAAAGCCTTGCTGCATCTATGCCAGGAGATGTTAAAGATTGCAGCAGTGAAGTCAAGTGGAGAAGGGAAACTGGTATATGGCACCAAAGGAATTACTGCTTGTCCATCAGAGGTATGGCTATGAATCAGTCAAATTGGGCACTGAAGGCTATACCACTGTACAAACTGTGTTCAGAGTTGTGTCAAACCTCACAGCTTTTGCCTCTGTGGGTTTTAAGTTTGTATCATACATAGGATTTTCAAATGACGCCTGTCCATTGCTGTTTTCATGTCCAGCATAACCATTGTACTGTACTTTTGGTCTTGTTCTGCAAGTGTAAAAAAGAAAAGAAAAAAAAAGGAGAGAGAGAGAAAAAAATCTGAGATTCAACTGCTGGAAATGTGGCAGAAATAAGATAATTTGAATACTCCTGTTACTTTTTGCTATTTCAAGGCACGATATTCAGGGAGTTGAATTGGAATTGGCTTAGTAAGCATGGAGCAGAATGGTAAAATAAACCCTAACCCAGTATTTCTCATATATCAAAACAAGTACTAACATGGCTTTCCAGATTATTGTGGGATTCAAGAAATTAATCTAAATTCTTATCTGACTAGTAACATCTTTTCTAAGAAGTCAAAGAATAGGCTGGGTCCTAAAACCTGGAGAAAACAACCTTGTCCAATCTTTCCATCTGAAATGAAAAGTCACAATACACATTTTCTAAAATTACAGCTGCAATTTGGGCCATGATGGTGAACCTATGGCACATGTGCCACAGGTGGTACACAGAGCCCTCTCTGCTGGCACGCAAGCCATTGCCCCAGCTCAGCTCCACTGAGCATGCATGTGTGCCTCCTGTTGGCCACCTGATTGTTGGGTCTCTGCCACGCATGTGTGAGGAGCATGCGGAAGATGCACGCACATGGGTGGGGGGTCATGTGTGGGGGCAAGGGTAGCGCAGAGTGGTGTGGCACACCCCCTCTCCACGGCCTGCTTTTGGTCCCAGGAGGCTGCAGTAAGGCCTGCTAGACCAAAAATGGGGCATGGGGTGTGTGTGGTGTGCCCCCCCCCCCGTGGGGTGTTTTTGCTTCCAGGAGGCTGCAGGGAAGCCTACTAGGCACAAAACGCGACGTGGGGGGTCGCACATGCATGCGTGGGGGGAAGGGGCAGTGCAGAGGAAGCATGTGCATTGCATTATGGGTGCCGGCACATGCTGTCACACACGCACATGCTTTTGGCACGCAATAACAAAAAGGTTAGCCATCACTGCCCTAGGGTTTCATTTGAGGAATGCTTTCCTCACTCAGCATAAACTTTCAGCAACTTTTTTTGGCACAAGCTAATAGTCTTTTACCATATTCTACAACTTAGAATATGGTAATGGTTTTATTTAGGAGGATAGCATAAAAACATTCTAAGGTAATTTTTGTTTTATTCACATCACTAAACTGAGTGGATTTCCCTACTGCTTGATATGGGTTGGTGAGAGTGCAAAATAGTAACAAGAATAAATGTCAAATTCTTCAGCATTTCCCATGTGAAAAAGAATTGAATTAGGGCATGTCTCTTGAAAATATGGTGACCAACATGACAAATTTGGAAATATGTTTCTTCCAGTTAGAGAAAGAAAGAAGAGCTACAAAGACTGATAGGGAAAGCATAATATCATTGCCATTCATAACATTCTCAATTACTACGTTAAGAAAAAAAACCCTTCATCTTAATACAGCTAGCTATTTCGCATACTAAATTGTAGGATGAAAATATTCTCATTTCTCTGCGAGATTAATTATTTAGACTAATTGAGAGATGTACTCATAGATGCTGCCTAAAATAGAGTTTAACAGATGGGAATTGCTTTCCGGTAGGTTTTGATTGTTTTCATTCCAGTCCTTAAGACTAAAAGCCTACTAAATCACAAGAAATATCTTCAAGGCTGTTTCCCATTTTTGTAATTGTGAAAATAGATTTCAGCAGGTAAAATGCTACATCATTTTTAAAAAAATTCAGGGGGATTTACAGTAATTCTTTTCATAAGCCAATGCTAATGATGGACATAATAGTTTGCACTGTCACTTGTAATGCTAGCAACAGATTTGGGCAAATAGGCTTCAATCAGTGGCTGGCCACCAATGATAATGCAGTAGATGTAAATCAGCATCTGTCTTGGCTTGAGCACTGCATATAAAAAGGCATATATTTGGCAAAACCATGTACACATAGACGTACGTTTGGAAAAGCTGCACACATATTAGAGCAGCGCACATCATTTGAAGGGGCACTTCTGTAAGTATGCTGGCATGAACCCAATGCCTCTACTCAAAGACTAGAAGCAACTACAACCTTCATAATGGTTAGCACACAGCTTCTTTAAAGATTTTTCCAGGTCACCTCTTCAGACCAGCTTTGTTGCCTTGAAGGGCAAATGTATTATCAACCCATGCTAGACCACCGGGGAAGTACTTGAAAAGAGCTAAATGAAGACTTCTTGGAGAAATCCCTGTCTTATCATCACTAATAAATATATAACTATGGGGTTGTGCAAAGGCACATATTAATAAAAGTTACATACAACAACAATTTATTTGGTTGCGGTGTGCTTTTGAATAATGGGAGTGGGGGAAGAATCGTTCAGCATGATTAGCAAGCAAGGGTAGGCATCCTTTCTGAGGTTTATATTTACAATTTGGATCATACGCTGTGGGCTAAGCCACTCCCAAACTACCCACCAGCTGGTTGTTGGGGTTTGATTGTGGCTGTCTTCAATGTCTGGTAGAATTCGTGTATTTACTTTTGTGTGTGTGTGAATACTTATAAACAAAGCACTGAATTGCAGGCAATCCTACTTCAATTGATTAGCTAGAAGGAACTTTGGAGGTCTTCTAGTCCAATCCCCTGCTCAAGCAGGAGATCCTATACCACCATTTCAGACCTTATACCATTTCAGCCTCTTCTTAAAAACTTCCAGTGGTGGAGCTCGCACAACTACGGAAGGCAAGCTGTTTCCCTGGTTAATTGTCCTCACTCTTAGGAAGTTTCTCCTTAATTCCAGGTTGTTTCTCTCCTTGATTAGTTTCCATCGTTTCTTATCTTGCCTTCTGGTGCTTTGGACCCCCTTTTCTTTGTGGCACCCCCCCCCAAATACTGCATTATGCAGTTTATACTGCATATAAATAAATGCAAATACAAATAAATACAAATATGGATTTTATGCGTATAAAATGCATATAAAGACTAAGTGGGTGACTAAGTGACTACGTTTTTTTCTCTAGCTTCCATTGGGAAGCTAATTAACAATTTGGAAAATAGCAAGCTCCCTGTTTTGTAATAAAATAACAACAACAACAACAACAATAACAACAATAACAACAATGATGATGATGCATTTTAATGAATAAAATTATTATATATTTTATTCATTAAACATGAAACTCAGCCAACTGAACATTCAAAAATGCATTACAAATACCAGTGATTGGTGCTAATAGTTGATAAGGTTTGCTGCCGGCATCCCAGGTATCAACCAAGTACCTTCTTAAAATATAAGATGTTCCAAGTAGCACAGTTTTTTGAAGTTCCGCTGGTGTTATTGCAGGAAGCTGCAATTTGTTGATGTATCTTGTAAAATTCTTGGACATGGTGCCAAGTGCCCCGGTGACAATGGGTATCACTGTTACATGTTTCATCCATAGCCGTGTAGTTTCGATGGCCGGGTCACGATATTTCATTATTTTTTCTAGTTCTTTTTCTTCGACTCTGGCATCTCCAGGAACAGCGATATCAATGAACTGTACACTTCGGCCCTCTACAATTGTGATATCTGGCGTGTTGTGCTCCAAATGACAATCCGTTTGTATTCGAAAGTCCCACAAGATCTTCACCTTCTCATTTTCGAAGACATGACCGAGTTGCTAAATTAATCCACTGGTCATTATGTAAAAAATATGATTTACCTGTATCCAGAAGTCATGGGAACATAAAGTGGAAAAAGTTATCAAAAATGAGAAGGTGAAGATCTTGTGGGACTTTCAAATACAAACGGATGGTCATTTGGAGCACAACATGCCAGATATCACGGTTGTAGAGGGCCAAATTATACAGTTTATTGATATCACTGTTCCTGGAGATGCCAGAGTCGAAGAAAAAGAACTAGAAAAAATAATGAAATATCGTGACCCGGCCATCGAAACTACACGGCTATGGATGAAGCATGTAACAGTGATACCCATTGTCATCGGGGCACTTGGCACCACGTCCAAGAATTTTACAAGATACATCAACAAATTGCAGCTTCCTGCAATAACACCAGCAGAACTTCAAAAAACTGTGCTACTTGGAACATCTTATATTTTAAGAAGGTACTTGGTTGATACCTGGGATGCCGGCAGCAAACCTTATCAACTATTAGCACCAATCACTGGTATTTGTAATGCATTTTTGAATGTTCAGTTGGCTGAGTTTCATGTTTAATGAATAAAATATATAATAATTTTATTCATTAAAATGCATCATCATTATTGTTGTTATTGTTGTTATTGTTGTTGTTATTGTTATTATTGTTGTTATTGTTGTTATTGTTGTTATTGTTGTTATTGTTGTTATTGTTATTTTATTACAAAACAGGGAGCTTGCTATTTTCCAAATTGTTAATTAGCTTCCCAATGGAAGCTAGAGGAAAAAACGTAGTCACTTAGTCACCCACTTAGTCTTTATATGCATTTTATACGCATAAAATCCATATTTGTATTTATTTGTATTTGCATTTATTTATATGCAGTATAAACTGCATAATGCAGTATTGGGGGGGGGGTGCCACAAAGAAAAGGGGGTCCAAAGCACCAGAAGACAAGATAAGAAACGATGGAAACTAATCAAGAAGAGAGACATTCATTGGACGAACTCTATTGAGATTCAGCCAGGACATGGTTCTCAGATTGCTCTGATCTTTGGTGGATGACATCTTCAAAGGAATCGGATGACAGAAATTTCCCTTAGTAAGATACATAGTTGACACCTTTTTACAATAAATTCTGTTGTATTTCCCAGTGTATCCATAACGGGATTCTTGGAGAGCACAAGTTCCATTTTGTTCAGTAATCCATTCATAGCCACATTAATCTTATGAGAAAGAATACAGAATATTGGAGTGAATTTCCATCAGTATGCAGATGACAGCCTTATCAATTCCCTTTGCTAACTACTATAATGAAGAAATTGTTTGTCTTGGCCAACACCCAAAATTGATAACAAAGATGAACAACCTGCAATTAAAACCAGACCCAGGAGGATACTGTGAGTAGAAAATTGGCCTATAGAATTAGAGTTAAGCCTTTTTTGAATGGAGCTACATTGTCTGTGAAAGATCCATTCTCTAAATTGGATCTTCAAGTTATTTCTGAAGTGAGAAGGATGAGTTTGCACAATTCTACGCAACCTCAGTTATTTCTGAAATATTATTTTCCTTTAGATTATCCTAGAAGGATAGCTGAAAATCTGAATTGGTGTAAACACTCTGCTAACTAATACTTGAAACTGAGAGGTCATGTCACCCATGTTGAAAGGGGAAGTGGTGGCGCAGTGTCTTAATGATCCTGGAACTGCCAGAAATGGTCTGCCCTCAGGCAGTTCGAGCCCAGCTCCATGAGATAGAGTGAGCTTCCATAGTTCAATGCCTAGGTCCTGCCCATCCAGCAATATTGCAAAGCATGTAATATTGCAAGTAGATATTTGCAATACTTGATGGAAAAAAAATCAAGCTGCATCTGTGTGTGTGAAAAGAGCAGAAGCCGGTGTTGATCCTGGCTCGATGCGAGGCAATGCAACACAAGGTGAGGCAAGGTGAGACCAGCAGAAGAGCCAACACCCAAGCACAGCTAGTCAGCTGTTGTAAGCTCGTTCATTCCCTGCATGGATACCCCCCAAGCACCAAACAGAATGAACTAGCAATTTAGGCTGTCAGGATTTCATTGCACCTAGCACATAGATTTCTCTGACATTGTATGCCATATGATAAATAAATAAATAACTCATGTTGAAAGAATAATGCTGATTAATGATTTTCACATTTAACATTAAATGGATCATAAGGTGTTTACTATACCTGTGTTTGTAGAGGTAAAATGCAAACCCTGATAATATTAGAGCAAAGAAGGGTACTAGGATGGCAGCTGCCACAGAACTGCTATTTGTACCATAGCTGTGATTGGAGTGATCGGCATCCACATTTAAAGGACCTGAAAGTTAAATAAAGGCTCATGTCAACCCTGTATTTTCAAGAAGGTGTGTGCGTGTGTGTATAAAACTGACAGAGGGAAATCTGAGAATCAGAGTTTCTTTGCCCAGGTGTCCAAGAGGGGAACATCCTTTGAACTCTGTCCCCTACAATAATTCTATTTTCACTATCCAAGGATCAAAGAGAAAGATTCAAAATAATTTGGTATGGCCTATTAGAAATGCAAGAGATATATCAAATCCTTGGTAGATTTGAAACTGAGACTTATTTTCTTTTCATTTCAAAGACATGCAAAATTCAAAAGAACCTAAGTGATTTAAATGGCACAGAATGCTCTCCATCATCAAACAGAAACTTTAATAATTTGTAAAAGTATTTTAGGCTGCAATCAATGTAAGTAAGTCCCAGTGAACATAATTGGGGCTTACTTTTCAATAAACATGCATAGGATTGCATTGCTGAAGCACTAGGATAAAATCATCATCATACATTATCTATGCTCATAAATATTTATACTGAGAGATTTTATATAAGCAATCTGCAGTTAGGTTGCAGTGGCATCAAAAATGAAATAGCTGCATCAAAAATATTGAAATAGATACATAACGTCACATTTTATCTAATATAGGTGAATTACAAATTTGATAAGAATTCAGCAAACAAATATTATTTGTTCTAATTGCTCACTCACGGAATGAAATAACATAATTTAATGGGAGTGACATACAATGCACTATGGAGTGTTCAAAAGTCATTCTTACTTTCTCTTTGGAACCTAAATTTTCCAAAATCTTTTCCATGTATATCACCTTGATAGGTAAAGACACCTCTTTCAAGTCCAGATGATACCTGAAACAGAAAGGATCTGTCTCAAACCAATTTGTTGACTGAATAAACTAATCCACAATTCACAATGTTATTAATTTATCCATATTTCATATTATTCATTTACTTATCTATTCATTCAATTTCTATAGCTGCCCAACTCAACCATGCGACTCAAGATGACTGGTAAATATAAAAATATTCAAATATTTTAAACAATCAGACTTTATGAATAATTGAAATGAAAGCATTATTGAAGCCATATACCTTTATGTGTGCATTAACTAAGCTTGTATGTGAGATACCTACACATACACGCGCACACAAACACTCACACACAGATGATTTGAACAGTAGGTATGAGACAGAGGGTAAAGTACCTCTTCTGAAGCAGATGTTAGAAATTTACAAAGCTTGCATATGCTTATGTTACATGTATTATTCAGTAATATTTGATGGCTATATTTAATAACTTCCTCTAGCCCTTTCAGTGAAGGAAGAGAGATATAGAGGAAAACAGGTAGGCACAGTGAAGTAGACTCCCCCCCCCTTTTTTTTTTCTCTTTTCTTGACTGTGAGAACAATTAACCAGTGGAACAGCTGTCCTCCAGAAGTTGTGCCTGCTCCAACACTGGAGGTTTTAAAGAAGAGATGGGACAACTATTTGTCTAAAATGGTATAGGGTCTCCTGCTTGAGCAGGGGGTTGGAATAAAGGACCTCCAAGCTCTCTTCCAACTCTGTTATTCTGTTATTCTTTCACAAACATTTGCATGTTGTGTGAAAGTCTCTTTCTTTTGTTTTCCTTACTCTTCAAGTTTATGCATCCCTGACAGAAACACTTGAACATTTGAAATCTATTCAGGTAGTCCTTGCCAAATGACTACAACTGGGACCAAGATTGCTAGTGAAAAGTCACATAACTGTGCCAGACAAATGATATCACTTCTGCTCTCGTTGTTAAATGAGACATCATGGGACCAGAACTTCTACTTCTAGGTTTTTCCACTCATTCTGCTTGTTGGAAACTGTTTATGAAGCTCCCAAATGGCAATCATGTGATTATGGGACACTATGATGGCCATAAAGGCAAGGATTGGTTGCAAAACTGGGTTTTTTTCAACCCTTGCAGCTTTGAATGGTCGCTAAACAAGGCAGTGATTAAGCGAGTACTACATGTAGAGTATAAGTCCCATTCTGGGGGATTCCAATTTTTAATAAGGAGGAGCAATTGATACAGGATTGCTAATATCTTCCAAGTGCAACCAATATAATTTCATAATTTTATTGATAACAATTTTCAATTAAATATGTAATATAATTAACAAATATTAGATATTTACAACTATGGCAGTTCAAATCTCACCAGGTTCAAGGTTGACTCAGCCTTCTATCCTTCCAGGGTTGTTAAAATGAGGAGCCAGATTGTTGGGGACAAAATGCTGACTTTGCAAACCTTTACAATTTAGAGAGTGCTGTAAAAGCACTATGAAGCGGTATATGCCGTATATTTCAGAGTATAAAATACACTTTTTCCACACTAAAAAAGGGTGAAAATTTGGCCATGACTTATACATTGAATGTAGCCCTGCCCACCCGCCGGCCCCCATCTTTTGGCCTTTGCCTCCCAGCAATTTATCTCATTGCAGCAAACAGCGTGTTTCAGTTTCAGCACAGCTTGATTAGCACAAGCAGCTGATTGATGGTTGGAGTGGCTTCCCAACCATCAGCTGTTTCAGGCTGTAGGGATTGCCATTGCATATTGCTGCCTCCGCATGCCCCATTTCTGGCCTCCATGTGCCCCATTTTCCACCCATTCCAATCCCTGCCACCCAGGTGGAAAATAGGGAGCACAGAGGCCAAAAATGTGGAGCATGTGGAGGCTAAAAACAGGCCATGCAGAGGCAGCAACAGGCTATGGCAATCCCTGCAGCCTGAAACAGTTGATTATCAGTAGGTGGATCCAACCGACAATCAGCTGCTTGTGCTAATCATGCTGTGCTGAAATTGAAACTGAAAATTGTTGTTTGCTGCAAGGAGGCAAATTGTTGGGAGGCAGAGGCAGATATGTTTTTCCTTGTGCTTATCAGGCTAAACTAAAACTGAAACTGTAACTGGCTGTTTGTTGTTTGCTGCAAGGAGGCAAATTGCTGGGAGGCAGAGGCAGATATTTTTTTCTTGTGCTAATCAGGCTAAACTGAAACTGAAACAGGCTGTTTACTGCTTGCTGCAAGGAGGCAACTTGCTGGGAGGAAGAGGCAGAGGTAGATTTTTTTGTCTTGTTTTCCTCTCCAAAAGCTAGGTACGTCTTATACTCTGGAAAAAAAGTCTAAGTGCTATTGCTATGTCTACTTGAAGCATTATAGCAGCTGCATCCTCTGGTAGACATCTCAAGGTTGCTCCCAAAGCCAGCTTGCTTTTCTGATTGTTTCTTCCAGAAAAAGACTTTGCCAGTGTAGGCACACAAATGTGCAGATCATTAAATAAAAACTTTGAAGCAGCTACCCCAAGCCTTCCAGAGGACTTGGTTGCTTTTACACATTGAGAAAGGATGTTTCACTTGCATCAATGCATTTTCTGCAGACCTACCTTTAAATGATTTGCCCATATATATCTTTTGAAGGGCTAGCGGGAGGATCTCACATATAGGTAGTTCTCTACTTACAACCATTTATTTAGTGACCCTTAAAGTGACTCCTTCCAAGTGACTTGGAACCATTTTGCACACAAACTTTGTAGCATCCCCATGGTCACATGTTCAAAATGTAAACACTTGGCAATTACCACGTATTTATGACATTTGCAGAGTGTCGGGGATATGTGACTTTCTGACAAGCAAGGTCAACGGGGAAGCCAGATTCACTTACCATATTTCTCGGAGCATAAGATGCACCTTTTCCCCCAAAAAAAGAAGGAGGGCAAAAATGAGCAAAAACTCTGGGCTGTTTTTTCTCATTTTTGGCCCCCTCCAGCTCCCAGGAGCACTCTACAAGCCCTCCCAAAGCTCTGCATGCCCCCCCTTTTGTGCAAAAAACGAGGTGTGCAGAGGATTTGGAAGGCCTGCAGAGTGCAAAAACGTTTTTGGAAAACTTACCCCTTTAAAGTCATGGTGCGTCTTATACTCTGTTGCATCTTATAGTCCAAAAAATACGGTAACAAACTTGCTATTAACTTAAAACTTGCAGTGATTCACTTAGTAACGGTGGCAAGAAATGTCATAAAATGGGTCAAAACTCAATTAACACCTGCCTTGCTTAGCAATAGAAATGTTGGGCTCATTGTGGTGTACATCAAGGACTACCGGTATAATATATATGCATTCATATAAGATCCCACTCAAAAAAGAAAATTATATGGTATAAAATAAAATGTAATAAAATACAGTTAACATTTTTTTCCAGAGATGTGTATTTACTTACATAGCCATCCAATGCCCACTTGTCGTTTTCAAGCTTGTTTACAAAACCTTCTTTAGGATTTTTAAAATGATAGACTTTCAGAAGCAAATGAGCTTCTTCTTTCTTGTAAGTGCCTATAAAGGATTATTTGAAAGCAAGTTTATACAACCATATGTGTTCAGGAAATCTGTATGTGAAAATAAGTTTAATTACCCTTTCAACTTCATTTACATAAAACGAGGACTAATTAGTGGTTGCTATGCAAACATGTAAAAAGGCAAATAAAATCCCTACTTCGTTACAGTAAAGCTTCTAAACTAGACCATATGTTACCTGAATGTCATGGCAATATTTTTATAACCTACCCTAGTAAAAATGTAGCAATGATGAAATCAGGAGGACATATGACACTATTTTACTTAATGATTAGCCTATCAAATATAATTCTGGCCTTTCAAATATTACAAAGTCCAAATGCAAGTCCTAATTTGCCCAAATTAAGTATGAACTGGACTTGTGAGTCTGTATTTCGGCACGTTCGTAACCATCCTTCCATAGAATGTTTTTCCTTTATTTCTAGCACTTCAGTAAAATACATATTCCTTTTAAAGGGGAAAATTCAGTACTTTCAAGCTGAATATTGATTTACAAAAAGTACGCAGAATTTTAAAGTTTAAATATACATTTAGAAACCTAGCTGTCATTCTAAATTTATGCTATTGAAAAGACAAGCTATTTTTTTAAAAAAAATAATAAAAGTAGTTGCATATTAACCTATAATTATTAATGGCCTACCGATGCTGAAACATTTTAAATATGACATATTTCACAGAAATGATTAGATTATCAGTAAAAAAAAGTCCATGTTTTACTATTCTCATTAAAAGGGAATGATTCAAGGTTAAAATGGGCTGCAAAATACCAATAGAAAATTATGACTATGTATACCCAAACCAAAATTCAAATGGAAATTGCAGATACTGAAAGTCATAATAAAGCTGAACTAGAGACTTTAGTTCTATCTAAAAAACTAACTTAGTTTGTTAGGAAATCATAAAGTCCAAACTATAGCAATACAGTTGTTAAAATTTAGTTTTCATTTGCTTTGTTTTATTTTCATCAAGCATCTGGTGATTTTGCCAACTTAATGGACATATTTTTCAACATATGTTTTCCAGATTGTTACTTTGTGTGTTTTATGTTAAAGAAGCTTTTTGTAAAAAGGAAAATATGACAATTGTCAGAGCACTCTCTCTCTCTCTCTCTCTCTCTCTCTCTCTCTCTCTCTCCCTCCCTACCTACCTACCTACCTACCTACCTACCTACCTACCTACCTACCTGAAATAATACTGTACTTATGGTTAGGATTTGAAATAGCATATACAGGTAGTCCACACTTGACAACTATTTATTTAGTAACACTTTGAAGTTACAATAATTCTAAAAACATGACTCATCCTCACACTTACAACTGTTGTAGTAAATTCAGTGGAGAATATGCTAGGAGATTGCAAGTCATGGTCATATGAAGTTTAAACTGTGTGTTTCTTTTAACGACTGCACGAAAGACTGCTAGAACTGGCATCACTAAGTGGGATGATTACATGATATTTTGCTTAAGAACTGCTTTGCTTAGAGATGGAGTTTCAATTAGGGTTGTTAAATAAGGACTACTGTATATCCATGAAATATCCATGACCCTTTAATCAGCATACCATTTGGATAGCTTGGATGACAGATGTCCGGTTTTTAATCTCACCTGATAATTTAAGTTGCATGCTGGATGCATCAATGAAAGTAGCATTCACCTTACTGCTTGTAGCATTGAACCAGTCAACTGTAAGAGTTGCAACTTGTCTTTTCCCTAGATGCTCATAAAACCCCTTCCACAGTGAATTTATAAAAAATACATCGGAGGGAACTGAAGAAGGGAGACAAAAGGAAATCACCTTGATCTACAAACAGATGCCTTTTTAAAAATTCAACAAGTTATTCAGTACATTATTATAGCTGGCACGCACAGGAGGTTCCATAATTGGTAATACTTGTCAATCTGAAATATTAATGTATCAATGATAACACTTCTGGTAAGCCTTGATGTATAGAAGTTTAGGTTTTTTTTCTGTTGTACCATGAATAATTTCATATAAAAATAAACTAATTTCATCCATTGATTCCAAGTCCCTTCAGTTTCTTAATTTAAAACTCTGTTTTTCTCATTTTCACAGTATCCCCTGCCCCAAAATGTGCACACACACAAACACATTTTCATATGCATTTGTTCCCTTGTATTCCTTTGAATACATAATTTTGCCCAATATACATATTTCTTTCCCCAAAAAATGTCTTCATAATGAATAGCTAGGTAGGGAAATTCCAAATTAACTAAATTTGTTTAAAAATAAATTTCAAGAAACCACTCTCTCTTCCTCTATTTCAATTCTTTTCCAGCTCTCCAAAAAAATATGAGAAAATAGCTTTAATTTTTTTCCCTTAAAAAAGAACAGTGACATTGGTCGTTGTAATGAAATGTTTTCGAAATAATGTATTGGAGCAATATTACATTTTTAGTTAAGAAAAGCATTCTTAAAAAAAATAGATCAAGGCAGTTTGGATGCACTCTTGACAACTGGTAGAACATGGTTAAATCCCATTTATTTCATTGAGAATCCTACATGAAAAATTGGATATTAGTGTGCAGTTTAAAATTTCAGTGAAGAATTAATGTGATGTCTAAATCTTATGCCTACAATAAGGCAGTGTCCTCCGTATTGGTTACTCTTGATAATTGGTATCAGTTATATTGTGCAAATTAATTACTATTTAATCTCAGATTTTAGTTTTGCTGGTAAGTGAGAGAGACAGGAAGCACATTTTGTTTAAAGAATAAAAAAGACATATTGCACATTCAACACTGAAGACACACTGAAAGCATTGTAAGGTTATAACACCACTGAAAAGAATGCGCAGATAGACGAATAATTATGAACACTAGTCTTGTGACATTAATTTTTCATTTTGTAGCATTATAGGCTAATTAGCCCTCAGGCTGAACCATCTAGGTGAGAATTATATAAACATACTTGAGCAAGTTAAATTTTTGTTCTGTCTTGGCATCGATATAGCTTTCACTGGTACCTGAGCAAACTACAGTACAGAGAAAACTTCATTGGTCAATGAAAGTAGGTGCTGTTAGTGTTGTTATTTTGTTTTGTGAGGGCTCACAGAGGGTACAAAGCTTACTCTACACTAAGAACTGTATAATAAATAAGCAATAAAGTCTCTGAAACCTCTCAAAATTTTAGCATTTTCATATAAAATCTTTTTAGTAGGGCATCATTCAAATCACAAGCTCTTAGGCATATTTTTTAAAATATTTAATTTCTATTTAATTTTGTGCAATTTTGTGTGGATGCCATCTATGCATACACCACAACACTTACAAGCACCATGAGTCAAGGAAGGAAGATCTATTGTTAGTAATCCTTTGGAATAAGAACATATTTAAGATTAGTGTTTTGTTTTCTCATGTGACAGCTTTTAATTTGTGATCAGAATTCAAGAACTTCTGAAAATATGCTTTTGTTTAAGGAAAGTTAGGAAGAAGAGAATCCCAAAGACAACTGTGTTTCAAGAGGAAGGCCTATTTAGAGACTCAATGGTCAAATATAGAATTTAAATTTATTATATTTCAATTTCAGACCCCAAATTTTAGTAGAAACTTTCCATTTTCAAATCATGTCCTGGCTGATTTGCACATTACTGTCATGTGGTATTTTTCTCTGTGAATTCTATGAATCCTACTCTGAGGCCAGGGTTATGAATTTAAAAGTTAAGCAAATCCAAGAGAAACTGAAATTTAAAACTGAACAAATTAAAATGTGCAGCATTATGAAATGAATTTGATTTTTAAAATATATTTGCTTTCTCTAGCACATTATTTATAAGATGGAAACAGAATAACTTTTACATAAGACACCTGTGGTATTGTTTAACTCCTGCTTTTATGATAAGGCTCTCCATTATAGTACATCGTCTGATATAAAGCAAATATTCCCTCTAGATTCTAATATATAATATACAAATCTTTCAAAATCTAGTTCTAGATTTTAGTTTCAAGAAATTAGTTTCTCATTCTAGAACTAAGTTTTATGTTGATAAAATTATGCATTGGCTGTGCAACTAGAGAATGCATGGGGAAATCACATGATTGAAGATATTCTGTCTATACCTAGCCATGCTGTATATGCAAGCACAGCATACCTTTTTGTTATGCATTAGAATGGCCTTATTTGTTTCAGGCTTCTGAACAAGCCAGAAAAAGGGCCATTGTTTTAAGAGTTGCATTAACATTAAATATGTGGGTTTTTTTCCTCTTAAAAATGGTATTATCTTTTTTTAAGCTTGCAAAGGGGTGGGAAAAGTATCTGGTTGTATTAATAAGTAGTGAAGAGGTGCACAATGTGCTTGTATGAGGTTCAGAATATTTTTTAAAATCACTTTTTACTCCCTTACAGCTCTATATATCATAACAGAATAACAGAGTTAGAAGGGGCCTTGAACGTCTTCCAGTCCAACCACTGCTGGACCCTATATCATTATGGACAAATGGTTGCCCAATCTCTTCTTAAAAACTTCAGTGTTGGTGCACTGAATGCAACCTGTTCCACTGATTAATTGTTCTTACTGTCAAGAAATTTCTCCTTAGTTCTAGTTGGCTCTCTCTTTGGTAAATTTCCATCTGTTACTTCTTGTCTTGCCCTCAGCTACTTTGGAGAATAGGTTGTCGCCCTCTTCTTTTTGATATTCAAATATTGGAAGACTGCTATCATGTCACCTCTGATCCTTCTCTTCATTAGACTAGACGTACTTAATTCTTGCAACTCTTCATCCTATATTTTAGCCTCTAACCCTCTATTCATCGTTGTTGCTCTTCTCTGGACTCTTTCTAGAGTATCAGTATCTTATTTATATTGCAGTGACCAAAATTAGATGCAGTGTTCCAAGTGTGGTCTTACTAAAGCAGTATCAAGCTGTACTAACACAGCACATTATCTTGACACTCTGTTGATGCTGCCTAGGACTGTATTGGCTTTTTTTGGCAGCTGCAAGCAACTGCTTTCTCACCCTTATGTGTTTTTTTGCTAGGACTCCTAGATTGCTTTCATATTCCTTCCAAAAAGAAAAGTTGCATAAAGTGGCAGAGTTGGGTCTCCAGACCCCATTCACAAGTTTTCTATGTGTATGGGTAATGAAAATACCCCTAAATAATGCCAAAATAATGGGTACCTTTTTTTAAAAAAAAGTGCAGTTTCAGGCAATTGAGCTTATATTTCAGTATTTAGGTAATTTTTTATATATCAGTGATGAAGTGTTCTGATAAAGGCTAGAAGTATTTTTATTGTATGAGAAACTGCAGAAGAATTTAAGGTGCTTAGTTCTAAAACTGTTCTCGTATACAAACCTGGTGTTTTAGTTACAGTCTCATTAACTTCTCTCACTCCTTTACCTACAAGTAAAAAGACAAATTATCATTTTTATGAACATATTTTTAATTATTGATACATAATGCTTGACCGAGGCAATTGTGTGTTTTCTGATACACCTATTATTTATGGTAGACATAGCTAAACTCTGTATTACATATTCAACCAGATATAGTTCTGTGTACTTATCAGAAAGAAATAAAAGTTTCAGGAGTCCAAAGTTTGCGTCGTGGCAAGTTTGCTGATGGTGGGGATAATTGCTGCTCTCATTTCTAAAAAAAATAATTTTTATATCAACCACAGTGCTGTAACAGAGAGCCTTAAACTAGTAATGATGACGGTGTATATGTATGTCTTTATACACATTGAAAAACTATAATTAAATTCTATTAAACTAATGGCATAATTATAAGCCAGAAACAGCCAGGACTATGATCATATTTCTTACTATGCACCAGTGGTTGGAAAACCTCTTGGTAATAGTACTATATAACAAACAATTCAAGTTTGCTGCACTACATGTGCAAATCTTTTATTTTGGAGTGCATCGCCTGCTAATCTAGTAGCAGCATACTTTGATGCATCTTAACTCATAATGGCCAATTACCTGTTCTTAGGAATGTAGACTATGACTAAGTAGGAGGGAGGACTTCCTGAAGTGCAACAAGAACAATAGGGTGGCATTCAGGAAATAGTCCTGCCTTATCATGTTCCTATTTGGAAAGGGCCAGCATTTTAAGCACAGTAATAAACAAAAAGAAACAACAACTACTTTTAAAGTTTTGAATCCACAAAGCATAGAGCTGTAAAGAGCAATTCTCATCAAATCTCCCTTTTTGCTTGTATGTTAATTTCTACTTTTAAAAAAAATGCATATAGATTTATAGGAAAGCTTGTTTGTTTCTCATCAGGTGAAAAAGGTGCAACCTCATATTTATTTTACAAGTGGATTTCTTGCAGATGTTCAAAGGAAGTTTATTTACATATTGAACTTATATTGTATTATACGCACATCAAAGACTAAAAGACACACATGAAAAACTAAGACAGTGACATAGAGATTAGTAATGTATGTGTTGGATTAAGAGTCGGCAACCTATAACTCTGCAGATAGTCCTGAATCCTTAACTCTCACCAGATGCAGCATGGCCAATGTTACTTTAGCACACCCAGAAAGCTGAAGATTGCTCATTCTTAGCTCATTCCAAATAAAGTTTTCACATTGTAGTACATGATGGCTACTTATTTCTCCTCTTCCTTCTATAAGAGGGACACCACATGAAGACTTTCAGATTATCCAGCTCACCTATAGGAACCTACAGCAAGCAACATCAAGAGCTGTGGTGATATCCTTCTGAAGCAAGCTTTACCATAGTGGATTGGAGTATGATTGTTATATGATTCTCGACAAGCCAACAGTTACAAGTAAAAAGCTATTTTCTTCCAGAAATGGAGACATACAATCAGTTTTGAGAGAGATACATTCTAAAAGTGGTCTAAGCTAAAAGTCAAGGCAGCAGAATCAGATCCCCCTTTTCTTCAAAGAAGAATGTTTCCATTATTAGGCCTATAGCAGTAAAAGACATTAGGAAGGAAGCATGGGTGAACACAAACTTTAGGATGTTGCTTGACAATAAAATCTCCTGCTTACCATCTTAGAGGAAGAATACACATGCTTAAAAAATACATAAAATGGCAAGTTTATTAATTGTAAATACAAATGAATAAAACCTATTTCAGAAAATTGACTATTCAGGAAAGTAGAGGTAAAGTTCAAAATAAGAACATAAGCAGTGCCCTGCTGTCTATGTCATCCACCAATCTCTTCTCACATTAACCAACAAACTACGCAAGGAAGCCACTGATTTCCATGAATTTCATGAATTTATCCAGCATTTTGGAAGCCAGCCAAACTATTAGCTGACACTCATTTTGTGTTAGCAAATTCTGAAGTTTAATTAAAAGTTCTATATATATATTTTCTTTTTGTAAAAGGATGGTTCCAGGATTCAATGTCATAGAGTAATCTCTGGTTCTACTACTTTGGGAAGTTGAAAACATCTTACTCTTGTCCACTTTGTCCACATTGTGCACAATTTTATACATCTCCATCGTGTGCCCACATTCACCTTCTTTCTAGACTAAAAAGTCCCAAATGTTCCAGTCTTTCCTCATACAGAAGCTGCTCCAGGACTTTGATCATCTCAGTTGCCCTTTTCTAAACTACATCATATATTCCAATATTCCAGAGGTGTTTATACTTTTGATTTACCCCAAGGGCATTACAAAGATGGCATCTCTATTTTCAATATAATTTCTAATTATTCCTAACAAGATTTTGGCCTTTTTACAGCAGATGCACACCCTGTTTCAAACATCACTGAAATGTTTACCGTTACTCCAAAGTGCTTTTCCCTCATCAATCACTGTTATTTCTAATAGAATTAGTTTGTATGAGTAGTTAATATTTTGCCTCCAATGTGCATTATTTTATCCTTGTTAATATTGAATGGCAATTGACATTTTGATGCCCATTTCTGTATTGTGCAAAGATGCTTATTGCTTTTGCCACTCTGAACAGTTTGGTGTCACTGGCAAACGTGGCTAGACCACTGATCATGCCCAATGCCATAACTTTTATAAATACTTTTACAAATATCAAACAAAAAGCAAAGAAAAAGAATTTTTATTTCAATTGTTTTTTTTGGGGGGGATGGGCGGAACTGTTTTAAGTCTGAATGTTAACCCCTCCTCTTTCTCAAGGGCTGGAACAGGAAGTCAAGTAGCTAGCCCAAGCTAGAAAAACCTCCAGAAACTTCACCAAGCATATGGATGAATCTCCAAAATTTCACATTTAACCCTTTCTCTTCACCATTCCTTTTTATCGACAATTTCTACCCAAATTTCCCTGGCTAGAACTTTCTGTTTCGCTTCTCTGATCAGCTCCAGGCAGCAGCCCTAACAACCTCTTAGCCTTAATAGACTTAATTATGCATGATATGTGTGTCTAGGAGTATAATTCTGAGGTAATGCTGTTTGACCCAAAACGGCTTTAGGGTCACCTCAAGATCTTGAGGAGTAAGTTTGAGGAGAGTGTTAAAAAAGACAGATTGACCAAAAGAAAAAAAAATCCAGAAAATAGATTCAGAGAGGCAAGAAGTTATGAGATAAATTTCCTACTTCCCTCAGCTAGCATCCACAAATCATTCCCCAACCAATTTAAGAGGAAGAGTGTGAGGCCTACAACTACCACCAAATTTAAGACACATAGCCCAAGACAGGTTATTAAATTGATGCCTTAATTGCAATATACTGAACATAATTATCAGTACTTTTTCTTTTAACAAGGATATATTAAATTCTTTATTCAGTTGAATGTGTATTTTGCTTCCCCCTTCTTCCTACTTCTATTACATAAATCTTAGTTCCTGTTCCTTATAATTCAATTTTGTTCAGTTGTTTTCTACTCATTCCAACTCTGCTTTCAGGAACTTGATGGAGCAGCAGCATAATACATAGTTTTACTCGGAATGGGACAATTCACTATGGACTACTCGCTATGGGACAACTCCTCATGGGACAATTTAACAATTCAATTTAATTATTTAAAATAAAAAATATTTTAATGCTTGTCATTCACATTTCTTTCTTCCCCTCCTTTTGCATCCTTTATAAATGCTTCCAGTCCACCATTTCTTTAATATTAGTGTATCTCTTGTCCCACAGTGAGTTCTCATGGCAAGTTGACCATGAGGAGTTGGCCAATGTTGAGTTGGCCATGGCTAATTGGCCATGGCAAGTTAACTGAGGCGAGTTGGCTGTGGTGAGTTGGCCATAGTGAATTGTCATAGACCCTAGTTAGTATCAATTTTCCTCTTTCCCATTTGAGAATTTAAGATTCATAGTTGCAAAAACCAGATGATTTGTGAGAAGTATTCTTAGAATTACTAATATGGTGCCTCTAATTTACTATTTGTCCATTAATATAACAAAAGATAAATCATTTGTTCTGAGCATAGTATTTACACCATCTTCTTCTTGTGGATAAAATCAATCATGTCTGCTGAGACTTTTTCCCTGTTCAAGGATGAATCATTTTTTCCCCCTACCGGCATCAAAATGCCATAAACATTCCTTTCTTATTATAAATGTAAAGTCTAGAAGTAGAAAGAAACAAGTAGGCAACATTTATTGCCAAAAGGAGCAAATCTTTTATTCCCATAAGAAATTAGGATAACTTTATATATTGACAGTTGTCCTTCAATCAATAACATTTATTTATCGGATTTATATTCTGCCTTTTATTCAGAAGCTTATAGGCATACATTTCCCTCCTCCTATTCATCTTTACAACAATTGTGTGAAAAATGTTCGACTGAGATATAGACTGTTCCAAAGTCACTCAGCAACCTACCTCTCCTACGCCTAGCCTAACTTCTTCACTCTGACACACTACTGGATAAATCCTTCTATTTGTTAGTATTAACTTTTATAGTTATAAAGCCTGTACATCTGGGCAATTATTTATAGTGCTTCCTTGAAATTCCATCTAACCCTCATATTTTCTTAATTGGTAATATTCATGCCTGAGACTGAAAGGAATCTGCTTGCACCTTTTCCAATTAACCAATGTTATTAAAATATAACATTAGAAGCTGCATGCCTTCTGATAAAATGTATTAATCTGAGAGACATGAGCTACATGAGATACATCTAAATTGCTTCCTTCCACCTTCTCTAATTTCAAGAGTATTAATACAAAGGAAGAGGAAAGGGACAACCTACATTCATAGATTATTTTGCAGAATTGCTGACTGATGTGATCAAAACTTCTACCTGCTTACTATCCACAAAATATCTTAAACGAACATACTTTCTCAGCATGGAGAAACTTTCAAAAACTAAAGCAAAGTGAAAGACATAATTACTCCTCAGAACTTGCTTTGCTCCTAAAAGTACACTTTGATCACCTCTCCATCAGTATAGTACTTCTTTTTGTAAAATGTCTGCCAATAAAATTCCCCCTTGTTTCTCCTTACTGAGCAGAAATTTCAGTAAGTCAGCATTTCACTAGTGATGTTTCTGGAGGTAGCAACAGAAAAGAAAAGGGAGTGCTGGCCTTGGAATCTAAGCAACTCCAAGATGTCTTAACAGCTCATGAAACTCTTTACCAAAGTTTCTCATGAGAGGCCTGTCCAACAGATAAATATCCATTATATGTTAGTATTGTTGAATATTTAAATAATATTAATGTGTGTGTTTGTGTGTGTGTTTGTGTAGTTAATATTTAGATATTAATTTCCACCTTGAATCTAGAAGACATTATTTGTTCTCATTATTTTGTCTCTCTATTTTCCAGGAAGATAATATATATGATTATAACATGATAGAGAGATAGAGAGATGATAGATAGATAGATAGATAGATAGATAGATAGATAGATAGATAGATAGATAGATAGATTTTAAACATTTAAAATAATTTAGAAATGGACCTTATAAACTATTAAACTTTACCATTAATTTATCAGTGACTTACTTTTACAAACAGGTGATTTTCCTGTCCATTTCATATCTGGTTTACATGTCCGGTGTTCAGATCCACCAGCAAGAAAAAATCCCGGCTGACACGTATATACCAGAGTGTAGCCTAGTGTAGGTAGATCTATTGCTTTTACATCTACATTCGCTGGTGTCTCTGGCTGTCTGCAACCATGAGCTGAAAAAGTTTTAAAAGTTATTGAAATATTCTAAAAAAAAGAACAGCAGAAATAAGACCATTTGTAGGATAAGTGAGAAACATTTTATTACTTTACACTTTTGTTTGGGAAAACATATTATTAGCATATCATTGTTATGTATTTCTCTATGCTGTTCATAAAGAAACAGTGTAAGACAGACATGTGAAAAAGCAGAAACTGAATGTGCTGTGACATACCACATTGCCCTGCACATGATGCACTGACAATCATTAGGAGGTATCAAGGAAACAGAGAAGAAAAAAACCCGGCTGCTTAACTACAGTTAAGTGGAGTGGCCGTCTGTGCTTCCACAAACAGGCTTATTATTCTTTTGAAAACATTCTGAACCAAAATTTTCTTGGTGGTCCTTGACTGCTCCATCCTACTGTACATGCCTGAAGAAGCTGCCTAAATTCCTTGAGCAAACACTTCCCCGTTCATCCCCATTCAATCGGAGACTCACACAAATGAAAAGGCTATTTAAAGAATTATAGTTCCAGGCAAGCAACCTGCTTTCCTTTATTGTGGTCTTTTGTATCACCTACAAGAAAGACTAGCAAAGTATGCGGAGGCAATTAATGAAGAAACCATCAAAGCAAACCAGGATAGTGAGGCAGGAAGAGGGAACAAAGATTGATGGCTGGGACCAGTTATGTCTTATAAAGCTATTGTCCAATCAGAAAGGCCCCACATGGAATGAAATGTATTAATCTTTCTTAAATAGATAATTCTCTCTGAAGAAACTGACAATCCTTGCTGTGAAAAACTATAAAGGAGAAGCAACAGTGTTTCTGTAAAGTTCACCAAGTAGCTAAGAATTGGAATAGACTTTAATGAAGTGCTTGGGGAAGAAAATATATCAGCAAAATTGTATCATGGTAAAGTGAAAAGTAGAATCATGAAAAGGAAGCTAATACGGGGTACAACATTTCCTTGTATGTGTGTGTATGTATGTATGTATGTGTGTGTGTGTGTGTGTGTATGTGTGTGTGTGTGTTGTATTTGTACTGATAAATAAATAAAGGGAGACTAGTATAGATCTATTTTGAGTTAATTAGCTCTCATCAGCTAGCCATACCCTTACTGGGATTTGAACCTGGGCTGTGTTATATATGGTATATATAGTTTCTCCAGTGTAGGTGTTTAACATTTGCTTATTGTTTGCTTAAAGCAGGTTTAGACTGCTTTAAATTGTTCTTTAGCCTTTGTACAATGCTTAGAATAGAATGGCAACTGATATTAAATTGGGATATGTCTCCCGATACCATGTGAAAGATTGTTCATCCCATGTGATTCTGGGCACACAGCATTTCAGACCTAATGAATTTGCAAGCCAAATTAATTTAATCATGGAGAACGCCTGGGGCATTCTGCGCTGTGTCATTGTCATCTGTATGAAACTAGATGAGGGCAAGTACCTTATCCTGAAGGATCCCAACAAGTATATAATACATTAATAAACTAACTTCTGAGAAGCAAGGTGTCCAATCAAAATAATGCATACAATAGTCTTCCTGAGAAGATTTTGGATGTCCAAAACCTGACCAATGAAAAAATGATTTTAATGCCTATCATGCTGTTGCTACTTAGGGACTGGTCAGCTGATGGATGTTGAATCTGGAAGCTGTTGTCGCTCTTCAAGGTTAGCAGCTTTTTCATATCATATTCAATCAACCAGTCCCATAAGATGGGCCAGGCTTCCAAACTTAAAAACTCATGGGCTTTGTTGTGGAAGAGTCAGTCTTTACCAAAAGCCATGTCTTGAATTATATGGCTAGCCACTGGGGTGCAATCTAAGTCATGCAGCAACTGGCTCTGATGATTATAGCAGCAGATTATTTCGGGAGAAATGCTCAAGAGATGCCATGAAATTTATTCCCAGGAAAACATAACCTGATGTATAAACTAAAGTTGACTTTTTTAAAAAATAAAGACAAGAAATGCCCAGTTCTTCCCCCATTGAATACTTTGGTACCCAGATCACCCTGCCTCTATTTTTTCCTTTTCTGCAGGGCCCTAGCCTGCCTCTTCTCCCTCCCCACAGCTGCATCTGATTACCTTCCTGTCCAAGAAACTCAGAGAAAAACTAATCTAATATACAGTTGTTGTATGCTATGAAGCATACAGGTCAAGGAATAAAAGAAAGCATCATCATTTTTATATAAAACATGCAGAGCTATATCTCCCAAATGTAGGACACTTACATCACATTGAATGCCTGCTATTATTTGGTATCAAGGATGTTGATATTATAACATAATATAGGGTGGCTTAATGATCTGCCCTCATTTGATTATTTCTTTATCAGTAAAACAGTCAGAGTATATGGCTGTTCTAGGCCCTATGGGGGGTATTCTTTAGGAATAGTTAGATGAGACCTCAGTGCTTCAAAGCTGAGATTGGTATGACAAGTATTTCTTCACGCAACATTTCTCTGACCAATGTAACTGAAACAGAAGGTTTTCTGCAATTGAATACTGATATCTTCAATCATTTAGACTGCCTTTTCAGCTTGCTACTTGGATAGCTGAACCAATATGAATGGTTGACTTATAGATATAAGGTTTGTGAAGCAACAATGACTTAACGCAACTGGAAGATCCTTCAATCAAACAGAAATATAAAGATTGCATATCAGTATGGCAGCTTATTGACATGATTAACCCATTTTCTAAAGCTGGCCTTCAAAGGCCATAGAAATAAGCAATAGGATTGGCAGAAAACAATCCACTGAAACATTAAAAAAAAATCAATGAGAATCATGGAAATGATCAACAATACAATGGAAAACATAATTGAAATAAGTCAATTATTAGTCTATTCTCATAATAAGACAAAACATTCCCAGCCACAGTTAAAAAGTATGCAGGTAAATAAATTGTAAATCCTTCTAGCATGCACAGTGGGTGGGAGCATTCACAGACTAAAAAAACAATTCAGTTCAAGAATATTCATGTGTGTGAATCAGGAGATTACAAAGAAGAAGCTAAAGTATTTTGCAAATTAGACAATGATCCATAAGGTTATTTGGGGATCTGTTTTCTTCTGCCCATTTCAAAAATGATTTATCTGCTAAATATATTTATTGTGAACTACTAAAAATAAGTTTCTACTATGTTACATTGGCTATAGCTGCACTGTAACAATATTTTTCCCTTTGCAAACATATAATTTGAAATAAGATAAGCAACTAAGTTTAATTTTGTTTTCTATCAGAGTACTTTCTAAATATGCATTTTGACAGCTTCTAACTAACATGAAATCCCAAAGCATTGGATGACATCAATTTCTCAGGATAAAAGATGCAGGCAAATTGGCACTGAATCTTTGGATATAAAGCAAAATTGGGGAAGTAAAGCAAATATTTTATTGAAAAAATAGACACCATTGTTGCAACTGCATAGCTACTGTATATATTCACAACTTTATCCCCTCCCCTATCATTTTATCAATATGCACTTGTATGTTAATACAGTGTGAGAGAAAGAACAAAATTGGAAGCAAACAAAAGCTGGGAAACCACAATGGAAACATGTACTGATAACAATAATAAGTAAATATTGATTGGGAGATTATCATGGAAAATATGTGGTCACTAAGAGTCAGTGTTGATGATACATAATCAATTGGGAGACTTTCTAAGAGTTTATCTTCAAAGGAAAGATACCTAGAATTCTGAATTTCCAAATCTACAGAGTCATACAGATGATTAGACTTGGGAAAGCTGAAATCTAAGAAATTTAGAGCAGTCACTGATTTCATTAGAAAAAGTATAGACCATGTTGTTTCCATTGTATGTAAATATCCTGCCCCCCCCCCTCCAAAAAAAAACCACCAGGATTATTCCAGATCCATTGGCACATATTAGGCAAATCGGTTTGTATATAATGTCAAATATTATAAAAATGAATAATATCTTGCTTTAAAAAAAACATGTTAGTGAGTGCTTTGTTTTACTTACGAATACATTCAGGTTGTATGCCACTCCAAGTTAAATTTGAAAGACAAGTTCTTGTAGTAGAGCCCTGAATATGGTAACCCTTTCTACATCTGAAGAAGATCCTGCTCCCTACCTGAAAAATGAAAAAGAGAAATTATGGCAAATTGTTAAAAACAAGTTATTTTTTTAACAAATGATGTTTGAATCAAAAGTCTGTCACCACATAATTATAAGAAATAATCAACTCCCTTGTATTCAACATATAGCTTTTCCTCCTTCTTCCCCCTTTTTTGGGGTGGGGGTTGTACTTGGCAGGATAAAGATCAGTGGTTTCATCTCAAGAAGGCTAGGTAATTGTAATGGAAAGTTAGAAATATTTTCTTCAAAATCAATTGGCTTAACAACAATAACAACAAAAAATTGATGGCGAAAGTACTCCTTCCATCATACAAGCAAAGGTCATGTCCTACCATTTTAAATAATAATATATGCTAGGAATCAACAGCCTAGAAGAAGCACATTGTCTTCTTAATTACTCTAAGATCTTTCCAAAGTGATTGTAATAGATTTTAATGAATTGATACATCGGCAAAAGGATAATTCTTTGTTTATTTAATCAATGCCAACTCCTTGGTCTGTAACTCTGCTATTACTTGGGGGAAAATGTGTTTTTACATTTTGATTGGGAATGTTGCAATATAGCTTTACCTTTAAATTTCCCACTGAATTAATGGAGAAGACATCATGAAAATGATGGAAGAGGCATTTAAAAATGTACTGATGAACAAATCAGGGGCGGGTTGCTGTCGGCATTACGGCCTGTTTGATGCATGTAAAAAAATTTGTTCCAGTGACCCAGGCCGCCAAACCACTACCGGTTCGGCTGAACCAGTCCAAAGCGGAAGGAAACCACCTCTGGGACAAATGTGATATTTAGTCAGTCACAAACTATGTTATTTCAAGTATGAAAATATGTAATTGTATCTCTATTTCCTCTATTATTTACAATATTTGTTCAATATCATTTTATATGCTCTTTTTCCTAATGTATGGATTTGATCTGCAGTTTTCTCTTATGCACATATTTAGCAAGATTTTTATATTTCAAGATAAATTACATTTTGATGAGTGTATTGGAAAACTCTGAGAAAGATGTTCACTAAAGAATTATTGAGATGCAGTTCACACATTAGATTGCAAACCATAAATTAGGTCTGTTCATTTTGATATTTCAGTTAAGCAAAGTTCTCCTTATTTCCAATAAAAATGATAAAGAATTTTAAATGCTGATGAAGAAAAGACTAAGCGGGCCAAAATGTAGATTTCTAGGGAAATCAAAATTGGCCATCCTAAAGTATCCAATGAGAGCCAACTTGATGTAATGGTGAAAACAACAGTTTAAAAATAGGGAGAGTTGTAGCCCCATTTTAGGCATAAAGGTAGTGACCTTAGTTTGGTCACTCTGTTTCAGTCTAGAACAGTGGTTCCCAACGTGGGGCCCACACCCCACAGGGGGGCAATTTGATTTTTAATGGGGGAAATTTGAACCTTGTTTAAACCAAGTTAATGACTTTTTAGGCTTCCTCTGTGTGAGTAGAGTTCACTTTTTGAATAAAGTAAGAATTATATGTCACGGCTGGGGGGGAGGGGGACATCAGGATTTTAGAGATGCTTAGGTGGCCAAAAAAAGGTTGGGAACCACTGGTCTAGAAAGAAAGTAATGGCAAACCACTTCTGAACATTTTGTTGATATCAGGATTCAATACTGAGTCAAAGGTATATAAAAACATACAAATACAAATACTCAAAATACAATAGCAAAAATAAACCCTGAACAATACCTCATAACCTGTGGAGCTATTCTGAATTCCATAATGTGGTGTTCCAGGATCTGGGCAGCTATTATGAGCAGGATCTGTAGTTGAAAACATATGAAGTATGAAATGAATTAATAGATTCTAATGAATAAGGTCATTTAAAAAATATTTCCAAATTTTGAAAGAATACTTTCAAGCCACGACTGTAATAAAAAGTGTCTTTAATAAAGTGATAACAGATAGTGGGTTGAATGGAAAATTAAAGTTATATCTCTTAATTAATTCTAGACACACTTTTCACTGAATCAAGGACATCAAGCATTATGTAAGCATATAATGTAGAAGGAAATTATTGGGATCAGATCACAAAAATTAATTGCATTCTTTGTAGATCTCTAAACCCTACCAAATTGTTTTGAAGCAAATCTCAAATCTCCTGTTATGCACAATCTCTAGGTTGGTTCCAGCATGGACAAAGGAACAGACTCACGTATAAAATCACTTATGTTAGCCTGATCAACACTCCAGATCAGATTTAAGGAATAATGGGAAAATTGTAGCAAGATATGGGAAATAGGCTTCCTTACTAGTATTAGTACTCAATACTATGCTGCATTTATTATATTGAACCCTTTGAACTTTTGACCACTATTTTAATTCTAGTGGCATAGAAGCTGTACATATGTTTACATGTGTCTTGAAACAAAACTTTTGTATGTGTAGGCATAGGATATTTTTTATCAAAGCTATTTGCTCTTTAATTATTCTTTAAAGCTTGTTTATGAATGAAACATTGAGGTTATTTTTTGCTATGTGAACATGTAGGCTTCATACCAACATAATTAGAATAAGTATTAAAGTTTAGATTAAGTTCTGTTTCTCAGGGCACCATGACCAATAAAAGATCAATAAATATTTCATTTTATTTATTAAACTTATGTGCTGCCTATCTCACCTAGAGGATGACAGAGGAAACTGGGGAATCCAGCAGTGAGTTCCCACTGGAGGAAAGAGAGGCAGTGACTGCCAGTTTCCCGTTATGCTCCCCTTCATTAGGGCATTTGTGAGGGCATCTATTCAGGAGGCATGCAGGTTTACAGAAGAAAGAATTAGGAAAGAATCACTGTGAGTCTCACATTGTGAGTAGAACTCGAGGTCAAATTCCTGAACAACTTCAACAACAATATTAATGATGCTATTATTTTTTAAAAAATAAAGGTAAAGGTAGTAACAAAATGCTAGTGCCTTTCAGCTGTAACAAAATGTACATGTATTTAATAAAAGTAGCCTTTTGTTAAAAAGGAAAAAAAATGTTCTGAAGCTGTGGTGATTTCATCAGTTCTAGCCAATGTTAAGGAAGAGTTTTGTAATATGATGGTTATTTCAATGAAAGATAATATTTCTAGCTAAGGGTTGAACTGTGGGGTCTTTGGTGTGCTCTGAGCTTGGTTGTTTTCTTGCAAATATTTCATTAGCCACCTAGATAACAGAATCAGTTCTAAGAGAGGGATTTCCTCTCTGTTTGTACACAAGTGGCTTGCCCTGTCAGCATTGATGGGAATGTTTTTGGTGATTCCTTAATCCGGCTGTTGTTGACTGAGTTGATAATTGGTATATGATTATGATTATTATGGGATCTAGCAACAGGAATGCCAATCATTCTTATAAACAATTATAAAGGACTGCCCAGGGGACAAAATACTCTGAATCCTTTAAGAGAAAGAAGGAAATAGATTTTGGGGTATAAAGGAACACTAAATATTCTTATGTACAAAAATTCTTCATACACTTATTTATACTAATGGTGATATTTAGTTCCTAGTAATTTCCAGGGCACAGCATTTGCAATCTTATAAAGTAGAATTAGGATAGAGTACACTACTGCATTTTTGTTTGATTTTCAGTTCAATCAGTCACTGGGATATATAATGGACTTATTTACAAAGCAAATCTTAAAGGCTTCAGCAGTCAGGAGGCTGAGAGTCCAACACAAGGACTTTTTAAAAGTATTTGAACAATCAAGGGACTTTTAGCTTCATCAGCAGTTTGACTAGGCATCTGCTAATGGGAAAATAAAACAATATTCCTCCAGTAGAAAATAATATTTTTAAAGTACTTGTAGGACTGCCTTGAAGCAGTTGAAAAGGAGACAGAGCCATTTTTGAGGAAGTGTTTTTTGAGGATTATGTTTTATTATTATAAAACACTTTGTCTTAGAATATTTAATTAAAGTTAGGATTTACTTCAACATCACCTCCCTGTGAGAATGAATGTCCAAATATTTGTGTGGTTTGGTACTACCCTTAAACAGCATGCCTATAAATCAAAGAAATGTTATAGCAGGGTTACAGACCTTTTGTCATGAGTCCAATCAACCACAGCCAGTTTATTATTATGTTAAAGAGAAATGTGTGCCATACAACCCTCCTGAGACTAGGTGGAAATTTTAATGTTTGAATCTGTCCTGTGAGAGAACATGCAAAATCTTCCTCTCCTGCCCCCATATGATTTTAAATCATTACTGAATTTCTTCCCTGTCTTCATGACATTTTGAAACAGAATTATATCCTTTATGTTGAATGAGTAGATTGGTTTTACACTGAAAATTAAGAGTGAGCATCTGGTAATTTTGGTTTGTACCCTTTAGTTGATGTGATGATCTTAAGAATATTTTTTCTAACAGTATAGTAATTTAACTAAATACCATGGCATTTTCCCACAGGAAACCAGGAAGGTTTGAAGCAATTTGATAAATCCAAACAAGGCTAGTTAGTCTTGGGCATTTTCTGACCTCAAACACAAGGTTACATATACTGTTTTCTTATGTTTCCTAGGTCACTCATTGACTATGGAAGTCCAAAAATTCTCTACTCAGTTTGCCTCCCCCTTTATAAGAATTTCTTCCTGCACCTTTATTTTTGTCTTCTTTGCCTTGCCCAAGAATAGGGGGAAGTCTGTCCCTTCTATGTAGCTTTGCTCCTCAACAATCTAGATTCTTCCACAATTTCCACAAGGGACAGCTTCTATAATTAGAGCTTTTTTAAAAAGTAGGATGACTTCATAATTCCTATATGTACAGAGATTGCTGAAAAAAATAACTAGGTAAATTTGATAAACATCACTACATATCAATCAATGGAAATATAATGATTGAAATTGGGGACATTTTGATCAGCTTTCTGCAACATTTCCTCTTTCTCTCTTGGATAGGACATTCTATTCTTTGCCATATAAATACCATATAGTAATTGTTGGCCAGTTTCAACAACTGAAACCACCTTACTAGATATCACTGTGTGTTTTGATACTTAATACATAAATACTTTGAACAATAACTAAAATTATACAGCAATCATATTTTGTTCTTTTCCTTTTTTTAACTCTTTAGCATTTCAGTGCTGCATTAGTGAAGTGAGCTGCTCTTGAATAGATTAATATGGTTGCTAAATACTGCTGCTTTACAGAGATAAATGTGAGAAGCAAAAATCAAATTCTTTTCAACCTGATAAAGCTATTTCAGAGGGAGAAGAATATGACTTCAAAAGAATTGTGCTCTTTTGATTCCTTTAAGCTGAGAATTTATTCAACAGTGCCAAAATATAAATCAACACCTATCTATCAAGATGAGGTCATCTAAATACTATATACAGGACTGTGATTGCTGTATTATTTGTGATATGGAGGAGACAGTCACGCTGCTTTGTCTTATACTGATAGGTGGCTGAATTTTGTCATTACTAGGCAGGTACATGAGAGGAGAGATAGCATGGTTAAGAAACACAATTTCTGGGAAATGGGAACAATACAACTCTGAATGCCATGGAATTATAATGTGCTAAAATAAGTGATGAATAATAAATATACAATAGCACATATGTTCAATTTTGGGTCTTAATGCATTACTGTAATGTGAACATAACCCCCTGTTCAGATATTCATTTGATTTCATAATTGCTGAAAATATGTGAAGGAATAGAAATGACCTGGATCCAAAAAGACCCCCTGTTCATTTGGCCTCATCTTTATTATTTCCCAAAATTGTACTTTTGAGTAGTACATCCTTCAAGGGTGATCAGATTTTAAAAAAATCTTATTTGTGAACAAATAAATTTGAACAGATTGTTCACATATTGTTCATCAACAGGGAAATTTGAAAAATGAGTGGCCAGGACAAAAGTAGCACAGGATATCAGAGTCATTTCTAGGATGTGTTGCCCCATCCTGTAAAACACCTTCAGTTGCTGCTCATTGGGAGGGGGGAAACACCTGAAGAGAGACTGCTGTAAGATTTGAGCACTGCCACAGCCTTCTACTGATTCTGTACCTGGTACTTTACTGGCTGCAGCAATTTCTTAAGGTTGTTGTTGTTGTTTTTTGAGAGAGAGAGAGAGAGAGAGAGAGAGAGAGAAACTCCTACCGTTTGTCTCATATGTAACTGATGTATTTACATCTAACAGTGTTTCATCATTTAATGAAAATAAATATCTCACAAAGGTAACATTCTCTGAAGCAAATCTTGACATTTTCGCTATATCTGCTTGGCAACAGAGTTATAACAATGAATGATGTGCAAGTATTTAAATGGAAGGACAGGAAAACCTCTGAACTCAGGGTTTTAGTATCAATAGAGAATACAAGGGACACACTTTTTATACCCTCTTAATAGGATGAAAGTTACCTCTGATCTAGATTACTCTATGTTTATTAGATATTTCATATTCATATTGGAAACAAGATACAAGTAGAGTAGCACTACATTTTGTTCCTTTAGCACCAGGCAAAGATGCATTGACTGTACACAAAAAAGAACCATTAATAAAACTGGGCTTTGTTAAAATATTGTCAGCATAGAAGATCAAAATGCAAATACAATCAACCATTGTTCCATATTTGTTGCCTTTTAAAGTATTTCTTCAAATCCCTTCCAAATAACTTAATCGATTTGTTTCTTTTTTGCTTCTCAATGGTAACAAATAAATGAATAAATTACCAATGCATGTGGGCTGAATTCCACTCCATGTACCATCAGCTTGGCAAAGTCGCTTTGAAGATCCTATCAATAACAAAGATGGTCTGCACTGGAAAGTGACTTCAGATCTGTATGTGAAACTTTTACCATTGAGTCTCCCGTTAGCTGGAACGCCAGGCTCTCCACAAAAGACAGCTGTTACACAGAAGGAATATTAATGCAGAGATTTAAAGAAGAAGAAATAGATAAGAAAATCATTTGTTGATTCGTGATAAAAGGAACTACACTAGTTAACTTGTATCAAACAGGTCATTGTTGAGTTAGATGCATGCTAAATTGTTTTCAAGACTAAAAAAATGAAAAGATAATCCATGAGAAATCCCAAGGCTTAATGCAGCTGTATCTGTAGAGGTAGTGGACATATGGTGAGAACATTACAGACAGAAGGGGGTTGGAAAAGAAAAGAAAAACTTTAAAAATGAATTAATCAAAGGATGTTTTCCATTGATATTTTTTCTCTTATGGATTTAGATAGCAAAACAATTTCCCGACAAGCTCAGAAAAGTTAGGTTGGCCAAATCATCAGAAATATCTGGTTTTCTATTTTTCTCCAGAACATCCTAGATAGTCAAATAATGACCTTTGGTATTTTCATAACAAATTATAAGTTGCCTTTAAAAAAAAGTTTTCAATCAATATAATTTGGTAACAGAAAACAGTGTTGTTTTCATAAATGTTTGCAGAAATAAATAAATATGTATATTCAGAAGGCTTTCATATGTGTGTATGAATAACCCAATACAGATAATGCATACCTATATGCATTATTTCACCAAAATCTCATCTATATACTTCAATTAAAAATAAATAATCATTTTGATATATAGGGAATGCTTCGAGCCCTGTTCCATTGAAATGAATCATTTTGGACAATTTAAGGATTTTCCACCTATAAACATAAATCAATAAGAGATTATTGTGTCTCCTTAACATTGTGAGGCTTCTGCACAGTTTACAAAGATTAGCAATCTAATTATTGACTTAGCTAATTATCCAGACCTGAAGCAATACAGGCAGTTTCTATCCTGCAGCCAAAGGTCTATGATGCTTCTATTCATTCCCCCTGTCCAATTGCTAGTATGTTAGTTCTAACCTCTCCCCCAAAGAAAAAAACAAATATAGCGAGGAAAGAATGGGACAAGCAGGCAGTTGCTAGTTGCTGGCTATGTGCCATCTCCCTAGCCAAGTGGAAGAATGGCTGTCTGACATCATGTAAGCAAGCAGTATTAAGACAAAAGCAGAATCTATACAAAAAGATAAAAGGGGTAGGGCCAGTGGTTGTGTAGAAATAGCCAGAGGTGATAGACAGGAAAAGATAATTTTATCCAGGAATGTGTTTTAATTGCAACTAAAATATATTTAGCTCTTGGGAGGATCTAAATTCAAAAGCACACCTTTTTGTAACATAGCCAAAAGTGAACTCCAAATTCAGTATTTTAATATTGCATGGAATTTCAAAGTGAAAATGCTACTTATACTTTCATTTCCCAGCTATAATTCATTATCCTGTTTGCTTTTACCTTGTACACAATATTCAGTTCCTGTTGGATCCCAGTAACTCCTTCTATCTTCTCAGTCTTAAGTGAGAAGATACTATTACAATATGAAGTAGTAGGTATATTTTTAAAAAAAATGTATAAACTTAATGAACTTACGTAGGCACTGTGGAATTTCTCCTCTCCATACTCCTCTACCTTCACATGAAAGGATAGCAGAATTTGAAAGGTGATACCCATCAGCACAGCTGTAACTTATACTCGATCCCCAGTGGAAATCAGATCCTTCCACCTTTCCATATAGGACCTGGGGAGGTGGCCCACAGGTAATAACTATCAGATTTAAAAGAAAGAACATAGTAAGTTATTTAGAGATGATTCAGAATGGGAGTACACTTGCATTTGATAATCTGTTAGAGTTGTATGCTCTTTCTATTCTGTGTTTCTGTACATTTCATTGAAAGTATGTATTTGCATCATGCATGACATCAACTCTATCCTTGTTGTGGAACAGAGAATGGAGGAAGCAGTTGATTTGGGGAATATAATTTTTCTGGATGCTTTTTCTCCAAATGAAGAGTGTAGAACTTTATTTCTTTTCCCTGATTCCTATATGATAATATTGTCTCAAAGATCTCTACATGTATTTTTAAAAATCATATATAATATATGCACACATACATATACTGTACACTGTTGGCATGCCCATGAAATAAATGGTGAAGCATGATAAAATGGAGCTTCAGTATGTCCTTGTTATCTACTGAAATAATAAAAGTGTAAAGAAATGCAATTTTTGGGATTGGGGAAGGATACAAAGTATCATAAATATATTATTCTTAGAAAATTTTAAGAGTTATTTTGTAGTTGGAGTAAATGGTGAAGGATAGATAAAATTATGAGTTATTTTCAAAGTAACTTAACAAAAAAAATAAGAAAAAACGTATAAGAAATATTGGACATCATATAGACATTTTTGCGTTGCAAACTAGTTAATAATATAAAGAGATATAAATCTTCCATCTATGCAGTGAGAAATTATGTTAAATCTTCTAAGCAATTTGTACTCTTTGTTCTTTGTAAGAACTTGCAGTTTGGGTATCTCTGTCTCTATTTCTTTCTGTATTTTTTCTTCAATTTTGCTGCTTCAACCATTTCAACCGAAGTGGTTGTCAACTGAAGCCTCATTTCATGGCTTCAGTTCACTATAAAATTGAATAAGCCTCAATATCAAAACCCAATCTATGACCCAACTAGGTCCAAATATGATTAGTTGATCGTAATCCCAGAAATAAACTACAATACCTTGTCTACTATATATCAAACTTAGGAATTACCAGAACCTTAATGGAAATACATAAAAACTTTCCAACAGACCTTAGGTTGATACTTTACTAGGTACTCATTGCAGGTAGTGGTAATTGATAAAATACAAGACCCATAATATTTTGAAAATATATTACTTGTATCATTCCTTTCCCATTCCCAAAATTTGCAAATTGGCCTTTTTTCTCATATATAGTTTGCCAGTATCTTACTTATACAAAGAAAATATTTATTTGTGATTAACTTTGGAACACCTCTTCATACCTAGATTAATCTTGGAATTATATTCATTTTTCATAACATTAATTTTAACCCATATACTTCATGGATTTTTGTTCCGACTACTAATATCTAAACAATGTTCTATAAAACTTAACATTTAATTTCAGATCAAAAGAATTTATTTTGAGTATACTGGACAAAGAAAGTATTTGAAAAGATGGACATCAGATTTTCTCTAATGATCATGTACAAAATTTGAGGTGTTGCAAACATATGTTTGGCCATATGAAACATTGACATCCTTTTGAAATAATATTTTAATATCAATACATATATTTATGGGGAAGTTTGGGAGTGTTACTGATGCAGATATTTTGTTCAATTATATCCCCAAAGTTGGAATTTGATCATTTGTGAAAAGTTATGGTTGTATTGAGCTTGAGGTGTTGTTAAATGTTTTTGAGAAAGTGGAAAAGTAATAATATTCCTCTTATTAAACATTATTTTAAAAGACGTGTGACTTTATCTACTAATTAAAAATAAGTCAATGTGTTTTTGTGACATATATTTTATTATATTTTATAATTATACACAATCCTTAATTATTTTTCCCTCAACGTAGATTTAGAAAGTTTGAGATGTCATGTGACATATTGACATGTTTCTCCCTTTTGTGATTACTGTTTTGTTTTTGTAGTTTTTCTGGAATCTATTTCCTGGATTTTTGTATTTTGTAATTTTTCTATTTATTTCTATAAAACATTAAGGAATAAATAGTACTACATGGGTAAGAGACTTATGGTGCTATAACCTCCAGTCTTTTCTCCAATGTCAGGGCTTTAGAGCTGGGTAAACTGTTATGCCTCATCTGCTTTCTAAACCTTGGGCATGACACCTACATAGCCAAAGACTCAAGATAGTTTATACTTTCTCTAACTTGTTGATTCAAGAGACATTTTCCTTAGCTTTGCAGATAAAATGTGAAGAGTTTGCTAAAGCAGTAGAAGAGAAAAGAAACTGAAAAGTGAAACTAACTCATGTCTATCTAAGTAATGGTTTCTACACTAGAGGATTCTGATTATAGCTTAGTGACTATCTCACATATCCTGAGAAAGTTGATCAATCATCATTTAATAATATAATTTTAGTAGTAAGAAAGGATATGGTGTGTAGAGCACACTGAAGTACTATAAAATATTACAATCTTTAGACCCATGGTTCACTGAATAAAGAGAATGCCTTCTTGTCATATGTTGGCTAATCCTGGGATCAAGATAGAGTGACCTCTCAAAATAAACTGCTGGTGTAATTTGTAGGAGAAAGACCTTAATTTAATCATTTTAGTTTCTTATGTCTTAATGTTGGAGAGTTAATTTTATTCTTGCTGTTCTGAATTTAACTGATTGTGCAATTTTAACTTAAAACTATATACCACTTTACATTTGTTATTGACTCATTGTGATATTATAAATACTAGAAACATCTGTATCACTTGCTTCTAAAATCTACTTAAATTTTGTTTCACAGGAAGGAATGAGGAATGAGTTGACTCTTCATGATGTAGTGACAAGAGAGTTATATTTCCTTTTCTAAATTCACCTGGCCTTTAAATGTTTTGTAAACTGCATCACACCCTTTCCTAATGTAAGGGTAGTAAGTGACATGCTTTTTCTTCAATAACAGAGAAGACAAGTAGGCAAATTCTTTCTTTATTAATAAACTATTACAACAATTTCATAACTATTCCCATTTCCTTAAGTCAATAAAAAAAACAAGCAATATATTAAAGGCTTTCCACTTAAATTTACTTTAAAATTATTAAAGGTAATGCTCCTTAAAAATATGACACTTTAATTCTATTCAGGCAACGGCAGAATAATATTTACATGCCAATTAAAGCCCAAACCTTTACAGATGGGTTTACTGTGGTTCCAAGTTCCATCTTTGGTACAGCGGATCGTGGATGCTTCAACAAGTTCCATCAGGTAACCTGGATTGCACTGATAGGTTATTGTCTTATTAAATGAGAAATCATTTCCAAATGGAATGCCATTTGCCAATTCACCTGGATCTCCACAACTGATCACTAGTTAGGAAACAACAAGAAAGTTTTCTTTTTGAAAAAACGTTATCCTACAGCAAATATGTTTACATACATAATAGATATCGTCAGAAATCTGCTAGTACAACTGTGTACCATAATTTACATTCATATTCAAGCAGCCCCATGCTAAAACACAACCTTTAAACCAAGGGAATTTTAAAACAGCCTCTCTGTGAATATGTCTACATAGTAGAGATGAATCCTGATGGAACGTAAATATAATCAAGGACCCCTGCCATGAAAATGGAACTTCTAACCTGTGTTACAGCAATATCACTGATTTAGGAGCATAGATGGACTGCAAAATGGAAACTTGGATTGAAAAACAAAACTGCACTATTGAAAAGGATGTAAGGATCTAAATAAAACATAATGTAGATTACATTTAGTGTTATATATATATATATATATATATATATATATATATATATATATATATATATATATATATATATATATATATATATATATATATATATATATATATATATATATATATATATATATATATATATATATATATATATATATATATATATATATATATATATACTAGTATACTAGACTGAAAACTGTGTGTGCCATTATATAATACTTGCAGGTAAGACCAACTTGTTTAATAGATTAATTTACATAATAACATAGATCTCCTTCTGGCAAAATACATCCAATAGCAGAGTTTAATTTCTCCTCGACCTATGACCAAAATTGAACCCAACAGTTTTGTTGCTAAGTAAAACATTTGTTAAGTGAATTAGTAATATTCATGAATAAGTAATATTCATAATATTCATGAATAAGTAATATTTGTTTATGACCTTTCTTGCCACAGTTGTTAAATGAATCACTGCAGTTGTTAAATCAGTACATCTGTAGTAAATTAGTAATAAAACAAGTGAATATGGCTTCCCTATTGATTTGACTTGTCAGAAGGTCACAAAAGGGGATCACATAACCCCAGGATAGTGCAAATGTCATAAATACGAATCAGTTGCCAAGTGTCTGAATTTTGATCACACAACCATGGGGACGTCGCAGTAGTTGCAAGTGTAAAAAATGGCCATAAATCACTTTTTTCAGTGCCGTTGTAACTTTGAACGGTCACTAAATGAACTGTTGTAAGTCAAAGACTACCTATAAATGCAATCTATGTTTATGGGCTTAGAGTAGAGAATATATAAAGCTAGAGCAATATAACATTGAGCATCTAAGCAAACTCACTAAATTTTATGTGGTTTTATTGGGAGTTCATTCCAAGTGAACATGGTAACAAACTTAATTTATTATGCTTTCTTTTTCCAAACACTTTTCATGCAAATGTTAATATTGAAGTATATTTTTAACAGGGTATCAATATTCAACCTGTACAATCTGGGGCATTGCCAGTCCATGTTCCATTGGCTGTACAATGGCGAGTTGTCAGGCCAGAAGTCTTGTAACCTTCCCAACAGGCATAGATAACTGAGCTGGAAAACGAAATCCCATCACTATAGATTATCTTGCCATTGGCCGGTGTTCCAGGATTTCCACAAGATACAGCTGTCAAAAGGGAAGATGGCAGGAGAAGCAAAAGAAAGTAAACTTATTTTCTATTAGAAGCACATACATTTAAAAACATGAAAAACAATTATTTTCTATTGTTTGCAGTCATTAATGGATCTATGGTATACATGAATAAAAAGAATGTTTGGATTGGGCTAATACAATCATAATAACTAATTAGTTACAGATGAAAGTGATCTTCTAAATAGATTTGGAAACATGAAGCACAAAGCAAAACAATAACAGTGGGGTTTATTCAGAACACTATAATATTTTCCAATTTTTTAAAATTGACACACACACACACACACACACACACACAGAGTTTGGTTCCCAGGATATATCCTAGAAAGGCTTAGAATAATTTTCCATTGTTGAATCAATACTCAGTGTTTAAGTTTGAAGAAACAATAGTTCTTATTAAAATAAATTCTTTGCAAGGTTTTTTTCACATGATTATTTTCAGACATACAGCAGCTTCCTTCTGATGCTGCATAACTCCTAATCAAACAATTTCCAATTTAGGAAGAGTTACAACTCTAGTCTATTGTCTCAAGAGTATGCTTCATAATTGCCCCACCAATATTTCTGCTGTGGTAAAACTAATGACAGGAGGGAAAATACATTTTGTTCCCAATTATATTTGCTCTAAGAAAAGGCTAAAACAAAAAATCATTTAACAACAAAGCTGAATCAAAAAGGAAACATGCCAATGTTAGAAGGTTGGGTGAAGATTTGAAGAAACAAATCCATTTGAGAGAAATGGAAAATGGTGATCATGTGCATCCAAATGTAATTATGGATTTTTTTCTTTAATTAGTGGTGTCTGGAAATGATATCTATTTTCACAAGAGACCTTGTAATTCACACTATTGTACCACATGTGAAAATGTTCAGATACATGATATTTGACTACAACATATGAATTCAAGAGATGAAGGAACTGAAGAATATTTTACTGATAGGAAAGAAGCTATAAGAAGATAGATTGCTGACCCGAAAGGAGAACAGGTGCTTGTAATAAATTAAAATAAAAGAGGGTCATAATCATTTCTATACGTGGGATGAATGTATACTAATATATTTTTGAAAGTTGAGTGAAGGACAAAATCTGAATCCAGCACAAAAAGTTCCCTTCAGCTCACATTTCTATTAATTGTCCCTAGCATTCTCTTATTCTATTTCACTGCCTTAAGGCAGATACTTTAACAATGCCTATCAGCAATATTAATTAGACAACATTTGTTTTTCATTTATCCTTACCAGCAATTTGCAGCTACATTCAACTTGTAAAGCATTGCCAAAGTAGCCTTGCTTGGAATAGTGTGACTACTGGTTGTCTTTTGTATTCCTAGCTTGAAAGGATGCAAGTCTGATAACATGCTACACTGGTTCATTCAGAAACTTTCCTTAGATTAACAAACAACAAGAAACATAGTACAGGTAGTCCTTGCTTAATGGCCACAGTTGGGACCAGCGATTCTATTACTAAGTGACATGGTTGTTCAGCGAGACATCTACTGCCTGATATTCCACTGCTTCTCTGAAGCTGGCTGTGAAGCGCACACATGCTGATCACAAGACCTCAGTGATCATAAAGGCCCACCGGCTGTGAATCAAGCCATCTCACTGCGGGACAACTCACTACGGCCAACTCGCCCCAGAACAACTCACTAGGACAATTCAATGATGATTGGCTGGCAGGTTGTTGGGACTCCACACTTGGCTCACCCCAATCTCAAGGACTTCTAACTTGAGAAGGCTTAAGCCTTAAGCAAGACAAGGCCTGCTACAATTTACTTGTCCCTCTCTTAAATTATCCCACGTTAAATTGCTCCATGGAGAGGAAATTTTCTCTGCCACTCCCTATCTGCTTCAGAGTCCTCCTTCCCCAACTTTATCAACCAAGGTTTTATTTGCTATGGAATAGGGGGCAGTGGATAGATTGCATTAGATGTCAACCTTTATCTCTATGTCTTCATACGAGAGAGAGAGAAAGAGAGAGAGAGACAGAGACAGAGACAGAGACAGAGACAGACAGACACTAACCAATACATTGATTAATCTGAGACATAAAAAAGAGTAAATTTAGAAAAAAATATTTAGGTAGCCTAGAACTGGTTTCTTTCTTTCTTTCTTTCTTGCAGAGATGAAAATATATTTGGAGGGAAAATCTCTCTCACTGTAACAGTAAACTCTTACCTCCCTGACCAGTATGAAAAGGAGAAGAAAACAAATTCTTAATTACAATTAATGTAAAATTGAGTATATTCAGAAGATAACTGGTGGTTTCCACTTATCCAGATCAAGAATCAGGTTAAGAGACTAAGACTATTTAAATATGAGATTAAGAATATTTAAATATATTTGAAACTCTATTTTTGAGGAAACAGAGAGTTTAATACCCCCCCCCCTCTGTTTTCCCTTCCCAAAGAGACTTAGTACAATCACATGAGTTGGAACTTGCTATTGCTACAAACCTTCACAGACTGGCTGCAATCCAGACCAAGATCCATTGAGGAGACATGTTCTTTCTGGGGAACCTCTCAACTGATAGCCCATTTCGCAGGAGAAACGTATTAGGCTTTTGATCCTGAACTCATCGCCGAGTCTAGACCCGTGAGAGGGCATTCCAGGATCATCACAATATCCTGGATTGTTTCCTAAAAAATTACAAACAGAATTATATTTAAAATTGGGATGTGTACACTGTTTCAGACTCATCTTATTTTGGACCACTGTAGTAAAAGATGTTTTATGCCTTGATTCCAATATCAAGGCTCACTTTGAATTGCAATCACACACAAAAATGTTGGAAACACTAGGTTTGTTTTTAACTTTTTCAAAATATACCAAATTAATAAATTCCCTAACTACCTGTTGACTCAATGAACGATCTTTCAACTATTATGCCAATCATATAGCTTCCTTTGTATAAAATATAAATTTCTAGTGCCTGTCAGATTTTATATTAGAAAGTATTATATCATTATTTCCGTTTCACTCCTCTGGAGTGAAATCATGAACCCTCTACCAGAGGCCTCAGAATTTATGTTCTGAACAGTATCTTAGCTATTCCTAGCACTGCACTCTCCTGGACAGAGACCTCTGATGTCAATCCTGGAATGTGTTGGAACCACTCACCCAGCTTATGAGTCTCATAGAAGCCATTTTTGTTAAATAAAATAATGAAACTTCTGCTAAAAATAGCAAATGAACATTAGAAATATGTTAGAAGCTCACAATTAATCCCTCACAAAATTACCTGAACAATGGGGGAGTGTCCCACTCCAGCGGCTGTTTTCTTGGCACACTCTACTAGAGTTTCCCAAGAGAGTTTGCCTTTCTGTGCATGAATACTGAACAACAGATCCAAATGTAAATTTATCTCCTGATAGAATTGCATTTGTTGGCACTCCAGGATGTCCACAAGATATTGCTATGATGAAAAAAAGAAAATATTGTAATTGTTCATTTGTCGAAGAACAGCAGCACAGTATATATATTCGTAGTTTTTCACGGGTGTAGGTATGCTGGTCTTGTTGTATTCAGGTCTTTTTCCATGTAAGATTGAGATTATCTTGGCAATGTTTCGGCGAGGTCTCACTCACCATCTGCAGGCTGGAGTTTCGGGTTAAAACATGGTCGGAGCTGCCGTCTTTCTATAAATCTTGGTGGGGTGTGTGTAGTGCTGGCTTTGTTTCAGTAAGTGGATTGATTGGTTGTGTGGGTGTATCATGATTGGTAGATTGGTGCTGATTGGTGCTGGCTGTGTGTCCGTTGTTGTTTTGTGTTGTAACGGCCTGGGTGATGGGTGGGGCTCACTTGTTGACTAGGGCTGGTTTCCAGATGTCTAGTAGGCGGGAGGTATCATCATGTTTATTCATGTTGTGGGGGTGTTTCTCTATTTTAATAGCTTTCTTAATTATGCTCTTGTTGAAGTGTTCAGTTTTGGAGATTAATTTGGTTCCTTCAAAATTAATTTCATGTCCTATAGATTTAAGGTGCTGGAAAAGGGAGGAAGTTTTTTTCTTTTTTTCTTACTGCGTTCTTGTGTGAAACAAAGCCAGCATTCCACACACCCCCACCAAGATTTATAGAAAGACGGTTGCTCCAACCACGCTTTAAGCCGAAAACTCCAGCCTGAAGATGGTGAGTGAGACCTTGCTGAAACGTTGCCAAAACAATCTCAATCTTACACGGGAAAAGACCTGAATACAAAAAAACTATATATACAAATATATATATTTGTTTTCGTAGATTTTCACGGGTACAGGTATGCAGGTCTTGGCGTATTCGGATCTTTTCCTATGTAATCTTACATGGGAAAAGACCTGAATACGCCAAGACCTGCATACTACTTATACCAGCAGCAGCAGCAGCAGCTTTTAATGACTCCATAATCACTTGCGGGGTGAAGTCTGGTCAACTGAATGGAGCTACCAGAGTGTTTAATGCCAAATGCCCTTCCTGTCACCAATGCAGAGTTTTGTTCAGCAGATATATTCTCATTGTGCCCAGAGAAAGAAATATCTACCTTTACCTAGTATCGAACTCACAGCCTCTTGATTGTGAGGTGAGAAATTCACATCTAGGCCACCGCACCACTCCTGTCCCCAATATTTGTATGCAGTCAGTGAACAATTTCACATAAAAGTTTACTCTCTGTTACTTGAGTATTGTCTATGAATGTCCTTACTAACTTACTGTTCTAAATAAAGTGAGTGGGAAAACATGTATGAAGTAAAAAATAAAACAAAGTTTGTCACACAGTGAATTTATTGCAAGAATAGCTGACATGCATCCCTATGATAAGTGAGATTTCTGGCCTTCTGATGAAAAAAATAGAATCAGTTGATACTTACGCAAACATTTGGGTAATGATCTGTCCCAAAAACCATTGGCTTTACATGTTACAGTGGAAGATCCTAGTAGATAGAACCCCTTCTTACAGTGGTATATCACACTGCTTCCATACTTGAAAGATTCAGGGAAATTCTGTTGTCCGTGACGAATAGAATTTTCTACAAAGCCCGGATCTGAACAGTTCACCACTGTAAAATCAGAGAGAAAATTTCTCACTATGTAATGAAGATTGAGAAAACTAGTAGAATATGCACCTTTGCTCCATTTTTTTTATTTTAATGCAGTCTTCCTTCCCTCTCCCCCTCTCTTCCCATTGCAATCAAAATACTTTCTTTGGTTTGTGATGTAATAGCCCATTAATACCTTTCAGTGTATATAAGTGACAACAAGTACACATTTTTTTCATCTTGTTCTAGTATTGTAATCTGTGTTTTAAGACATTGGGAGCCAGTCTTTGCATGGAAGAAGAATAAGAATCATTTTGGGACTTCCAAAATGATTTTTATGAACATATTTTGAAACAAAAACTTGGTCCTTTTTTTGGATTTTGGTTTTTTTAAAAGTGTGTGTGTGTGGGGGGGAGGGTGCTAATAAAATGAGTTTGTTTTTAAATATCCTAATGTTTAAAATTATAATTAAAGAAAACCTTTCCTTGTACAATACTATATGAGTAAGATAAATGATACAATGGATTTTTATTATGTTTCTCAGATGACTGTGTACTTTGTATAATAGATTACAAATCTATCATTTAAAGATTTCAGTAGGCACTAGGTCTCACTGTAACAGAGCTGCCAATATATGCAAAATATAAGGGGAAAAATCAAAACCTTAATATTTAATGACATGAATAGGACTACGCAAATCCATCTTCAGAAAATGCTTTCCTACTTGAAATCTTGGACTGATTTTAAGAAAACTGCATTTCATAAAGTAATACACTAATAGAGTAGAGTAATACACTAATCCTATTGTAACTGACTTACCATGGCAAGTGGGTAAAGAGCTGCTCCATTGTCCATTGCTTCTGCACTGCGCTCGGGAGGCACCCTGAAGTAAATATCCTGTATTGCAGGTAAAGTTAACAACGTCGTTCAAGTTGAACTCACTGCCATTGGTCACACCATGCAAAGGGTTTCCTGGATGGCCACATGTGATTGCTGTTGAAAGTAAGTTCAGAGTATCTTGTAAACCTAAAACGGGCTTGTCTTCAGGATAAATTCTATGCTGTCATGTTATAAACCAGAAGTTATAAGTGAATAGAGAGATTAAGTCAGCAAAATATGAAAACTATGAGCACATTTGATATTTTGGGAAGATCTTGTGATCCATCTCAAGACATAGTTGTTACAGGAAAATTCCAAAATTAACTGCTACAGCATACACAAAAGGGTATAGATATCTAGAAGAAAAACTGATGAGTTTGTTTCTCAAAGACCCCTTCTATCCTCATAGGAAATTCCTTGCTCTTTCAGGGTTTTTTTTTTTTTTTTGTCTTTTTTTTTAGTGGGTAAAAGAGCTCATTTCACCACAAAGTACTGGGCTGCAGCTGCTGTATTTTTTCATTTTTGAAATATATTTTTAAATGATTAATAATTGTTGGCTTCAACCAAAGTCATGGAAAGTGACTTTTCTACTTGTGCAACTTGTTTTCTCTTTCCACTGCACCCACTTTTTTTGTTCATAATTTTTAATTAAAACTTTTATACAAGGAGATTAAAAACTACCGTATTTTTCGGAGTATAAGACGCACCAGAGTATAAGACACACAAGTTTTTGAAGAGGCAAATTTTCAAAAAGAAGTAGGTATGTAGATAGAGGGATAGAAAGGGAGAGAAAGAGAGAGAAATACAGTAGGTAGGTAGGGAGAGAGAGAGAGAGAGAGGATGTAGATAGGTAGGTAGATGGATAGAGAGAGAGAAATACAGTAGATAGGTAGGGAGAGGGAGAGAGAGAGAACAGTTAGTTAGTTAGGTAGGTAGGTAGATAAAGGGATAGAGAAAGATAGAAATAGAGAGAGAGAAAAAAAATGGAGAAATACAGTAGATAGATAGGGAGAGAAAGTGTGTGTAGGTAGTAGGTAGAGGATAGAGAGAGAGAAATAGAAAGAGATAGAGAGAGAAATACAGTAGATAGTAGGAGAGAGAGAGAGTAGGCAGTTGGTAGGTAGAAGGATATATATATATATATATATATATATATATATATATATATATATATATATATATATATATATATATATATATATATATATATATATATATATATATATATATTGGATAGGTAGGGGGAGAGAGAGAATAGTTAGGTAGGTAGGTAGATAAAGGGATAGAGAGAGAGAGAAAAAGAGAAAGAGAGAGAGAAATACAATAGGTAGGTAGGGAGAGAGAGTGTGTAGGTAGATAGATAGAGGGATAGAGAGAGAGAAAGAGAGAAAGAGAGAGAGAGAGAGAAATACATTAGCTAAGGAGGGAGAGAGAGTGTAGTTAGGTAGGTAGGCAGATAAAGCGGGGGAGAGAGAGAGAGGGAGAGAAAGAGAGAGAAATACAGTAGGGAGGGAGGGAGAGAGTGAGTGTAGGTAGGTAGGTAGGTAGGAAGGTAGAGGGCTACAGAGAGAGAGAAATAGAGATAGAGAGAAATACAGTAGATAGGTAGGTGTTCCTGTTGGCACAGCATTTGATCAATGTAATTCTCATCAATCAGTTAAAGAGCTTTCCAAAAGGAAAAAAAAAGTTTATGCACTCTGCAAACCTCCAAAAAATGGACCCGTTCCCCCCCGCAAAAAAACACATGAATAGCCTTAGGAGGGCTGCTGGGAGGGCAAAAAACGACCCAATTTTTGCTCATTTCTGCCCTCCCCAGGCCCCAGGAGTTCTCTGAAAGCCTCCATAAGAGTATGCATGGCCATTTTGGTGAAGGGGCGGGGTGTCGGGAGGCAACAAATGCTGTATTCAGTGTATAAGATGCACCCAGATTTTCAGCCTTTTTTTCGAGGAAAAAAAAGTGTGTCTTATACTCCAAAAATATAGTAGTACAAACTAATATAAAGTAAGAAGAAGAAATAATGATAAGAAAAATAGAAAAGAAAGAAGAAAAGATATAAAGAGGTGGTTCCAATATTCTTCACAGCAGTTTGTGAGTGCAGGTATATTTTAACCTCTTTCTCTGACATTACAACATATTGCATCTTTCTACAATGGCACTTAGATCAGTGGTGGGTTCCAGTGACGTGCGGTGAGGTTTATGGCTGGTGAGGCTGGTGATGTCATCAGGAAGGTGGGGAATCGGACCACGGGTGTAGGAGGCTGAGGCAGCCTAAGCCTCCTGCACATGTGGTCCCATTCCCCGCCTTCCTGAGTCCACATGAAGGGGACCACGGAGTGCGCTTCTCCTGCACACGTGGTCCCATTCTCCGCCTTCCTGAGTCAACATGAAGGGGACTGCAGAGCGCGAGCGAGAGAGAAAGAGAGAAAGAGAGAGAGAGAGAGAAATACATTAGCTAAGGAGGGAGAGAGAGTGTAGTTAGGTAGGTAGGCAGATAAAGCGGGGGAGAGAGAGAGAGGGAGAGAAAGAGAGAGAAATACAGTAGGGAGGGAGGGAGAGAGTGAGTGTAGGTAGGTAGGTAGGTAGGAAGGTAGAGGGCTACAGAGAGAGAGAAATAGAGATAGAGAGAAATACAGTAGATAGGTAGGTGTTCCTGTTGGCACAGCATTTGATCAATGTAATTCTCATCAATCAGTTAAAGAGCTTTCCAAAAGGAAAAAAAAAGTTTATGCACTCTGCAAACCTCCAAAAAATGGACCCGTTCCCCCCCGCAAAAAAACACATGAATAGCCTTAGGAGGGCTGCTGGGAGGGCAAAAAACGACCCAATTTTTGCTCATTTCTGCCCTCCCCAGGCCCCAGGAGTTCTCTGAAAGCCTCCATAAGAGTATGCATGGCCATTTTGGTGAAGGGGCGGGGTGTCGGGAGGCAACAAATGCTGTATTCAGTGTATAAGATGCACCCAGATTTTCAGCCTTTTTTTCGAGGAAAAAAAAGTGTGTCTTATACTCCAAAAATATAGTAGTACAAACTAATATAAAGTAAGAAGAAGAAATAATGATAAGAAAAATAGAAAAGAAAGAAGAAAAGATATAAAGAGGTGGTTCCAATATTCTTCACAGCAGTTTGTGAGTGCAGGTATATTTTAACCTCTTTCTCTGACATTACAACATATTGCATCTTTCTACAATGGCACTTAGATCAGTGGTGGGTTCCAGTGACGTGCGGTGAGGTTTATGGCTGGTGAGGCTGGTGATGTCATCAGGAAGGTGGGGAATCGGACCACGGGTGTAGGAGGCTGAGGCAGCCTAAGCCTCCTGCACATGTGGTCCCATTCCCCGCCTTCCTGAGTCCACATGAAGGGGACCACGGAGTGCGCTTCTCCTGCACACGTGGTCCCATTCTCCGCCTTCCTGAGTCAACATGAAGGGGACTGCAGAGCGCGAGCCCGCGGAGCGCGCTCCGCGGTCCCCTTCATGTTGACTTAGGAAGGCAGGGAATCGGACCACGTGTGACTTTTCCCCTTTTTTTCTTTTCATGATCAGAGCGGTGAGGCTCTGCCTCCCCTGCCTCCCCTGACCGCACGTCCCTGGTGGGTTCCTACCGGTTTGGACCAGTTCGGCCGAACCAGTAGTGGTTTGACGCCTGGGTCGCTGGAACCGGCAGCGACCCAGGCCTGCCACACCCCAGAACTGGTTCCCCAGGTGGTGCCACTGAGGCTGCCATCTTGTTTTTCAGTTCTGTACACACAGAGAACAATTGTAATTGCACTGCGCATGCACACTTGAAGCACGCACACAAGCGCGCCGGCAACAGTGCCTGCAGGAACCCACCCCTGACTTAGACTTATATACTTCTTTACAGTGTTTTACAGTGCCCTCTAAGCGGTCTATGCTTTCTAATCATCAAAACCATAAATCACACGATTTTTCATTTCACTCAAAAAAATCCATAGGAGGCTTCCAGTCTCTTTTGCAAACTCTTAATCACTGGAAGATATTCCAGAGTATCTCATAACCCCTGTGAGATACTCTGGAATATCCAGATTGAAGGAATATGCAGGAAGAGGGGACAATATAATGTGCTCATGATGTCTGCTTTCCTGCTAGGATGATACAATTTGATATAATTCTAGTCATTTTAGTTATTGATCAAATTGATAAAATGGAAACACAAATAAAGCCCTGCCAGATGACACTGTGTTGCAAGGCCAGCATTTTCATTTGTCAGTCCAAAAGTATAATAGTCATCAGTGATCACCCTCCCCCCCCCGCCTTTTTCCTTCATTTATTCTTTTATAACATCAACCTGATACTTGGAGGCATATTCCTTTGCATATGTTTATTCCAATCTTAGCTATTATAACCGATAGCTATTGAAAAATCAATTGTCTTGAATAATCTGCATTGGGCTAATAACACGGTAAGGATTTTGCTATCTGACATGTTCTTCACCAGTAATCCTTTAATTTGAAAAATTGCCAGAACAGATTATATGTGAAATGGTGTTATAATATAAAATTAAGTTTGTCAGTAAAAATTGCAATAGTGAAGACAGTTGTGCTTAGATTATTGTCCTTTTCGACAAATGCATATTCTACTCAGTCAAGTCCTGTTTACACCCCTCATTACTCTTGACAGATGCTGTTTTTGTTATGCCTTTTAGAAACAAAAGGTCTTAGACCTTGTGTCTAGTCTTACCACATCATCATTACTATTGTCACACATTGCCAACCTCTTGACAGATCAACACTCTGCAACTGTTGTATTGGAAAGTCAGAAAAAAAAAATCCATGATTTTTTATTCTGTAGTTCTTTCACTGCCCATAAAAGAAGTGATTCTTTTACAATAGCTGTGTAAAATTGCTTGCGACCTATCAAGATTCATGACTGACATAGAAATTGATTAAATAAAGATTGTGGCCCACAACAATTACAATTATTGTTCATATAAAATAATATCCATACTTCCATTGAATATTAATATAATTATTATAAATATAGCATTCCTGATGTATATACCTCATATAAACATGCCAAATCTATGCAGTTGCATTAAATACTTTGAATAAACTAATAACTTTCAAATCAGATGATTATGCATTTTCATGATGAGAAATAAATATCAAATTCTTAAAGTAGGCTACTTTAACAGCTACATATTAAATGTGAATTATATTCTGCCAAATGTGTCTATTGTTCAGACTTATCACTTTGTAATATAATTCTTTTAAACACTGTGAATAATAATATGGAACATTTTAGCAAACAAGTTACAACATATAAACAGTTTATATGTAACATTCACCTAAAAGTCAAATGTCTTCTCTCTTTCTCTGCCTTGACTTGTTATAGGTTGTCCTCAACTTACAACCATCATTGAGCCAGAATTACAGTCATAAATTGTGCTGGTTATTAAGTGCATTGTCATCATGTGATCATGCCTAATTTTATGACTTTTTTGTGGTGATTGTTAACTGAAAACAATGATTGTAAGCAAATCCATTGTCTGCAATGGGCATTTGTTGCCAGAAACTGGAAGTAAATGTCAGCTTCCAGCAAAATAACCATAAATCTCTGTCATGTGACTGCAGGTTACAAGTAACTTCAAAGAACCATTAAATTAACTTCAAACAGATCTGTTATAAATTGAGATTAACTGTATGTCCTATTATTCCTATATAGTCTAACGAAGGAGTGATGGAGATACTAAAGAGAGCACATACAATTTAAGATTTGAACTGGCTTTTTATTTGAAATTAATATAATACAGTATCAGGGCTACTTGACTTTCTTTATTATATTTTGAACTATGCAATTGCTTGCAGAACAGCGTGGGAACTGAGTTTTCATGGCATAGTCTTATATGAGAGATGAAAACACTTTTCAGCTAGGCCTATGAAACAGAAGCAGTAGCTATCAATGAATATTATTGCATCCTTGTAGTATAATCCTATCAATGCTTCCTCTTGCACGTGTGACTCTCATTTCTGTGCAAAGGGTTATATCTTATCATTATTACCTAGCTATATGCTTAGGACATATCAGATGAAAAGTATCACTTACGGACACAAACCGGAGTTTGCCCAGACCACTTGTGATCTTGTAAGCATATCCGAACAGATGTGCCAACAAGTCGAAAACCAGGATTGCATTGGTAGACCACAGTATCACGGTAACTGAAACCATCACCACTAATGTGGCCATTTACAATTGGATCCGGAGAACCACAGTGTCCAGCTAAAATAAGAAGGAAATAAAAAATAAACAATAAATTTGTACATATGCTGAGACACAGATGTAAAAGCCACACAGAAATTGATAACAGTATTAAACAAAAAGGCAGCCTTGTCCTCTTCACTGTGCAATAAATCTAACAAACTGAAAATGTTGGTGATGAGTTATTTAGTTCTTCATTTACAATGTTTTTTTTTCCTTTACCAATATGCATTTGTCATAAAAAAGAAGGTTTGGTAACTTTATATAGATAGTTAAGACTAATCTTGTTTAGTAACAAGGACATTTGTAAATTCCATTTCAAATACCTATTTATACCTTGACCTTCCTTAAGAAACTCAAGGAGGTATAAATAACACTTTTCCTTTAATTTTCTATCACAGAATGGTTTACCTGAGAAAGATTGATTGCCCTAAAGACATTAGGCGAGCTTCCAAGATTGGAGATGGACTTTAATCTGGATTTTCCTATTTTACTATTGTTCCACAACCCATTAGCCATTAATCTATGTTCTTTGGAAAGGGACTAATTTGAAAAAAGAAAAAGTAAACCTGTATGGAAATTAACAATCATATGCCTCCTGACACATAGCTTTATGGAAACAAGGCACAAGACATTTAAATTGTTTTAAATCTAGTATTTCTATACTAGATTTAAGTCTTCATTCAGGGTTAAGCTAACTCAAAATATATTTTGATGTATTTTGAAAGGAAAAGTTAGGAAGCATATCCATTAGCAAATTGATTCATTTCAGTTACACATCATAGCATTTGGTAGATACACTAATTTCCTCTCAGTTTGAATTTGATGGGATTAAACATCTAATAGTCTAGGGATTTAAGAAGCAAAGGCAATACAGCAAAGGATATGTAAATTTTAATCAAGCCGAATTACACCTTAAGTATTTCAAGCAGTCTACATATAAACAATGCTTTCAGGGGACATAAAAAACAATCCGCTTATTTAAGCTTAAGGTCAGCAGTATTTTATATGATATTATAATTTAACTAAAATCATATACTACTGAAATTCTCTTTTACAGAGATCTGCAAAAAATACATTGCCTTTCACAGATCATAAACATCATACATGATTTACCATAATATAAAAATGAATCTGCTAATTGAAATTTATTATTCTTTTGAGTGAAGACTGTTGAGCTTCAAAGAAAATATAGAAGGTTAGCACGATGAGGAACTGAATAATGCAGCCAACCTTAGAATGTAGGAAAAAGAGAGCAGAAATTTAAAACTAAAATGAGGTGATTTATAAGATTTTCCTTATCTGAATTACTTCCCAGGTTTTGGAGTTCTGGATTAATTGATATTGTAACAGGCACAGGAATCCCTTATTCCAACTCCTTTCCCGTCACCACTAATCCATACTGATAAAACATTGGGGGAGGATTAAAAAAAGGAAGGAAGGAAAGTATTTTGTAAACTATTTTATTAACTGCAATTAGTATGTTTGCATAACATAACATACAAGGCAGGTTTTTTTTTTTCATTTTTCACATGATACCTTCCAATGGATTCTATTGGTCCTGTACTGAGAGAAAGAGATTTAGCTATGAAATCTGTGCAGCTTTTCTGTGATTCACATGCTTGAATTAAATTGTGACAACTATCATTAATTTTTCATAGTACATTAGTATTTTTTAAAAGAGCAGAATTTTTTAAAAAACAGCCATTTAGTTATAATATGCCTATCACAATGACAAATCACTGATTTATGAAGCTTAATTTGGAAATGAACATTCAAACTGACATTCTGACATGAAATAATTTTGTTCACTGACTATGATATTATAATGTACAGATTTTAGAAGATTCAGTGATTAAAATAATCAGAGACTCTTTTCTCTGTGCCTTTTTTATTTTGTGTAGTATTGTTTGATAGAAACTGCTAATTCATCTATAATAAATCCATTTAAATTAAGAATTAACATCTTTGCTTGTTGCCCCTTTTTAAAAAAAATAGTCATAAATGTTCCACTATTTTGATTTGCAGGTGAATAGAACTGATTAATTAGGGAAATTAATTCACTTCCAAATTCTATTTCCAATAATAATTGGCTTGGAAAATATATTTTCTACTCAGTGAGGTTCTTTAAAAATATTCAATGGTAGCAAACCTAGTGAAGTTTTATTGTATTTCAGGCCTTCCTTCAAGCTTCAATGAAAGGAGAGAATTATGCAGCACTGTAGATAGATGCATGGCACCAAATAAACACACAAACCTCTTCCATTTACTAGCAGCAGAATTTCATTCTTTGCCACAATCTCCAATTTAGCAGACTATATTTAGAACAAGTAGCATTATGGCCTCATAATTGGATTTACTAAATTTCTTTTAGGAATGAATCCAAACTGAACTAGAGAGCTATAGCACTGGGTGTTATCTTTTAACTAATAATGCAATCAATATTTTTAATCCTAACTTGATCATGCAATAAACCTATATTTCATGATTATCTTTTGAAATTCTTTCTTCAAAAATCTGTATCATCAGATGACAAATCAATAGGTTAATATATATATATATATATATATATATATATATATATATATATATATATGTGTGTGTGTGTGTGTGTGTGTGTGTGTGTGTGTGTGTGTGTGTGTGTTACAACCCCTGGTATGCCCAAATAACAACACAAATAAATATATATACACATACACACACACACACACACACACACACACACACACATATTTGTGTTAAAACCCCTGGTATGCCTAAATATGGGAGGAAGGTCACTACTCCCTCTTTCTGTCCTTCGGCTCATCACAGAAAACCATGCAGGCAGAAAACCATATTTTTTATTTTCAATGTTGCCTTTTTTATATTTGTGTTGTATTTGTACTGATAAATAAATAAAGATTCAAATCCCAGTAAGGGTATGGCTAGCTGATGAGAGCTAATTAGCTCGAATAGATCTATACTAGTCTCCCTTTATTTATTTATCAGTACAAATACAACACAAATATAAAAAAAGGCAACATTGAAAATAAAAAATATGGTTTTCTGCCTGCATGGTTTTCTGTGATGAGCCGAAGGACAGAAAGAGGGAGTAGTGACCTTCCTCCCATATTTAGGCATACCAGGGGTTGTAACACAAATGTGTGTGTGTGTGTGTGTGTGTGTGTGTATATGTATGTATGTGTATGTATGTGTATGTATGTATGTATATATATATATATATATATATATATATATATATATATATATGTGTGTGTGTGTGTGTGTGTGTGTGTGTGTGTGTGTGTGTGTGTGTGTGTGTGTGTGTGTGTTGTTATTTGGGCATACCAGCAGCAGTAGTGTTAGTCATGGAAAATAGAAAATTGCCTATAGATGCTTTGGGATTATAAAATAGAGACAGATAACCCCAAGAAGCTGAAAATGGCAGGTTTAAGAAGCCATCATTGGACAATTTCTGTCCAACTTCACTTTTGGTGGAAGATTGTTGAGAAGTTGGTTGGACAACATACTCAGAGAATACTAGAAGAACTGATATGTAGATCTCTTTTCATCTGATTTCAGGCCAGGAAATACTATGGAGACAACATTAGTCACACTTATCAATGAGTTTTGTTGGTGACAGGATGGGAATGGTGCATCCATCCTACTGCTCTTGGATCTCTTAATAGCTTTCAACACTATCGATCATATCCTTATGATAGGACTCAGGACTCAATGTCCCCAATTTATTTTTGTTTAACATATGGATCTGTAGAATGAGCTTAACAGTTGGTTTAGGTTCAGTTATCATCAGTATGTGGCCTACTGAATTAAGGTGGAACCAGCCTGAGATTTGTCTCATGCTTTCTCTGCTTCCTAGTCTCATGCCTGCTTTACTTTCTGTAACTTTCTATGCATAGCTTCTCCAAGGTGGCTTTCTACCTTGCCCCAGTGTATGGAGCAGTGATGAAATTCCCTTTTTTTTTATACTACCGGTTCTGTAGACATGGCTAGGTGGGCATGGAAGGGGAAGGATACTGCAAAATCACAATTCCCTCCCCATTTCTTGGGGAAGGATATTACAAAATCACCATTCCTACCCCACGCTGGGGCCAGCCAGAGTTGGTATTTGCCGGTTCTCCAAACTACACAAAATTTCCACTACCTGTTCTCCAGAACCTGTCAGAACCAGCTGAATTTGACCCCTGGTCTGAAGGCTATGCAAGTCTGGATGGGAGAAAAGAGAGTCAGGCTACATTGCAGGTCTCTAATTGTTTTTGCATAACCAGAGAGATTGAGATAGTGGGCCTGCTTCAGATCTCTTATTTATTTGCAGTAAGGAAGGTTGCCTTCTCTGTCACAGCACCTGCCCTCGAGGACAGTATCATCTTGTTCTCCTCCCCTCCACACTCAAATTCATATGGCTTCCACCTTAATGATGCTCACAAAGTTGTGGCATATATATATGGCTTCCACCTTGATCATGGCCAGAAAGTTATGGAAAACTCTTTTCTGAGGCCTTGGGGCAGACTGATAGTCCTGTAAATTGTTATATTGTTTAGAATGTATCTCCTGGGTGCTTTTGTTCTGTTTCCTTTTAAATTGTTTTTACTTGTTAAAGTAATCCATACATAGTCATCTGAGTTGGGGAGCCTCTATATTGGTAAATAAATATTCCTGTATATTCTGGGGCCCTTAATATCTATTGTACTTTTAAAATTATTTTTGCAAAATGTCTTGAACAAAAAAAATTATTAGCTGCTGGTGTTGAAGCCATGAAGATTGATCAGAATTAGTCGGTCATCAATTGTATTGTGGCTAAAGACCTTGCTATTTATGAATTATTTGAATTTTTTTGAGAAATGTCTGCTTATTTTCTTAAGGATTTCATTGCCTTAAGCTGAATGGCTAAAAACAAAGCAAAAAGTCCATATCAGAGTTGGGTTGCCAATTTTTTTACTATTGATTCGGGTGCACTCCTCCACACGTATGCACTCGTGTGACTCTTCTGTGCATGCACAGAAGCTTCCATGTATGCATAGAAGCTTTGTGCATGCGCAAAAGCATCTAGGCTGGTGGGTGGAGCCTCCCACCACTGCTACTACCAGTTCAGCTGATCCAGGCCGAACCAGGAGCAACCCATCTCTGGTCCACATGCTGAGAAATCCCAAATTTTAATGGAAACATCACTTCCTAAAAAAAAAGTTCAATATGGAAAAACACCCTTCGACCAAGATGTTCTATTTTTCAAATATTATAATGCAACTCTTTATAAATATTTACCAAGACACTGTGTTTCAGTTCCACTCCAAAGTCCATTGGCTAAGCATTCTCTCACATGAGACCCAACAAGCGTATATCCAGTGTTACAGGTAAAGATTGCTGTGGCTCCATAAATTGTCATAGTCCCAATCTTATTTCCATTTGGTGGAGATCGAAGACTTGCACAAGAAATAACTGAAAAGGGAAAATATAGTAACTGCAACATGACAGCAACAAGAAGCTCATAAATTAACAATTGGGACCAGATCTCGATGCATTTGGAAATCTTAAGCAAACAAACAAAAAACAACTTTGGAACACTTTGAAGTTTTCGTTTTTTTTATTGGAGCTACCGTGTTTCCCCGAAAATACAACATGTCCTAAAACTAAGGCCATGCCACATTTTTCAGGTGGGCAAAAATATAAGCCCCTCTGAAAATAAGCCCCCTGGGCTTCCGGGTTGTTCCACGGACGTCGTCGGCAGGCTTTTTCTGAGCTTGTCGGATCAATAGGCTGTAGAGGTGTTTTTTTACGATCTTTAACGCCTTGGACACTCTTAAATTCTTGGAATTTATGAGGGAGAGATTCAGCTGTTGGGTTGAGCCTCTCGTGTAGCCCTCCAGAAGGATTTATAGCCTCTGGAGTGCAGCGAGGAGTGCCCCCCTTTGCAGTTGTTGCATTCTCCGGTCTTTTGATATCCTCTGCTAATGTTTTTAGCAGAGCCAGACGCCGGGAACAGCCTTAACTTCTAACAACATCCCAAAGAAGGAAGGAAGACTCTTGCAAGTATTTTAAGTTTTAAGTGGGGGGAAAAATCTTTTTAAAAAGAACGCTACTGCTGAGTTTCAGAGGCGTGGGCTTAGAACAAAGGATTCAAAATGGCGTTGATTTATAGTTGAAAACCTAAAGAAAATGAAAGCTAACTGCTCGCTGACAGCTGGGGCGGCTGAAATAGCTATTAACAACTTCTAAGTCAGTTTACATAACCTGACCTACTTGGAAGAGTATTTTGTGAGAAAGCTGGAAAGAACTGTCCTCCTTTTTTTTCTGTTAAATATGGCAACGGATCAAGGGGTGGTTTCCTCAACCGCTACAATGAATCTCCAGGACTTGAAGGATTTTATAGCCGAAGAACTTATAGAGATTAAACAAATGGTCCAGGACACTATAACAAGGTCCGATCAAATTGATAAACATTTGCAAACTATTGCAACGGGATTATCAGAGGTGGTTCTTAAAGTGGACAGCAAGATTGAGCAATTAGCCATGGACTTGGAAACCAAAACGAAAGAAACAGATTTGAAATTTGTGGGAATGGAAGGGAATATGCAAAGGATGGATAATGAGATTATTATGATACAATTTAGATCTATGGAGTTTGCTATCAGACTTAGGGGCATAAGAGAAAACCCTAGAGAGGATTTAAGAAAAGTTTGTGCAGACGCTCTGGCTACGTTATTAAAAATGAATGACCCCAGTATGATTTCAGCTAAGATCGACAAAATCTACAGAGTAAATTCACGCATAGCATCACAAAGGCAACTACCAAGAGATGTTGTGATATACTTTACTGAGAGATATTTCAGAAATGACATCTTGCAGAAGTCTTATTATTCTTGTCTTCAAATAGATGGGAACATGATTGGAGTTTTTAAAGAGCTACCACCAGCGATGTTAAAGTTTAGAAGGGATTTTGGATTTTTGGTAGCTGAGCTGAAGAAGAGAGAGATACAATATAGGTGGGATGTTCCAATTGGTGTTATATTCAGGTATCAAGGGGTAAGATATCGTTTGAATACAATAGATAAAGCTAGAGAGTTTTATTATGAAATACTCAAGGAAAGTGTAAGCCCTCCACGTACATCTACACCAACATCAGCAGACTTGAATGTCTCAGAGCAGAGGCTGTTTGAAAAAGAATCAGACAAACAAAGAAAGCAGTTGCCAAAAGAGAAGGAGGTGCAGGGTGCTGTAGGTGGATTTCGAGTGGACCCCTCCGGATCTCTGTTGAGCTCCTTCTTGGAAGAAGGACCGTCTATGACTCTCATTGAAATGCCGATACTTAAACCTGTGGAACAACGTGTTACTAGATCCACGACTAGACAGATGCTAGAATCTCACAAGCAGGTGGACCCCCAAACACAATGTGCTAAGAAAGAAGTTAAGAAGCAAACTGGAGCTATGGGAAGAGCCGGGCCGAAGATTAGTCTTGTGGAGAGAGATCTTCAGCAAATGCTTTCAACACTCCAGACAAGACCTAAAGATGCTTAAGCTATTATCTTGGAACGTGAATGGACTGAACTCTCCACAAAAAAGGAAAAAAAATATTTTATTATTTGAAGCAATTTAATAATGATGTTGTTTGTCTTCAAGAGACCCATATTAGGCTACAAGACCAGAAGTACTTAGTGAATTCAAAATTGGGAACACTGTATGCTGCCTCTAATTTGGTAAAGAACGACAGTGGTAGATATATAGCAATTGAACTTGATACAGACTTTGGTGCTATTTTGGTTGTAGGAATTTATGCACCTAACCAACTACAAGAAAGTTTTTACAAGATGCTTCATTTAAAAATCTTAGATTGGAATTTTAAGAGTATTTTAATTATGGGAGATTGGAATGGAGTGATTTCGCGAAGGATAGATAAGAGGACAACGACCAAATTCATTCAGCTTTTTTTGACCTACAAGATGACTTGAAATTAAAAGATGTTTGGAGGATACAGCATCTAAATGAGATGGACTTTCCCTTTTACTCTGGCCAGGCAGAACACCACTCGCCGACCTAGAGGTATCCCGAAGGCACCAAGCCGCGGGAACAAGGTGGGGGGCAAAGGTGCTTGTGTTGCTTGGTGCCTTTGGATACCGCTAGGTTGGTCAGCAGCACTGTGCCCAGCTGGAGAGGGGGGTTGCCGGGCAGTTGCTCTCTTGCGAGTGGGATCCTGAAGAGCCGGGCACAGCCTCAGGGTTGAACAGCAAGGGAGAATTAGGCAAGGGCAGCGTGAGCCTGCGAGTCGCGTGAGCGGGGAGTGGAAAAGCCGCTCGTGCAACACCCCTCTCCAGCCATGCAGAGCCCCATTCACTGACCTAGGAGCATTCTGAAGGTGCCAAGTCATGGGAGCCGGAGGGCGGCGAACAGGTGCTCCTGCGGCTTGGCGACACCCCTAGGTCAGTGAATGGATCTGTGCCTGGCTGGAAAGGGGGGTTGCCGGGTGGCTGCTCGTGAGCATGGTCACCTCATGGCTACTGTGTTGCTGCTCTGACAGCACAACACAGTCATTCGACCCTGAGGCTTTGCCTGACTCTTCGGGAGCCCGCTCGCAAGAGAGCAGCCTCCCAGCAATCCCAAAACAATAACCCCTCCCCTGATAATAAGACCCAAGCTATATTTTGTGGGTCAAAAGAAAATAAGACCCTGTCTTATTTTAGGAGAAACATGGTAGAAAAAAAAGTGAATTAAAGAGCATTATCACAATATTCAACATAGCAAAATTTGGACTAACCATTTATTTAAAAAGCAATTTATAAAATCATATATGTATTTATGAAATTTCTTTGATTTGATTTAACAAAAAATTTAGTGCAGCTTGCACTAAACATAAAAATAGGGAGACTCTGTTTAAGAACTAAAGTCCTGATATGAACATCCAAAATTTGTCCCCCCCCTCCCTGTTAGTTTAATGAATTAAAATTGATCATCATTCGTCTTCCTTACAACAGCCAGAAGCTGGAAACTGATACTTTTTCCACTGAAAGTGTACGGGGTTCTCAATAGGGCTTTTAATTTACATGTACTGATATAGGCATTTCTATTTTTAAAAACTGTATTCATCATTAGAGATTATTGAACAATTTGATATCTATCCATCCATCTATCCATCCTCTATCTATCTATCTATCTATCTATCTATCTATCTATCTATCTATCTATCCAACCATCATCTATACATCTATCATCGATCAATCAATCAATCCATCTATCTATCTATCAATCTATCTATCTATCATCTATCTATCATCTATATCTATCCATCCATCTATCCCATATCTATTTATCTATCTATCTATCCATCATTATCTATCTATCTATCTATCTATCTATCTATCTATCTATCTATCTATCTATCTATGTATCTATCTATCATCCATCTATCTATCATCTATCTATCTATCTATCTATCTATCTATCTATCTATCTATCTATCTATCTATCATCTATCATCTATCTATCTACAGTATCTATCTACAGTATCTATCTATCTACAGTATCTATCTATCTATCATCTATCTATCTATCTATCTATCTATCTATCTATCTATCATCTATTTATCTATTTATCTATCTTCTACCTACTTAACTATCTACCCACCTATCATCTATCTATAGCAAAATTTAGAAAATATTAGAATCTTCATGACTTATTGGAGATAGTTATCTTTAAACAGAACTGAACAATGTATGAATAAAGACTTCTTACCTTTACACATTGGCCTCTCATTAGTATCACTCCAAGTTCCATTTGTTGTACACATTATGAGTCTCTGGCCCTCTAAACAATAACCAGGGCTGCAGCTCAACATGATTAGTGCTCCAAACTCATTCACTGACCCAGAAATCAGCCTCCAGATGACGTGTTCTGAAAGCCGACTTTCAATGCTGGGACAAATCACAGCTGTGAAAGAAGAAAAGTCCGGCATTAAGGTGTTTTTTTTAAAAAATATTTCTCAGAAGAGGAATCATTACCTAGATGCCAGTAGATTTTTCCTTGTGAAATTGAGCATGCTATAAACATTATTCAGCTGCATGTTATAGTGCCCATCATGTTTCTTTTAAAAAAAAATACTAATAGGAGAAGCTGCTTTTAAGTTTAGACATGGGAAATCGTAGCTATCCACAATTCTTGCAATGTTTTTATTTTATTTTAGAAATAATTGTTCGTTTTAAAATTTAAAGCATGCTATGATGAAGCAGTATTGTTCTTTGATGTATAGGATCATGGCCAAATTCAGTGGAGACTAGAAAAGAGTAAATTCCTGCCTAATGAGTAATGCAGGTGCAATTTTTAACAATGCATTTATCTCATGAAATTTTAAATTGTATGGCAATTCCTTTAAAATGTTTTTTTTAAATATAATCTATTCAGTTCTTTGTACACACGTCATCACTATTACATTTTTACATTGAAGAAAAGTGGGATTAAGGTTCATATGCCTGTAAATATGGAGATAAACAAATAACGATGGCACAGAAGCCGATGAACAGAAGAGCATTCAGAGACAGAGAGAACAAAGTGCCTATGAAAATTGTGAATGTGATAAAGTATCATAAGGAGGGTTGGAAAGGAGAGATTGAAATGAAAATGGATTTTGAAGAATCTTTGCTGGGAACTGACACTATTTCACTAATTAATTACTATGTGGCTGTTTTTGATAAATTGCTCTTCTATTATTTTACAGTGGATATTTTACTGTATTTCTACTGATATATATATATGAATTGCTGAGGTTTTATTTTAATTATGACAGTGTAACCATAAAATAAATAAAACCAAGTGGCCTATCATCTTCTCTTTTGCAAACAAAAAAACACATCTCTTTTCTAACCACTCCAGGAGCAGAAATAAAAAAAAAAAGTCTTCAAGTCAGGTATTTGAGCTTTCCAGATACCACAGGATTTTTTCCCTTTTGGGGGATTTTCACTGTCAATCATTGACCAAAAAGCATATTAAGGATGCAGAACCTTCAAGAATAATCGAGGATTTTTTTGGCTGAAGAAATGCCAGTCGAATTATATTTATAAAGTGTCACCTCATCCTATCTCATGCCTACAATGAAAAATACTGCAATATCCTTATGCAGAATATCCTTTTCTCCCTTTTACTATACTGAAGTGATTGTACATTTTTGGATAAGGAATCATCTTACAGTGCTAATAGGTCTATTTTTAAAATTTGTATAGTTATCCCACTTTTCTGGCTCAGAATGGGGAAAAATGGTTCTTATATATTTTTATCTTCACGATGACGTCGTAAGATGTGCATATCTGGAAAATGTGACTAGCCCAACATTATTAGTGTGACCTTCTCTCTTATACACTCTTAGCATGGTAGATAAATTAAAAATAAGGGAAGAATAAAAAGACTAAAGCATAATAATTAATATAAAGCACTGTTCATAGATACTTGCGACATTAGAAAGTTCTATGTGCATTGTTATCTTTTAATATTTTTGGTAAATTCTTCTGATTTATCAGAACTACTTAGATTCTTGAATTAAAATACAAACTGTTGAATAGACACCATATTTAGAGCAAATTATTTAGATATCTATCAGTCTTCCTTTTGTACATCACAGACACCACTGACACTATTTTTACACATGAGATCAGATTCAGGAATGTCAAATTCATCTACATGAAGAGAGAGAAAAAAAACCTGTCCTTTTTCTATGCTGATTTATTTCTGCTGACATTCTTATGAACTGATGTGTACATTCATGTACAGTGCATCAAGCGTATAGTACTTTAATCATGATTACACACCATATCACTAGAATAAGATTGCTTTTCTATATTCATATATATAGTCAAAACTGGATCCAATCCTGATTATTTTTAAATCTTGGAAATATATATCATTCTATAATTTCTAGGAGTTTTGCTAGAAATTTGCCTTGCTATCCTGTCAGAACTGATGGTGTAATTTTATGATGCAATTAATGATATTAAAAACTCCAGCATTATGGTGTAATAACATTTAACAAAGGCTATTTTTGTTGCATTCCTTCCTGCTGCAATGCTGCATGTCTCATGTAGATTCCAAATTGGGCCCATATTCTTATCTAATAAAAGTCACAATGTATTATAAAAGTGATTTTTTCATTAATGGTTCATTATTAGGAACCTGTCTCTTTCTCTCCATTTTTTCACACTGGAGGTCCCCGGGGGGAAAAAACCCAATAATTTTTCTGTTTCTCGCAGGCAAAAAACCACCATGTGTCATTTTACTGCCATGTTTTTTGAAAATTAATATACTTAGAAAGTAGAAATCTATCATAAACAATAACTAATTTCTCTTTTGGAATAGAATTAACTATAAATAGAATTACTTTGCTACATGTCTGCTTTCAAACTTTAAGAAGCTGATATGTGTGTGTGTGTGTGTGTGTGTGTGTTTTCTTCCTACAAAAAAAAAGAACTTAGTTTCAAGAAATTTATAGAATGGTAAACAATAACCGCATAATAAAAACTGAGTTGATGTGGCATAGACATGTAGTACAGGAGAGACTCGGGTTTCTGCATAGATGTTCATTAAGTAATCTTTGATATATATTTTTTCCTCATGTAAGGAATATTTAGCAGATGTTATAATATATTTGCTGATAGCCACTCTTCATTCCGCATACAGTACACAGTTTGATTGATAATTATCTGTTTCTACAGGAAAACAAGAAGGGGATGCACTTTTATCATCAGCTGAAATTGGCAAGGTTTGTCTTGCTAAAAGACAAAATAAGGACAAAAGTGTTTACACAATATGCAGAATAGAAATATCTGATGACATCAGGGAATAAGTTTGTTTTCAGGATTACATAAAAAAATAGTTATTATATCAACCTTCCTACTTCATCCAATAAAATTGGCAGCATGTAAACCATGCAAACTGCACAAAAAAGAGTCTGTGTGATTCCTCTGCTGTATAAGGATTCCAGAAACACTGCAGAAAGAAAGGTTGGGGGGTATCAGCTTTGTCACTGAAATCTATCTGAGAAGAATGCAAAGAAGGAAGTATCAGTGGGCACTCCTTTATCCTACCAGGATGCCAATTCCAACGTTTAAGGATTGCACATCCAAAGAATACTTCCAAAGCAAATTAATTCCCAATGTGTACGAAATTCAAAAGTTCCCAAGTACAGTTGGATATGAAGTAGATCAATGAAAGCAAGTAAACAGGAAAGGGAAACATCATAATTGTAATCTCAATGTTTTTAAAAAATGAAACAGGGTAGTTGTGATGTATGAAATTTATGTTTTCAGGTGAGTTTTTCAATTTCAATTTCAGTGGGTTAATATTCACTGATTATCACTGAAATTATCTGAATGGACATCATCATGGCATGAGAAATGCATTTTCTAGCTAATTTTCTACTAAGAATAAAGTAATTCTTTGCTAAAGGAGTACTAAACAAGATATGGAAATGATTTAGTTTTATTTATTTATTACATTTTTATGTCACCCGTCCGATTGATTCAGTGACTCTATGCTGTTTTAGAGGAAGTCATTAGAGCAGTGTAAAATATTGTAGTGAACAGTCAGAAAGATAAACTAAAACTTACTCTACAACACTGTACTGTTTTTAGTTTTTTAAAAAATCCATACTTACGTTTACAGACAGGTGGTCTTCCTTTATTACTCCACAATCCATCTTCTTGACACACTGCTGTTGTTTGTTGACTAGATTCTAGCTTGAAGCCTTCATTACATTCATATATCACTCTGCTGCCCAAAATAAATTCATTACCCCAAACGGAACCATTTCCAGGAGATTCTGGAATGCCACAGTATACAGCTGAAAATGGGGATTAAGGGGAAAAAAGACTCAGAAAGTTATCATAAGTATGATTCTTTACTTCTGTAGATTTAAAAAAAAACTATATGTGTGTTACAGGCATCATAATGCTGCTTAAAAACACCTTTTAATAGTTGTGCAAAATATGATATAACAACAGGGATCTTTGAAAAGATACAGGTACCACAACTAGTATTATTTTTCTACTCCATATTCCATAGTTTTTCACTCTGTTTTTCGCAATTTACTGCTTCTATTAAGTTAAGAGAAATGCATTAACCAATCTTGACTTCCTTGATTTATTTTTAAATACATTTAAGTAGTTTTTCCTATGTACTTGATTACATTATTCCCTGTAGAAGATGACCAGGCTGAGCCCAAAGGATGGGTCAAATGTGTCATAAGTCACAAGTCCCTGTGTGCTCTCAAGAAATCTAAGTCCAGCTCATCTTGAATGACTTAATTATTTCCCTTGGTCAGATTTTTATAGTAAGTTTAAGCTTGCATTAAATCTTTATATTCATTTGAACTGCCCAAATCTTTTGATTTACCTGGGGCTTGACATTCTCTTTGTTCAAAAATTACAGTTTGTGGCCATATATAAAATTCAGGAACCATTTCTGAAATGGCTGCACCACTTAATTGGAACTAGTAACTTGGTTAAGTGAAGTGATCACTAAGTAAAACTGTGACTGTTTTTATTATCTTGTTTACACTTTCCTTTGCTTTATAGACCTGTGAAGGTCACATATATGTGAGAATTGGTTGTAATGTTATTTTTTCATCATCAAACTTTTAAGAATAAAATGTATTGAATATCTCACAGTGTTATATACACCGTTCAGCAAGGGGACTGTGTACATAACTCCATTGCTATATTGTAATTGCAAATAGTCATTGAAATAATCACTAAATGAGAATTACCTATACTATTGCACTTTGAAACATTTCCATACATTATGACATAATAATGTAGCCAATTAGACAATGGTACTTATGTGAATAATTTAAAGATATTACTATTTTACCATTTTTTACAAACTTTGGTGTATAATTTGTTCTGCAATTTGTGCATATAACATGCATTTATTCTTAATGGTTTAGCACCAGACTTAGTCTCATTAAACTTAGTTAAACTTTGTTTAGCCATGAGAAATTTAAATCTACTGATTTTAGTAGATTAGCATTAAGGATTATTCTATATCCAATTAAATATTCGGAAATATTAAAATAAACAATCTAGATCGAATAGCCATTGTTATTTTCTTCAGATATAATTATTCCAAATGAACTGTCAGCTCTGCAGTTTTTGCTGCTTTTAAAAGTAACAGCAGTAACAATAAATTATAATACCTTGGAAGAGAGTAAGTCCTTTGTGCTATAGTAAAACGATTATTAGCTGTCACTTGACCAGATGAGATTTTTTTTTTTTTTGGAAAAAAAATGCTTTTGATCTAACCAGCTTAACCCAAGCAACTAGAGATGTGTGCCTATGAAAATTCAAACTGTTATAATACAGGCAGAGAAAGGAACTACACGATTTTTTTTTATAATAATGAACAGAGGCACATAAGATTCCAATCACTGTTTATAGTACAATCATGGTGCTTAATTACAAGTTATACCAGAGGAATCAGTACTACAACTTCATACATAATGAAATTTCCTGCTCTGGAGAAAAATCCCAAAAAGTATGGAAAATAAACTAAAACAAGTCTATGCTGATCAGTTTCATGACACTGGTGAGAAGAACAACATTATCTCCTAAAAATGCTGGGAACAAAATAATTCTGTGAAAATCTGTACTTTAAACACAATAGGAAGAAAGTCAAGTATAAGTCAAGTATGGTTCATCCAATGCAATTCAAATTTTGATACAATTTCATCACTTATTAGCATGGTTATCATCTGCAGAAGGCTCAGACATTGTCAGAGTTCTGTGACAAGTAAGCTGTCCTTCAGAACTGGAAGCCAGTTTTCAGTCCATGTCAATCCTGCCTCTTAGATTATTTAACATTAAACATGGAAATTACATTTTGGGAAATTTAAGATGGCAGGAAATAAGGACTGAGTGAGAAGAGGATATACTCTTGTTCTAAAGTGCTATTTCTACCTTCCCAGAGAAATAACACTACATATTACGGTAGGTGGCAGAAAGGAGAGAAAATTTAAAGAGACAAGGGTGGCAGGAGGAAAATTGTTTCTTGGGTATATAGGCAGGAGGAAGAGGTGTTGATTGGGATGAATGCAAAAGAGAAGCATGAGAACAATTTATTACAAGGCATGCTGAAGATTTCAAATAAGGTAGCTATGATGAGGGAGATTACAGGTAGTCTTTGAGTTATAATGGCAATTGGGACCAGGATTGCCATTGCTTGTGACATCACATGACCACAATACTTAGCAATAGCAATGTGGGGAGTCATGGTTGCTGTTGTAACCCCAAGACAAGCAGATTGTTCAGCGGGATACAAACCCAGGTAAGAATCATGGGAGTAAGGGGGGCGAGGAATCTTGGAGGCCCAGCATAGGTTACACAAGAATTAAAGGTTGCTGCAGTTTGATGTGAGGTCAAGAAGGGCAGGGAAACAGGATGTAAGGTGTGTGCATGTGTGCAAGTGCAGGAAGGGCCAAGGAAAGAGGGCACTGCTGGTTGCAGGTGAGTGAAGGGGAAAGGAATATATGGTGCATACAATGAAGTCACGGAGGGGGTAGGTAGAAACTTACCTGGATGACTTGTGGGAAGACAGCAGAGAAGGTTGGCAACTATAATCACATGGCCTTGGAGTGCTGCTACGGATCATAAATGTGAGCTGATTCCTAAGCACCAAAATTTTGCTTATATGACTGCCGGGGAAATGTAATGACCCTAATTTCAAGGAGCATTCACAATCTCTTCATTCAGTGCAATTGTAACTATAAACAGTCACTGAACAAATGGTCATAACTCCAGGATTGCTATTCATGTTCAGTTTGCAAACAACTTTGCAATTAAGATTTTTTTTCACAAGTTCCTTTCACAAGCCAAGTTAGGTACAGGTAGAGGGTGTCCTATACCTGTGCCTTTAATAATAATAATAATAATAATAATAATAATAATAATAATAATAATAATAATAATAATAATAATAATAATAATAATAACAACAACAACAACAACAACAACAACAACAACAATAATAATAATTTTATTTGATTAGCCGCAACCCTCTCCCGAAGGACTCGGGGCGGCGTACAATCAAAACAAGTAAAATACAGATAAAGACAAACATACATACATAAGAAACAAAGACATATGCGTGTGCATGGAGGAGGTAGACTAATGAGTGAAAACAATTAAAAACACAAATTAAAAACACAATTTAAAATGCCATTAAATAAAATTAGTGAATTAAAAACCCGTCAGGAGCGTTATGAAGTTATGGTTGAGCCAGGCCAGCTATTTGGAATAGGTGGGTCTTGAGCTTTACACGGAAGGAGCGGAGGTCAGTGGTGGTCCTAATATCCGGAGGGAGGTCATTCCAAAGGGCTGGGCCCGCCACAGAGAAGGCTCTGCTCCTAGGCGCCGCCCCTCGGCACTGTCTGGTGGACGGCACCTGGAGAAGTCCCTGTCTGTGCGAGCGGATGGGTCGTAGGGATGTATGTGGCAGAATACGATCCCGCAAGTAACTAGGTCCTGAGCCATGGAGCGCTTTAAAGATCGTTATCAAGACCTTGAAGCGCACCCGATAGACCACAGGAAGCCAGTGCAGCTCGCGCAGGAGAGGTGTCACATGGGAGTACCTAGTACTCCCCATAATCACCCGCGCGGCCGCATTCTGGACCAACTGCAGTCTCCGAGTGCATTTCAAGGGAAGCCCCATGTAGAGAGCATTACAGTAGTCCAGGCAAGACGTCACCAGCGCATGGGTGACTGTGCGTAGGGCGTCCCGGTCCAATAGGGGGCGCAATTGGCGCACCAGGCGAACCTGGTGGAACGCCCCGCTGGCCACGGCTGTCACATGGTCATCCATTGACAGCCTGGCATCCAGGAGGACACCCAAATTGCGCGCCCGCTCCACGGGGGCGAGTTGAATGCCCCCAATGGCCAGAGATGGAATTAACTGGTTGAACCGGGGGGCCGGAACCCACAGCCACTCCGTCTTGGAAGGGTTGAGCTTGAGTCGGTTTTCATCCATCCAGACCCGTACGACTTCCACACACCGGGACATCACTTCGACGGCCTCGTTGGGGTGGTTCGGGGTGGAAATGTACAGCTGAGTATCATCAGCGTACAGATGATATCCCACCCCAAAACCATGGATGATCTCGCCCAGCGGCTTCATGTATGTGTTGAACAGGAGTGGCGAGAGGACCGACTCCTGTGGCACCCCACAAGTAAGGGGGCTTAGGGTCGACCTCTGCTCCCCTGCCAACACACGTTGCATCCGGCCAGAGAGGTAGGAGCCGAACCACTGCAAAACGGTGCCCCGGACCCCCAACCCCTCCAGTCGGTGCAACAGGATACCATGGTCGATGGTATCAAAAGCCGCCGAGAGGTCTAATAGGACCAGGATAGAGGAACAACCCCTATCTCTGGCCCTCCAGAGATCATCTACCAACGCGACCAAGGCCGTCTCTGTGCTGTGCCCGGGGCGAAAGCCGGACTGGCGCGGGTCTAGATAATCTTTCTCCTCCAGATGTCGTGGGAACTGAGAGGCCACCACACTCTCTACAACCTTCGCCAGAAAGGGGAGGTTGGAGACAGGACGATAATTGGCCAGCTCCGTAGGGTCCAGGGAAGGCTTCTTGAGCAAGGATCTCACCACCGCCTTTTTCAAGGCGGCCGGAAGAGACCCCTCACCCAACGAAGCGTTCACTAGGCCCAGGAGCCAGTCACGTGTAACCTCCCAGGATGCCAGTACAAGCCAGGAGGGACACGGGTCCAATAAACATGTGGTAGGTCGCAGTCGTCCACGCAATCTGTCCAAATCCTCGATGACAACCAAGTCAAACTCCTCCCAGAAAGGTTTCTCAAGACTCGCCACGGACGTCTCGACTGGGCCACTGAAGGGGACCCAATCCTTCCGGATTTGAGCGACTTTATCCTGCAGATATTTCCCAAATTCCTCTGCCCTACCCTGTAAAGGGGCCTCCCGCGGCCTCTGAAACAGGAGGGAGCGGGACACCCGAAACAGGGCGGCAGGGCGGTTATCTGCGGATGCAATGAGAGCGGCACAATATTGGCGTTTGGCCGCTCTCAATGCCACTAGGTACGTCCTTAAATGGGCTCGTACCTGTGCTCGGTCAAATTCGGATCGGGAGGATCTCCAACGACTCTCTAGGCATCTCTTGCGGCGCTTCATCACCCTTAGCTCCTCGGTGAACCAAGGAGCCAGGGTGGATCGTTGCCGCCGGAGAGGCCGCAAAGGCGCCACCCGGTTCAAGGCCCCGGTAGTCGCATTATTCCACGCGGCCACCAGGTCCTCTACCCGAGGGCGGGTCAGGGCTGCAGGAGGTGGCCCAAGCTCCGTTTGGAACCTATCTGGTTCCATCAGGCGCCTGGGGCGGAACCATCTAGTGCTTTCCAGTTCCGCCTCCCCACAGCGGGGGGTAGCACCAGGGAAGTCAAGTCGGAGGAGTGAGTGATCTGACCATGACAGAGGAGTGATGGTTAAGTTCACTCCTCCCAGATCACTCAACCACTGGCCAGAGACAAAAACGAGGTCCAGGGTGTGACCTCCCTCGTGTGTCGGGCCCTGAACCAATTGAGTCAGGTCCATGGCTATCATGGAAGCCATGAACTCCCGAACCCCCTCTGATGCTTCTCCCACCGATGGCAGGTTAAAATCCCCCATCACTAGAAGTTTGGGGGTATCAACCGCCACCGATGCGATCAGCTCGAGGAGCTCAGGCAGGGTCGCTGAAGTATGGCGGGGAGCCAGGTATACCATCAGCAGGCCCAACTGCCTCCCAGGGCCCCATTTCACAACAAGGGATTCACATCCGGACGTCTGTGGCACAGTGGACTCCCTCGGCTCTAAGTCCTCCCGGATAATCACTGCTACCCCACCGCCCCTCCCCCGGGCCCGGGGCTGGTGAAATGCTTGGTAACCTGGTGGGCACATTTCCACAAGGGGTAAACCTCCCTCGTGTCCCAACCAGGTTTCCGTTATTCCCGCGAGGTCCGGCTCCCCCTCCAGAATTAGATCATGAATGAGGGGGGCCTTATTGACAACGGACCTCGCATTGCATAACAACAGCCTCAGGCCCTGGGCCTGCAGATCCTGACCACCTAGAACGCGGGGGTTGGTACAAGCGACCGGGTGTAACCAGCACTCACGGTCTCCCAACCGACTGCGAGTTGTTAATCTGTCCTCGTATCTGCCCCTCCCTACGACTGTTGGAATCAAGGAGCCCCGTATGGGAATGATATCCTCCCCCCCTCCTCCTCTCCGCTCCTTCTGCTCGTGACCCCACCTAGTGACCTGGCTCTGTCATCGCTCCTGATCTGACCCACCCGCCCCACAACCCCTAAACCCCTAAAAGTATTTAAAAAACATTTAACTAAAAACCCCCTAAGTCTCCGCTTCCTCCACCTCTCAGGATTAATAAATCCGTCATCAAGGTGGGCCCTTGAAAGGGCGGAGGGCCACACCTGCGAGAGGGGGGACTCCCGCAGTAGGATGAGGTCTAACCTTGAGTACATATGTTATTAAAATTCATCAGGGCCTAGGCTCTGTGCTGCGGATGTTCTGGCCAATAAGCCATAGTCCAATAAAATTGAAAAAGCCGGGTTCCGGTGCGAAGAAAATTGTCCAGTCCTAGATGAGGGGGGGGGGGTAGTGATGGTAATAAGCTGGTCAGGTGCCAGTCAATAAGTGGGGGCTTGTGGGTGGTCAATGGTGGATGGCGAGGGATAGTTGGATTATTGCTTGATAATGGGCAAGGGGCAGATGGTCAGTCAGACGAAGATAGGGAGGTAATCCTCCAGGGCGCGCACAGATGGAAGTCAGGGGCAGTTGTTAATCCAAAAGTCAGTGGGGGGGGGGTAGATGGTGCAGTCATGGAGGCAGCTGGCAGGGGGTAAAAAACTCCCCTGCCAAGCCTGATGTTAAAGCCTCCTGCCAGTTCCCAGCAAACCTCCCCCCCGGCCCCTAAGCAGCCTCCTGAAACGCAGCCCTTCTCCTACCAGGCCTTCGGCATTTAAGTCCTGCCTAGGCCTGCATCCATGTTCTTGACACCCAAAGCCACCATTCCAAGCCACCATTCCTTTGATTTTTACTGCCTAAGTAAACCTGTATTTGTTTCTGTTAGTGTTTATTCCATTTTCATTCTCCAATGTATTGAGAAATTATTTATTTAAGAAATTTATATAGCTGCCCAACTAATTCAAGGCGACCCTGGGTGCTTACATTTAAAAAATCCACCAATAATAAAAATCCTAGGCCTGTTGACAAAATCATGTTTTTAGGGCCTTTCGGACAAACAGCTGGGGAGGAGCAACTGAATTTTTTGTGGAATAATGGTTCATACAAAAGAAGCCCCCATGCTGAAGGACATTTTTGTGGTACCACCATATGGACATCCTTAAATGTTGGGACTGGTAATTCTGTCTGATATTCTGTCTTTCTGTCCTGTTAATATTAGAATTAATATTTTGTGTTATCTATAGATTTGATAAGTCTATATTTTATGCAAGTCATCAGTAAAAAGTGAAGAGTACTGAACCTACAACTTCACTTTTCAGTTTGCTATATTTGACAACAGACTGATGAATGAGAATGCTTTGAGCATATTTTTGGTAACTAGTTGTGTATCTACATGATTGACATGCAATATAGCTCAAACTTCATAGGTTGCTAATTAGAAAGTCATGATAAACCCTGTTGAATGCTTTGTTGAAATCAAAATGGATTATGTGTACAGCATTACTGCAAACTATTAAGAAAGTTATCTGATTAAGAAATTAAATAGTCCAACAAAATTTCCTTTTGACAAATCCAGGATCACTTTTGCTAATGACAGCATTGTTTTCAAGGTGCATACATACTACCCACTTTACAGACATTTGTAGAAACTTCCTAAATTTATTTGGAGTTACATAGGTCCTATTTTTTTCCATTTTGAAAATAGGGTGAACATTGGCCCTTCTGCAGTCAAAGGACACTCCAAGGACACTGGATTTCTCAAAGATATTGAAGAGAGGTTTGGTCAGTCCATCCAATATAAGTTCCCTCAGTTTTCAAATCTTCATTAAACCTGTTAGTATAGCCCTTTTGGTTCCTCCCACTGTATCCATTGCTTTTCCTAATCGGACTTCAACTTTTAGTGTCTTGTTGTTGTTTTTTGAACCTGACCCATTTTTCTCACTAGTTTCTGCTGCCAGGGAATCTTACTTCTCATGAAATTATATTTGTTGGCACAGTTTGCAAGCAATATTTTTTCATTTTATATTATAATCAGAAATCTCAAGATTAGAAATGTTTTTGAAATGATATAATGACTTGAACATTTGGTAAAGCAACCCTTTTTCTTCTTCAGTGTTTCAGTTGCCATATTAACTGAATACTTTTTGTAGCATGCCCTAGAGAACCCTTTGTGTTCTGTTGGCTTAGAAACTCAAATGGTACAATACATAATTATCTTGGAACAGAAATTTGTCAGCTCCTAAATGCCAAAATTCATTCTCATTCTCATTCTCATTCTCATTCTCATTCTCTCTCTCTCTCTCTCTCTCTCTCTCTCTCTCTCTCTCTCTCTCTCTCTCTCTCTCTCTCTCTCTCTCTCTCTCTCTCACACACACACACACACACACACACACACACACACACACACGGTTAAGTCTTACCTTGGCAAAGAGGTGGAGGAGAATCCCACTGATACATTCCATTTGGGTGATGTCTGCAAGTTGCATTGCTATGACCAATTATCCTGTATCCAGATTTACAATAATAGCGAATAATACTGCCAACTGTGCCCTTGGTTTTATTTACAATTCCACCATTCTTCACAAGATGATTTAAGCCACAGTATGGAGCTATACAGGATCAAAGTAATAAAATTAAAAGCAATATGTTACCAAAAAGACAGAAGACAACTCTTCTAAAATCTAAATTTCCTTCAAAGCCACTTAAAGAATGATACTAATCTCATCACTTATATTTCCAGTCTAGAGATTAAAACCTGAATTTTTTTTTTATTTAAGAAATGTATCTTTCAGACAAGACACATTTCAATCCACTATTAAATTTTAAATTTTAATTACAAATTTGTTTAGGGAAATATTAAAGCTGTTAAAATCCTTGCGTGTAAAACGTCTTGATGACATTAATCAGATGATATGCACACTCTGTATTGGGGTAGTCCTGGAGTGCTTTTTCCCACTATAAAGTCTCATTCTATATTGAGGGAATATTAGATCTATGAGTTGTTTCCCAATTGTTGTACTGAATAAACCACTACACTATATTCGTTTGCACCATGTTTACTACACAGGCAGAAGATATACATTTTCAAAAAATTGATTGTAATTTATTTCCCTTTAAAGTAAAATGTTTAATAAGTAATTAATTAAATAACTCATAGTCAAAGTTTGAACTTTGTGGCTGATTAAGCAATAAATGCACTAATCTATTCCAAATTAAGACTTTTGATGAATTATAGCAAACTTTTTGTGGAAAAGCTGAATATGAGGACACTGGTGTCTCAAGAAAACTTACAAATGTAATATAAGACATAAGAAATTAAAAGCACACAAATATAATTAATATATATCATAGTATGAAAACATATCACAAAATCCAGCAGAATCAGCAGCATATTCTTGGAACACTTTTTTAGTCTAGTATAAAGCAATACTTTCCAAATATAAGCCAGTAATCTAAAATCTGGTCAAATATTATCTGACATATGTCCTCAAGACTGCTACCCTGAATCTAATCCTCACAAATTTAGAGAAAATTGTTGATGAAATAAAGGTAACTGGGACCCCAGTGAACTTATCAGATTTTCAGACAGTACAGGGAGGAGAATCTGTAGTCGTATGTCAATAATTGACTTCAGAATTGACTTCAGACTTTGATGAACTTAGAAAGATAGTCAGAAGGACCCAATCGCTTGATAGCCTAACCCTCTCCCCTCCACCTCTCCTTTTTCACACTCTTCATATCCACACACTGTTTAATTTGTGGTAGGGAAAGAGGGAGGCTTTCAACAATTCTCTCAATGACCATGCCAACCAACCAACTCAGTTCTGGCAAGGTGTTGCCTGAGGTATTCCAGAAATGTGCAATATAGAGCTTTGGAGGTTAAAAGCACTCTGAATTGGAAGTATTAGCCACATAACAGCTCTACTTTAGATGTTATTCTACACTGGAAGGATTGTCCCCCATCATAATTTTCCTGCTGAATTTTGCATCAGCTACAGCTTCCCGTTTGTCTCCAAAGGCAGCCTGATTGAGTGCACTAGTTGACCATCCTCATGCTGATTAAGGCATGAAGTAATGTCACCAGGGCTTCCGCACCAGACAGGGCTATAACTGGTAATGCAAACAAATGCTTTAGTTACCTCTTCTGTAAATGCAAGGGGAACATATTTAGAATGTCAAATTCAACTCAAGATATTGCTCAGTTTCAGTTCCTTTCCCCTCTCACAACAAAATTGTATAAGACATCCAAATATAATATGGAAGTCAGGAATATTTGTGTATGCACAGGAAAGAAGACAATGGGAAAGAAAAAGGAGGCTTAATGAATAAAATATAAGATGTTCCCATGTCCTTTAAAGAGGACCATTGCCTTTTAAAAAAAATGACTAGAAAATGAGAAAATTGGAAAACTATCTAATGAATGACTGCTATCAGTTCTGCCAAAATTTCTGTTTTCTACACACACAGAGCCATATTTTCTTAAACAAATAAACACATTCATGTATGACCTTAAGGAACACCTAATGCACACCTTTGGCTTTCCACCTTGCAGGTGAGTGGAGATAAAATGAATCTATTAAAATATTATGCAGGAAATAATAATATTTATAACTTTAGAAAGCAAAGATGTCTCTTTGTAAAAGATTCTTACTGTACTATTAGCATATAGCGTTAGTAGGGGTTTATCAGTGCTGCCATGAATAATGAAGTGCTGTAGGAGCCCACTTTAATTTCAGTCTATTTATCATCAGAGTTGTTTGAGCTTTTCTCTTCTCTTTACTTATTCTTAGTAATCATTAATCATATGCTTCTTTTCAGTCATTTGCACTGAAAAGATAGGAACCTTAAAAAAAAAAACCATAATAAACTTATCTCTCAATAAGAAAATTGTGGATGACCCCCTTCTGCTAATAATTCTAATTTTCTTATCTGACAATTTTGTCAAAGCGTTAATGGCATTTCCAATTTTCCTCATTTCATATTTTTTATATGAAAAAGCCTGTTCTAAAAAATAATCAGTAACTACCTGAATAATGAAGTGACACTATCTCTATAGAAAAGCTGCCAGAGAAAGTGTAAACAACCCAGCGGAAAACTAAAAACCTCTCTTATTTTCCACATTAGCTTTTCATGTCACTTACTACCAGTTGCATGGTCACATTTTCAGTCAAGGTGATATCATTTAGATTGGTAATTTTTCTTTACGTTTTTCTGGGGTTGCTATTTCTATGCACAGATATTTATTATGGAAATGCTGCATTTGAATTTAGATTGAAATTCTACGTATTTTTATTTAGAATTAACAGTTACTATATGTAGAGGAATACATCTGTTAGAAAACATACATAGCATTATGTTATAAAAGCATCCATGCATAAATCTAACATTGTGTATTTAAGACAGAAAAGACATTTTATGCCAATAAACATTCAATCCTAAAGTATTCAAGTATTTGAATACTGTAATAACATTATTCAAAATCTGAATAAAATTGTTTGCTTCAGTAAAATGCTACAGGGGTTACTTGGCATATATCTCTGACCATAAGAAATCCTGCTCTCTTGCCTTTGGCTTTAAAGATTTAACACCAGGCATTGTCAACATATTTTTCAAACACAACTTCTCAGTGCACTGATGATGTTATCTAGGGTGGTAATGAAACACCTGCAAGTAACAACCAGATTGAGAGAGCCCCCAAAACCCTTCCAGTTTAAGTCTAAGGTACAAATATTTTCTCCTATTATTATATCTTCTCAATAATAAAAGATTGATATTAGAAAATTAGTTGGGAGCCACTGTTTTCTACAATCATTAATTCTGAATATGTATTGAGTAGCTATTTATTTATGATTTTATTTATTTTAATTGTAAATTTAGCTGTAAATTTATATTGCCTTCCATCTCACTTCTGTGATTGTAGATGGCTTATAAAATTAATTTGGAGATGCGAAAAAAGATCCAAGTAGTCCTGAATAAACCCACTGGAAGATTCATAGCTGCACGATAAACAGTGCTTTCTCTAAAGAAAGTTTTTTTGTTTCCATATCAACATCTCCAGGTACTGCTGTGAAAAACTCCTGTGAAAAATTGTATAGTTCAATAACAGAGCTAGGTGAGCAATAATCCTACTTCCTAAATGGGACATTGGGTCAATGGAAAATAGCCTATTTTGCTGTTCCTTTTTTGCTTTCAGTGTGAACATTCATATTTCATTTCTTTCCCCCAGGTTACTGTTGAGAAACCTGATATATTTCCATCTATACAACTGGGAAGGTCATCACAGAATGCTTAGAAACCTGATATTTATCTTCCCCTTCTCCATTGCTCATTCTTCCCTTCACCTAGCTGACAGAAGTCCTTAGAACACATGCAGTCCATCTGTATTTGCAAAAGTGTTTTCTAACAAATTTCTGAAAATACATAAGAACGTGAGTGAAGATCTGAGTGAAAATGTAATGGTAAAATGGTGTTCAAACATAAAATATGGAAGTAAAAATGTTGTTTATGGCATATAAATATCTCCTTGAAGTGGTTTGGGACAGTATGGTGGGAGGAAGTGAATCAAGTGGCTCTCAATGCTACTGAAACCTTCTTGATTAAAACCTAAAGAGCTAAAATGTTTAGAACAGGGGTGTCAAACTCACATCGTCACGACGGTGTCACGTGACGTATTGGGACTTTTTCCCCTTCGCTAAACCAGGCATGGGCGTGAGAGTTTGACAGCCCTGGTTTAGAAGAGTCACAGCTTCAGAAATTTAGTCATTCTGTTTCAGGCTTTGCACCTGAATAGTTATAACTGTAAAACTAACATACTGATCCTAGTTTTAATCTATTTAGTCCATCAGAAAGTTACCAGACTAGAAACCAGCATACTGTGAGTTCTATTCCTGCCCTAGGCACAAAATCAGAGGGGGAACTTTGGGCCACTGATTCTTTTAGCCAAGGAAGAAGGCATCAACAAGCCACTTGTGCAAATGTTGCCAATGCCTCCTTCTTAGGCCAATGCAGAAGCTACTTCTGCAAATCTTGCCAACTAGTCCAGTCAGTTGCCAGGAGTCCACTCTCATTTAAAGGTATCCTCACTATTTTTTTTAAATGATCCAGGTGCATTTTTGTCAACCTCGTAAGGTACCACACTGAAAATGCCTCGAAGTATTAGCTCTAAGCTTGTTATAGGGTCACATGAACAGAATCTTGCAAGACTCTCCCCCTTTGCCCTTGCAGTCCAAGAAACTAGGGAGGATCCCTTCTCAGATGTTTTCCATGGACCCAGTCCGTCTTCAGTCCTAGCTGAGCTGCCTCGTATCTAACGGACATCTAGTCTCATCCTACTGTTTCTCAAGATCATTCCTGCACACCATTACAACTGTATCCAGAAAGGTTCACCTGACTGTTACTAGATACAGTTTTCTTTCTTTCTTCCTTTCTTTCTGTCATTGATCACTTCAACAAAATCCACACAATATTCTGGACATATGCTATTTGCCAAACCTTGTGCAAAGTCACGTTTGTCAAAACAAGAAGGAAAGCAGGGAGGCAGTAAATCATTCCAATAGGCTGATAGTTATGTGGTGGCCTGCTGGCTCCATCACAGCTGCCATAGCATCAATAGCTTTTCTGGGCCCCCCATTTCCTTTCCCATTTTTTATGCTATTGACTTTCCTTATTAAGATTCAAGCCCAATTGCTTACCCTGCTGCTCGCTGTTATTTCTTTCTCCTGCTGTCTCTCCTGCATCTGATGTAAAACTTACATGACATGAAGAGAACTATGCAGCTTTTCAGGTCATGCTGTTTGTGAAACAGGAGAAAGTTTAAGCTGTGCTATACTACTGAGTTGCTTGCCTTATGCAAACAGTTAGGTATTTGTATCCTAAAAAGTTATTCACTTGCAGTTTGGAATTAACAGTGCTCCATATGTCTTTTCCAAATTTTCAACATCCATAGGAACATTTTATACTTTTTAACTAATCCTTGGTCAAGATAACTATACAATGAAAATCTTTTTTTTTTTTCATTTTCAGAATAGTGTTTTTCCTCTTGTGCTTTGTGAAGGTCAACATCATGCCAATTTAGAAAACAGAGAGGGGTGCCTTGTCTCGCTAGGCATCCCTGGCATGGGACAGGTGACTACAGAAAAAAGGAAGCTCAGGATATATGCCATTTTTAGGATTACCATCTCAATTTACCTGTACTTGTTTATAAATATAAAATCAGAATCATTCTGATAATATATCTTTTCCAGTAGAATAACCAGTCAAAATTACACTTAAGATTAGAATTGTAAAGTAATTCTGGAAAGAAAATAAATCTATCAATGATACTGCCTATCATTCATTCATTCATTCATTCATTCATTCATTCATTCATTCATTCAACTTATACGCTGCCTATCATGATATCCAAAGTGACACCTTGGATAGGGAGACAGAAATGAAATCTTCTGAATCTGACATACAAACAATCCATTTCAGGACCAAAATCTATGCAACATATACAGTATATATTTATATTAAGCCACTTACATAACTCTTCTTTGTTAGAGCTTATTACAGCTAAAAATTAGAGCAGTGTATACAAAGTAACCTGTTGGAGATATTTAGCTTGCTATTTTTTCAGCAACACTAACAAAGATAGTCAGACAAACAATACTGATAATCTTGTTTGTGATATTTTCCCCCTTTTCATTTGCAATCCATTGAGACAGTCTGCAATTTTCTTTGGATGCAGTAAACCACATACAAACAAAAATATTGTAATTAGCTTTCAGTTAGTATGCTTTCATATAAAAAAGGTATCTTTTTCATAAAGTACTATTGAATTTTCTAAGTTGCACTGTGGAGAAAATTGTTTCCTTTTCATTAATTGAAGTGAAATTTTGCCCACTTTTAAAATAAAAAGTAGCATTATGCTAAGATGTTCACACTTCTGTCTGTCTGTCTGTCTGTCTGTCTGTCTATCATCTATCTATCTATCTATCTATCTATCTATCTATCATCTATCTATCATCTATCTAACTATCTCTACTTGTCTATCTATTGTTATTAAACATATTTCTAGATGGGAAATAAATGTCACTTAAAATAAACCCATTGTTATATGGCACTGATTTCAAATACTTTTTCCTTTGCGGGGTCATTCTAAAACCTGAAAATTATTTTTACAACATAGAAAAGTAGAAAGTAAATATATTTATTACATTTCTATAGTACATAGGCATTTGGAACAAAGTAAGTCTAAAAGAAGATGAAACATGCATTTGTGTCCACTTGGATCATGATGTCAGAAGTTTGCATGATGAAATGCTGTTTATTTTATAAGTTGGTTCCTTTTTCATCCCCCCACAGAGACATGCAATTTTGGCGATGTAATTATTCAATACCCTGCCCTTAGGTTTTATCTCTAAATAATGATTTCCTTTCAGATTTAGCCCCCTTCAACGGAAACCATTTTGGTAGACTACAAAACGTTGTTGGTACTGAATATCAGATTTAATTCATAACCCTAAATTACTGGGATCATCTTTCTTTTGTAACATTTTTAATTGACATAGGAATGTGTTCTCTGCAAGGAATGCACATCTGAATATGTTTTATGTAGGTTAAAAATAGGAGAAAGGAACCATACAAATGCTTCAAAATCTGGCAGTGAAAAAGAGTTCACAAGAGTAGAAAGGGGAGCAGTCTCTTTGAAAATCATCAATCATCCAAATGTACATTTTCTGGTTGTTGATTTTCTGGCTCCATTGGTAACCACATTTCCATATAGAAATAACACATCATATAAAATATTGGCACAGTAGAAAATTAAAATAATCAAGGAGTAATGATCTCCAGGCATTCACATAGAGTCAGTTACAATAGTGGAATACATTTCAAGTTTTCACAGCTCCCTTCATTCCCTGCAGTGGTGTACAAGAGTTTTGGTTATATTGTTTTTTGTTTGTTCAGGGTGTCCTGTGAAGTATTCTCTCTCCCCCACTCTCCCTCCTCTCCCTTCCCCATCTCTGTCTCTGTCTGTCTGTCTGTCTGTCTGTCTGTCTGTCTGTCTATCTATCATCTATCTATCTATCTATCTATCTATCTATCTATCTATCTATCTATCTATATGTGTGTGTGTGTGTGTGTGTGTGTGTGTTATATTTGTACTGATAAATAAATAAAGGGAGACTAGTATAGATCTATTTCGAGCTAATTAGCTCGAAATAGATCTATACTAGTCTCCCTTTATTTATTTATCAGTACAAATATAACACAAATATAAAAGGCAACATTAAAAATAAAAATATGGTTTTCTGCCTGCATGGTCTTCTGTGATGAAGCCGAAGGACAGAAAGAGGGAGTAGTGACCTTCCTCCCATATTTAGGCATACCAGGGGTTGTAACACTAATACATACATATATATATATATATATCTTTCTCTCAGAAAACAATAACATTTCCATAGTACTCCAATCCAGAAAATGTATCCCATGAACAAGCTACAATCATTTTTAAAATGTGAACAAAAGTAATTACAAATGTAAGCTTCCTTGTCTCTTGAAAACTTTTGGGAAATGTTTCTCCATCTGTCTTTGACTAGCTAGGTTAAACCACTCCAAACATTTTGCTTCAGCTTTTTCATAAAAAAATGATAAGTATTAAATACAGGCGAAACATTTCATTATTGTGAGAGCTATCACTTGGAACCAACAAATATTTGAAATTCCTGAGCGCAGTGAAAGATAGACAGTAGCAGAAATATCAAAATATTTAAAAATCAAAACCTAGAAATATAATGAGAACTTTTGATTTAAAAAGTTGCAAGTTCAACTATTATATATGTATACGTAGGTATTTGTGCATTACATATATATTTCATTTAAATATTAAAACAGTATTTAATATTATTATTATATATTATAAAATTTAGACATATGTGTATACAATAAAATTAAAATATTAAAATATTGAACAGGAGGAAATTAACGCAGGGACAAATAATTTTAAATAAGATAATTGGTTATTTCAGCCCAGTATTATCTGTTCTAACTGGCAAAGCTCTGGATAGGCTTACTAGAAATCAGTTTATCAGTAGCTCTACTAATTAAGTAGACATCAGGTAGTGAAACCCTAGAGAATTTTGCAAGACGTATTTGCTATTTATTGGTATGGGATCTCTGAACATTCTTATAAATCTTCTCTTTTTGATGAGTACATTATAAGCAGGACTTTAATGCTAAATTTACTACTAACCTGAATAACGTATCTTGAATCCTTTTTTAGTGGTTGCGTGGTCAGTTGACCAACGCAGGTACAACTGATTGGATTTGCTGGTATAATTAAGTTGCCCAGTATGATTTCCACTCAAGGCAACCAACATAGGGCTTTGTCCAGAAGAACCTGCACAAAATATATCAAAATGTTAATAATCCGGTCACATACCTTATTGTTATTGGAAATGCCTTGAAATAATAATTATTGTAATAACACTTTTTCCCAGTGCTTGTCAAATTAAAATGGGGTCTTAATTCCAGTTTGGACTCATGTAATTAGTGCCATTTTGACTAATTTGAAAATTGGATGCAGTGCATTATTTGCATGCATTAGAAAACAGACTTGTCATCAAATTCTATGATAAAGTGGCCTAAAGCATTAGTAATTGTTCTTTTTAATAGATACCAAGTGATCAAAATCTGTTAAAAACAGGGTTCCTTATGATTTGAAACTTGGATCAGTAAATCAGTAAATTGCTCTTAATAGGAAGGGAATATTTGTTAAAAGAAAGAAGGTAGGAAAATCTTAGACCTTTTGATTTTAACAAAAGTAACAGTAAATACACAGGTTTGTTTTGGAAAGAACTGGAGAAAGATTAAATAGAAGCAGGGTGGAACATGCTTGAAACCTTTCCCCTATATCATATTGGGCGGGGGGGGGGGCAGGTTTCATGGGGATAACAACCTGTTCAGTACAAGTAGAGGCCATTATTTCAAAACAAATTCAAACAAGAGAAAACCCAAACATTAAAAAAAACTAAAATGGTAAGTAGACAATTGGGTTATTAGTCAATGCTGAATGACTAAATAAGGATAAGAAGCATTGGGCTTGTTTGTTTGAAAAGAAACATTTTTCAAAGGCTGAAAATAATCAACAACAAGAAATCACATTTCTTCAGGAGTGATGGAAATAAATCTATTAAGGAAGTGTAACACATTTAGACTCCAGATTAGTGTGATCAAACATTTTTCCTTGAAGCACAAAAGCAGATGTTCCCCTTGGATGTGTTCCACAGCTGCTTCAAAGTAAGAGTGTGAGGTGTGTGTGTGTGTGTGTGTGTGTGTGTGTGTGTGCGTGTAGAACCAACATGCTATTGGGACTGCCAGAGAAGGAAACCAACACTCTATGTATACACATCTATAGACAGCTGGGGACGACTTTGAAAGATATGCTGAAATCTTCCAAAAGATGTACAGTAATGCTTCAAGAAAGAGTGCTTCACTGTCACCAATGAATCCCTTTTGGATACTTTGATTAAAATTAAAAGATATAGATCAATTTTTATAAATACCAAAATACCCAATTTAATATTAGAGGTGGACCTTGTTGCGGCAAAAGTTCTATTTTATCTATCTGGAAAATGAGATTATGTCCAACAAGGCCATGAAAATAATTACTGAGGTGCAAAAAGCTGACTAAAATTTATTGCTTTGGGGGGAAAAGAGACAAAATCTGAAGCTACCTCTTGGATACCAAAGTCTGTTTTTTTTATTTTCCAAACTTAGATATGTGAAATTGTAGATAAGGAGACTGTGAATAATGAGGCCCATATGAACTTTAATTCCTTCCACATTACTGAACCAACAAATAAAAACAGAATCTCACCATCAAAGATTTCCAGTTCATCAAATTGCTTTTCACTTTGAAACGATTCTACAAAAACAGTGATGTTATAATTTGGTTCAACTTTAAGAGTCCAGGCACAAGTTTGTGAATTGAGATAGGTTCCTGGAAAGCCTGGACTAAGGATTACACCAGATGACTCTGTATGAATTTCATTTGCTGGGCACTGTGCTATAAAATACAGGGGAGACAGGAAAAATAGGAGGAAGGGGAAATAAAGGAGTTTACTTTCTTAAATTGCCACTTTTTCATAAATATGAAGAAAGATGTTCAATCTAGTTTTAAAATTTATTGCTTATTGAAGCAAAATCAATAAAAATGCAGATTTTCTCCTCAAAACAACTTATATTACAACAGATGTTACTTTCATAAAACCCTGCATGCTTTAGAAACTAGATCTGAATACATAAACTACCTTTACCTTGATGGTGAACTAAAATTAAAGGAATGTCCCTCTTGAATAATATTTACTCGAATCTATTTAGCTTGAATCTATTTTCAGTAATATAATGAATAAAGAAATTGTCCTGAAACAAAAAATGCTAGGTAAATTTATCATAACATCACCTGTATTTGCTTAGCCCCCTAGAAGCTGTTAGGTCTCACTACACCATTCCCAGAAGAATATCACAATGCTATAGATTCTTGGTTCATATTTCATATTTATACTATAATGACAATGTTTAACAAGATAACTGAAGAAAGAAGACATGCACAAATTCCAAACTTGCAAAGAGAGTTATAATTTGCTTTAAGATGTCTTCTAATTTGATTGCAGATAAGGAAAATTGATACTGGAGATGTTGTTTTTTTGTTAATTTTAGCGATTAGATTATTGCCCAACTGAATAGTTTTATTATTTACAATTATCCTACTAAAGATAAATCAAGTTTACCACTGATGATTTTTATTTTATGTATGGATTATATTATTATGATTTTAATAGAAATTTAGATCTATTGATTGACTTTCAGGTAAATTCAGATTCAGATCACACTTTGGAATATGCTTAAAGGGTAGGTAGATTTCAGTATAGTGGACACATTGTGGCATTTGAATCCATCACAGTAAGAATATACTGTATTTTCTTTTCAAGTCCTCAAAGCAAATGCAAAGTTGGATCTTTCCATGTCCCACATCCACTATATAGTCTGGATTTGGCCCATGTAACTTCCACCCTTTCCCCAGATTGAAGAAAAACTTGCATGGACACTTGTTTGACTCAAAGGACAAAGTGAAGGAACCGTTTAGACTGATTGAAGAAAAATAGTTTGGACTTTGGCTTTAAGAAAGTTGTCAATCATTGGCAGAAATGTGTAGTGAATATTGGTGATAACACGAAGAAGTATATTGACTTTATTTAAAGCCCCATCGGCCAAAATGACCTTTCTCACAATAGCTCAGTTTGCTGAAAGGTTTGGAGGTCAGTGTTTATATACAACTATAAAAATTGTTTTAAGCAGATATTTCCTAGATAAATGTAGTTCTCCTTTAGCAACCATAGTAAGACTTGGCAACTCGGTCATCAAGCAAAGTGGTTGTGATGGTCCTTATGATTTTACTTCTATTTTCAGAGGCTTTACAGATCTGTGAATGTCATAAATGCAAGGAGTGGTTGTAAATTTACTTTTTCATCATCACTGTTACAGCAAATGGCTGCTAAATAAGGGATTCCCTACACTTCAGAATTGTGAACAACAAAGCAAATGAGTTTAAGTACTAGTATTAAATTATAATTCTATTATAATTACCCAAAAGAAAATTTGTGATTTTTGTCCCATTATTTCTATAGTTGCTACTATTCAAATAGAATATTTAGTGTTTATGGAATATTTAGTTTTCTGGCAATTTTTAGTTGTTTGAATGCAGTGATATTTAAACCTTCAGAGTTCTGACTTGAAATTCTTATCACACTGGCCACCTTCTTTATGTCATATAAACCATCTTTAATCTTATTAAAAGTGGATCTAATCTACTTGCATTTAGAAGGAAGAGAAGGAATGAACAACCTTCTCCACCCCCACACATATCATCCTCCATGAATAGGTGGCCATCTATAAGAATTTCATTTATGCATAGACAAAATTATGATTGATAATTCAGAATAATGATTATGTGGGCAACTTTCATGAACATAAAAAGCTGTTTCCTAGAAACGGTTGCCCTCTACACATAGAAACTCAAATAAGGAGTAAGGGCCCAAGGTGGATATAACTGTTAACAGTAAGCATAAGTAGACGATTCTTACTTTTAATAAAACTTAAGACGGAAAAAGCTACCTGTTTCTCTAATCAATAGAAGAAAACACTATCTTAAACTCATATAATATGCCAGTATGCCAAGAATCTAACAGCTTCTTTGCACATATGGAAGTCTGGCACTTACATTGAAAGTATTACAGCATGGTTCTAGAATTTCCAATAAAAAGACAGATTTATTGTGCTTTTCATGTAAATCTGAAATGCAATTGATTCTATGTTTTGTCACCTGAATTGCTGCCTCCCACTTCATCTTATATAGGGCACAATATCTATTGATAAAATATTCTTCTCGTTATTTTGGTTCTGACATTTTGTGCAACGTTCTGTGATAACAGGATTCTATTCTTACTTATATTTATTCTGAAATCCTTCCATTTTTCTTCCTTCAGAGCTAAAACAATTCCCTGTTTGTTTTTTTAAATAGCATATTGCTGTTACCCATGTACAGATATTGATAGAAATCACAGAGGGAAAACTATTTAAATTGTTTTGATTACATGTTCTTAAAACATAACTCTGTTAAAAACTCTGACAAAGAAACATATATTGTATTGAAATGTCTACTCGTCCATGAATAATGAAGTGTAAAACAAGATATAGAAATAATTTGTTTCAAATAGCAAATCTCTGAAAACAAAAATAAAGTTTTTATACTGAGAACCCATTTCAATACATGTTCAATATATTTCTTAATTATCACATTCTTGATTTAAAGCAAATTTAAAATTTTGAATACAATATGTGAAAACCTTTTAATCACAATCTCTCTTTACCAGAAGTGTCAAAATCAAGGCCCGGGGGCCAAATCCGGCCGACAGGGTATTTAGATCTGGCCCACAGGCCACCCTGGACACAGCCTATAGTGCCTCTGCCAGGATAATGGAGCTCGTTTTCGCTGGCAGAGGGTTGCAAGAGGCTGTCACAGCCAAAAACAAAGGTCAGGAGCCCACTTTCTCTGGCAGAGCGCTCGGGCCTCCACAGCCACCCCTGACATGAGTGATGTCGAACTGGCCATGCCTACCCTGGGCCCCCAAGATCAAACACAACCCTGATGCGGCCCGCAATGAAATCAAGTTTGACACCCCTACTCTATACGGTATAATTATTGCATACATACCTTCACAAACTGGGGGAGAGCCCTCAAACTGAAGTTGGTCTTTTAACTTACAGAATGTCATATCATTTCCAACCAAAGTGTAGCCTGGGTGACACTTGTATTTGGCAAAGTCTCCTGGAATAATTTAAAAAGAAAGGTGAATTGAAACATATTGAAATATAGATTACAGCAATATATTCCATATCTTTCTAGCATTGCTTCAACCAGATCCACACATCAAATTATATATATAAAATCATATGGAAAGTTTAAAAAATGTGTAAAAAATAATACAAACCAAAATAGAATCAAAAGGAAAAAAGAAAAATGAAGAAATAAAAGAGAAAGCTAAAGTGCATAAAAAAGGTAGATGAAAAATAGAAAAGAAAGAAAAAAGATATAAAGACGTAACTTCTTATTTTCTTTACAGCAGTTATAAGTACAATTCTAGACTAACCTCTTTTTCTAAGTTTACATCATGACTTTCTTCTTTCTATAATTTATTCTATATAATTGTCAAAACCATAGATCATGTTCTTTGTTGTTGTTGTTTTTACATAAAAGGTCTATAAAGGATTTCCCAGTCAGCAATAAACATGTTGTCTGTTCTCTAATTAAACAGAATAATGTAGCTATCTGAGCAACTTCATCCATTCATACTCTACATTTTCTTCTTTAGTTGTATAAAAATGTGTGCCAATGCACATGTATGTCTTTGTGGACTAGAATACAGACTTGCTATCTTAGCTTGAGACCATGCCTGCATTAAAACTGGACTTCGATTGTGCTTGCAGCATATGGCCAAAATGTATTTTAAAAATTACTAGTGGCTTAAACATGATCAGGGAATGCTACATGGCATACAGGTATAATAAGGCTGATAACTTAATTGGTATTTTTTACTAAAATGTGATATGGAAAATTCTCTCATCCTCTTCTAAACTGAAAGAATAATTCCATTCTTTCAGTTTAGAAAAGTAAAGTATCATTTTCACATCTGTCTAAAATTCTGTCTATTTTTTTTCAGAAATATATAAATTAATTAATTACCTCAAGGTAGGAAAGGCATCAGATTACAGTATTCCCTCAGGATCAGACTGGGGAGTGCAGTTTTGGTTTTTCTTTGTAGCTGTATGGCTAGATCAACTCAGATTCCTAAAGTCTTGGGATTTCCTGTCATCATTCCCACCTTTACTTTCAGTTTTTGACAAAACTGAGATTTTTGGACGTTTACAACATATGACCATAATGGACAGGGCCCATTATAGTCATATGTTGAGGACTACCTGTAACATATTCAATTTGTTTCCACTAGAAACAAAGGGCTCAGCTTTCTCCTGAATATCATGCAACTTTTTTTTTGTTAAATTCAATGGGATTTTAATATAATTTTAACATGCACTTAAATCTGAAATATGTTTATGCAGGACTACATTCATCCGCCTTTAACAAGGTGTTTTCAGCAAAACTTATATATGCACATTTAGTATTTCATCATTCACACAGTTTTAATTTCTAGACTTTTAATTAAAGGAATATCTTGTAAACATGCTGGAATGATTGCTAACTTCTGCTTTTTAGTTACAATTTTCCCACTGAAATGCATTTGTTTTATGAAAGAACTTATTATATACACATCCCTTGTTTTCTTATAACATTTTCTCTGTATCTCGAGTGTGATTTCCAATCTTACGATTTTTTTCCCAGCCAATATGCCCCACACTACCAGGAGAACTGGAATTTGGAGTCACTTTTTAAAATGAAAAATATGTCACCATGAGCGAAATAACACTCGTGTAATACAGTTGTATTGGAAATAATCAAACAACATAAATGTACTATATACAGTATTTACACCTGTAGCCTCAGTGGTTGTCGCTTTTGATTGATTATTTAACACTGGTATTTCTACATTGCTCTATGCTGAAAAAGCTCTGAGTGGAATACAATAGATATAAAGATTGGGGGGAAAAAGATAATGAGTATAAATTTACTAAGTTTCATTTTAAGAAATTTAATGTTTAAAACATTAAGCATTCTTTAAAAAAAAAACTGGAGTGCTTTCATCAAAGTATACTTAGGTGAATACAAATAAACCACCCATCTTCCAGCATTTAATAATAATTACAATTTTCAGGGAAATAATGAAGGGAATAATGAAGGGAATTATTCAGGGAATAATGAATAATTAGTTCATTTGAAATGTACTAATAATATCAATTAAGTAGCAGCCTGAGCTGGCAATAAGTATGTACACGGGGTAATATAGACACTTTTACCTATTTCGAAATCATCATCTTCAGCAAGCAATTCAGCATGAGGAACTGCTGGAGGAGATTGACACTTCTTAAGCTGATATGCTATGGAATCAATGAAAACTAGATTAGTAAAGGTTTAAAGATAAATTTCACTATAAGGTGAATGCCAACTAACAATATTTGAGGAAAAGGTGCAATGATGTATACATATTATAACACAGGTGGCAAATAGGCATCTGTAAAAAAATAGGCAATAGTGAAAAAATATGTGAAAGATGTATTATTTACAGCTACTGATCATATGGGTCTGTATTCCCATGTGGAATATTGGGATTACATTATAGTGTCCATATATGCTTACCTTTGTACAAATTAAAAGTAAATATTTTGTTTAACTTTAATTTCTTATTGAGAATATTTAAGTGCATGTATAGAAATGTACATATGCCAATACACACTCTCCTTCATTAATTTCTTGCCTTTTCAATGTAGCCAAAGATATCATCTACTTTCCTTACCATTAGTGTCCTTTCTCAAAAATAAGTCTTTGAGAAAATGAAAATGAATAATATGCATCTTAAATAACACAAGCAGTCTCTTTAGAAACTCCTTCTTGCTGTATGGGTCTTTTTTTTCTGACAACATCAGCAGAAATGATGTCATTCTATAGCTTCAAATGAGAAAATGTTCCATGTCTGACAGTTCAAGTTTTTTTTAACAGGAAATTAGAATAACAACCTGTTTCACTAATACTCCCAAATCCTTAGGACTTACTTAGAAGTGTGTGGTCTGGATTAAGTGCTTAGGGCTTTCCCTTAAAACATTCAGAGCCAAGTAACATGTATTAAATATTTACCTCTCCTTTTGCTGCAGATAATAATGGTTGATAAAGATTTTCATTAAATGAAATAGCATGCCAATTGAAGTAATCTAATTTATTCTGACAACAATAGAAATAAAATATGCTTTTAAATCACCCCATGCTGTCTGACTCTCCTTATCTTTCTCACACATATATGATTTGTTAGATGAGAAAAAGAATACTGACCATGAAAATTGAGAACAAAGAATCCCCCAGTGGAGAAATCACTGTGAAACTTGAGAAGGACTTGATTACTGGAGCTAAAGGCAGTTTCCAGAGCTGTGTTCCCACTGAATACTCCCAGCTGGGGTGAATTTTGGTCTGGGCCATCCCTAGGAACCCAGAAAGAAAACTGTTGCAGCAAAATATTGTAATTAAATTTTATATTCACAGTATTGTAGATTGACAGCAGCTTTAAACTTTTGGGAAGTGAGGGTAATATAAACAATTGTAGCAGAGTGATTCATTTGTATTCAAATTTGTCCATACATTTAAGAACAATTCTCAACTGTGAAAAGTGTAACCTTTTTTTAAAAAAAGCAACATATATTATTGTTGTCCTGAATTGTTGGAATTGTTCCAACTCTCCCATTTTATTTATTTATGTATTTGTTTTGTTTATTAAATTTGTTTGCTATCCATCTCACTTTGAGGTGACTTCATCCATTGATGATATTGTGAAACCAACCTGCCCTTTGTAGTACTTTAGCCTGTCAGGGAAACAGCTGTTTCCCAAGCAAGAAGTACACACACTTTTTTTCCAATGGGTTCTTCTTGAGTGTGATATTATCATTCCTCACATAAGCAATAAACTATTCCTCTGGATCCCTCACTATTTAGGTGATCAAAGAGTTTGTCTCTAAGAAGAAGGGAAGCATCATCTCTGGAGAAATTAAAGAAGTGTGGAATCCTTGATGCTCTCTGAGTTTATGCACTGATATCACCTAGTTGGGTCCTGAAAGATCTGCAAGGAAACAACCAAGCTCAGAGAAAACCCAGGATTCCAAAATCCAACTCTGAACTACAGATATTCTCTTCTATTGAAATTAAAGGAGACATGGAGTAATTGGACCAGGAAAATTAATCTGAAGTCCCCAATTAAAGGTTTCATCTCTACAGGAAACTGAAAAACACCAGGGAAGGGAAGAAAACTCCTTTGTTTTAGGAACTCAGATCCCCCCCCCCCAAGGTAGAGATAATTTTTTAGCCAAAAATCTACAACTAGATCTTTGATTTACTTCAGAATGTATTAAAACCCTTCTTATAACTGTTACCCCTGAAGTTTCTTGTATGTGTGGAAATTTAGTTATTGTTTATATATTTCGGCTCTTTGAGCAGCTGAATCTTCAGAAATTGAATTAAATCAGAGTTCAAGGCCTGGCACTAACATTTATATTTTCTTATTATTATTTTTTTAAATGAAATTATTTTAGATTATTGTAAGAAGTGCAGAGCTGATTTTAGGAAAATTGTAAAAGAGCCATCAAAGGGGAAGAAAGGCACGAGTCCTTAACTCGAATTAACCTTGCTGTGATTTGTTCAGTATAGGATGGGACAGAAATAAATTTGGAGAAGTTTTCAAAATCCTATTAGTATACCATGCAAAAATAAAGTATAATTCCTTGATAGTGTTTTTATATCATTATAGATAAAACTATTTTTTTCTCACAAGAAGTTTCTGAAATGGCTTGCTAAGCAGAACAAGAAATTTGCTAATTAAACAAAATTTGCTGTAAAGGAACATGTGCTTACAGTTACACATTACGTAGTCATATAAAGATGGGGAAAACACCCAAATATCATCCTTCACAATAATTATTAACATACCATACGGCAATGTAGTCATTCACCAATTCTGTTTGGAGTAATGTAAAATTGATGTAGATGCCATGGCCCTGGGCGACAGTTATAAGCCATGTACAATCTTTTGAATTTGGATATTCATCTGGAAATCCTGGTGAATACACAGTACCATTCTGAGATGTTACATTATACCCACAAGGAGCTGATAAAAGAAAAAAAATGATAACATACATCAATCTAGTGTTCTGGAAATTGGTGTATCCCTGCCAGCTGCATTTAATACATAATAAAATCCAAAGTGAGAGAATAACAAAACACACCCTAGGCAATGCAGATTAAATAGAATAATCTGGGTTTTGTAACTATGGTAAACTGGCACCTTAAAAGAATTCAATAGCAGTCAACTAAAAGACATGATGATGGCGTAGGGATGCTTTGAAGTTGACATGGATAATCTTTTCTTTTTACATAGGATCTACAATTTCTGGCATTGAATTGAAACAGCATACATGAAATAGCACACAGTCATTTACACTACAAATACACATATATACATACACAGACAAACATTTCTACCAGAAATTAGATTTATTAAAAAAAAAAAAAACCAACTACCATTTAATCCTTTTTGGAAAAAAAACTTCCCTCACTGAGGAAAATATTGAAAAGGATCATAAAAATGTTGCAGGTGAAAAGTTAATTCCACTACATGCCATACAATTTTCTTCCGCATTGCAATCCTATCAAATTTATGTCCCCAGAGCAATTAGCTTTTTTTACTAAGCTAAGGGTTATAAGGTAGATCGAAGGGAGGCTGGAAGCCAGAATTGATATATTCGGTCCAAGAAATATTGGTTTCCTCACCCCTTCCCATTTTAGAAACTCTATCTTTGTCAAATGATTAAATCTACCATCTACAACAATTTGCAGATTAAAAATATTATGCTCTCATTTTTTGTAGTTCTTTGAATGCATTACAACTTTCTTCATGTACAATTGCTATCTCTCTCTCTTTTTTGTCATGCATGCTTAAAATAGTTTTCTGACTGGCGAATAATATTACTTTTCTACATATACACACAACACTGCTGCACATGCATATATACTTAGCATCGAATGGCAATTAACAAAATCATGGGTAATCAGATGTGAAACAATGTGAATTAAAAGGATATGATTCATCCATTGCTAATATCAGGTGGCTGCTCTGAGGACAAGATATTATAATCAGGCAGCAGCAAAGAAAGCCTTGACCTTGCTGGCCACCTCCTGAACTGGCAAAGGTGTGAGTTATAAAAAAGGATCTCAGTATATGAACAGCTCAGAAAAGGAATAAGAGATTCTCCCCATCGGTCATGAAATATGGTACAGCAAGTGCACACAATAAGTGCAATGAATAGCAGTGGCAGCTTCTGCAATTCACTGCCAATGACTGCATCTTTGGTTATAAATTAAGCTATTGGCAGTGCACAAATCACTGCATCACTTGCCAGTCTCTCTTTGCACTCTGCCGGCATTAAATGAAATTGCAGCTGCTTCAGACACCTTGGCCTTTGGCAGGGTAGGACTTTAAAAATCAAAAAGGAGGTTTTGAAGTATACTGAAACTCATCATCAGTTTTTCATAGCTCTAACAAACATGATAAATGTGACAGGATACATATAATGACATAGTTACTGTACAGTGTCATTAAAGAAGTACCTCATTATTAACATTTGCAAGGTATAGGTTTCTTTTTAAAGTAATTGATCAGTGTGGCAATATGCCCAACCTCTATAATAAATATTCTCCTGGCAATTACATTATTTACTGTAAACTGGTATTTTAATTGCAAATAATTAACATTGCCAGGTGGCAACAACAACAACAATCATGTCATGTGTTTAGTTTTAAGTAGATATCTAAACATGATACAGTTTATTTTGAAGGTTCCCATCTGGTTTTTCTGCATGACAAAGTTGACACTTTTTCCCTCATGGACTTTTATTTATAAATGTTAAAATATTATTTTAATTATGGCACTTGCTACAAATAATTTTAATTCTAAGCATGGCATAGAATAGTTAACTCTATTCCATTATATATCATGTGTGAGATTTCAAAGCAATTTGAAGAAATTCTGAGCTCATCAATTAAAAAATAAGTGACGTGAGTTAGAAGCCATGTTTTAAAATATAAATAAAGAACCATTAGCATAGTTTGGATGTTTAAATTTACATATACAGGTGCATGAACCAAAGAGACAACTAATTAACATGAACTATGGATATCCAAATAATCATTGCAAGCAATTAATTGAACATAATCCTAAACAAAGAAGCATGTGCAATGAAGCTATTTGAAAACTATTTCACATTCTGCAGATCAGCTATTTAATCAAGAAGGGGAGGAGGGGACTGAATTTTTCCAGCAACTCCTTTTCCCAGCAGCCAAAATTTGGAATTCAGCACATATTGAGAAAGATTCTGGGTGAAATCACATTGTTGATTTAGAAATGAGTATTGTGTGCATTGAGTACTATTGTAGAGGCAGTTTCTCCTTGAGCTGGGGTTTTTTCTTAATGTCCCTTTATCCTCTTCCCCCATTCTATTATTTATTTCCTAAAGGAAAAGTTGAGCTTAAATACCTATTATTCTACTGTCATACCTCCAAACCAATGTCCCCTCTCTGTGATTTAAAACATAAAAATCTGAGCATGAATCTGACATGGTATTTTAGCTCTCATTTATTGAGGGAATAAAAGAAATGCAGTTATGTATCACATTTAATACAATGATAGACGGGTAAGACAAACTAATCCTTTAATTTACAACTGTTTTCAATACAAGGGAAGAGTTATGACCCATAATTTAAAAAAAAATCCAAACTCATCCTTCTCTCCTTGCTAAATCCACATCCCAAATTGCTTCCTACCTTCTAAAAGCCTTAAAATCAAACTGTCTTTCTCCATCCCTTGCTACTGCTCATTTCATTCTCTCTTTCAGGAATCAGGAATATGCCTATGGCAGTGATACTTGTCGCTTTAGAAATGCTAAGTTCCAAGATGATCAGCATCATCTGGTTGTTTTATGAGCATCACCAGCCAGGAAAAACTACATTTCGAAGAGACACAAATGTGGGTTGTATGTGAGTGTAAGGAAAGAAAGAGTAGTGATTTATCATAGGGGACGAACGTGACTTGTATAAGCTACTCCCCATTTTTGAAGAAAAATGCCTTTCTTTGTCAGTTCTGATTACGAATGAAACTGTTATGAGGCTTGCAACAGATCATGATTTTCATATATCGACTTGATTTATTTTTACTTTTCTTCTTTTTCTTTCTTTCTGAACACATTAGCCACAAGAACATCTTGGAATGTAACAATCATAACATGAACAAAAGCTACCTTCACACTTTGGAAAAGGATGGTTCCAGTTTCTGTTGATCCCATGATGGCAAGTGAGCACAGAGTGACCGATTAATACATATCCAGGATAGCATTCAAATGAAATAGACTGGCCCACACTGTAATCAGAATTGATTATATATCCATTATAAAATGGAGGAGGATCTGGACAATTCTGTAATTCATAAGCTGAGGAGAAAAAAAGATAACATATTTTCTTACCCAGAAAATTTTAAAAATCATTAAAAAATTAAAAATGTTCTATAACTTGCTAAATATTTATATCAAAATAATTAATACAGACAAGAAATTTTCTTCCAGTTGAGGATTCACTTCATTACTATATATGTATTCATAGATATGAAGGTGTATGTATGTGTATGTTTGCTTTTATCTTTTTGTCTTGGGTAGAGAAAAGAAAATATCTACAATTACTGCTAACTAGAATCCCATTATAGACTTTTTGCACAAAACAATAAATATTGAATTTATGACTGATGGTTTGGATGATTAAATGGAATAGATTATACAAATTAGAGTAATATGTTATAAACATAGAATAAGACTTGCACTTATAACTGCTGTAAATAAAATCAGAAATTACTTTTTCTTATCTTTTTTCTATTTTTCTTTACTTGTTTTCCTATCTTGCACTTCTCTTTGATTTCTCTTTCTTTTCTTATTCTTACTTTACATTAGTTTGTATTACTTTTGACCTTCTTTTAAAAACTCTTCAATAAAATTATAAATTTGTAACTGTATATAGATTTAAACCTTGGTCAGTAAGGAAATTAGAGTAATGATGAAGTTAGCATACCAAACATTTTCCTCCAAACTTCAGGATAGATTCTTATACAATATTAAATTAATCTAAAAATAGTCTAATGATTTTATTTTTTGTTTTGATTTTATATTTTCATATCTGTAATATTTGCCCAATAATTGGAATCACAATTTGCGAATCCAGAGTAAAACTTCTGCAAGCAATATGCAAAAACAGAAATGAATTTATGAAACTAGATGTCCCTTCAAATATTCATAATCACAGAGTAAAATGGCTGCTTAGGCTGGCCTGCTCATACTGTCATATTCCTGATAGGCCTGCCAATCATCAGGGATAAAGTTTTGTCCACGGGATACAGACGGAATTCGTAAGAATAGAGCAGGCTTTCACTTGTAACCATTTTCCCAGAGAGTGTTCACATTTTAGAACTATAAGTCACTTTTCATTATTTAGCTCAAGACTATCATTCTACAATACATTGTAGTCTAGCTTATTAAAGACTGGGGTTGCTACTGTTCCTTCTTTTTGGTCCAGAAAATGATCTCTCATTCCTTTTTCTTATACTAACAGAGTATCTTCAGGTTCATTCAGATTTTAACTAACGAAGGTGTGAGCTCATTCACTTCATACAACCACAATTTTCTATCAACAACCAATCTCTATAAAGGTATATAAATTGAAATTTTGGAATATAAATCACTCGAATATTATGTCTTGTATGTTAGGATAGTAAGAAGAAGAAGAAACTGACATGTTTTATGGATAGTGTTAAAGACTTGGTAATTAGGCCTGTAATACAAAGCATAAATTACCATCACAGCTTGATGACTCTCACCGTTTAACTTACAAATTAATGTTATATATTTATACTTTGAGACTTCTTTTTTTAAAAAAATGATAATATTTTTTACACAAATGCAGCTTTGAACATTGATATTAATTTAGGGACTAATAGGCTATACTTACCCAATTCCAGTGGTAATTATCAAACAATATTGATATATAAGGAATTTAAATTTTTAAAAAAGTATAATACTGTTCTTATTCTTAAGATTTTATTTCATACTTCAAAGTGTCTGTCACCAAATATAAAACTGGTTATTCTGGTTATGGTTATCCTGATCTAAATATTCCATAACTCCAGAGGACCACTAGCATTTTCACTCATTATTCCTATATGTATTCATTGTTCCATTTACATATGCAAAGATTGAATGGACATGCTTGTTTGTGGGGAAAAACCAACAAATACAACTGGCTTGTTCTTGATTTCAATAATATTCACTTTAATTTAATACATTTCCCCATATCTTCATCTTTTGAAAAGTACAACATTCATAGAAATATTAGCCACAACCTACAAATTTCTTACTCCAGAATTATGTTCAATAGAATTGTGAGAAAATATTTATAGACTGCCCTTTACATTATCTCTGCAGTTAATAATCTTTGCACATAACAACCAAAAGAACCAACTGATCTATTTTCAGAATAAAATTCATTGAAAAGTATAATGCGTAAGATAATATTAACAAAATAATATTTGAACAGCTTTTTGTACAATAGTTATCTTAATTTATTTAGAAAGTCATATTACTGTTTTTCAAGAAGGGAAGAAAACTTTCAAAACAAAAACCATTTAAAAGCCAGATTTTTTAAAAGTCAAAGAAAAACCAGGAAGCACACGAGGAAAAAAATGCATATTAATTCCAGCCTTTTGAAAAATTATGGAATGAAAAAAATCTTGTTGTGAGAAGTCATTCTTTTAATAACTGAAACTGTTTATATCATTCATTACTTACCTTGATATGCAAATTTAAATCCATGTCGGTTTTCTGAATGATCACTATAAAAATGGATAAGAGTTTCATGTGTTGTACTTAATAAAGACGGTGGAAGATCTGTACCACTAAACTGGCCAATCATAGAACTGGTGTGGTAAGGCCCATTCTGAATTTCAAGGAAGTCATGGTTAGCTTCAGTGGAGAAGTTCAGAAATTGTAGATGTGCCCCTATGTAGCAAAAATAATAAAAAAGCTGAAAGTTTAGTATATTGTAGATATTTTTTTAAAAGCAAACTGCATTATTCAATCCAGATATGTATATTCCAGCTTGGATTCCCAGTTAACAAGGAACTTAGTTAACGTAAAAAATAATAAATGTAAGTACAAGTAGATTAAGTATTAACTATATATGAATAACATTTTATTTCCTAGTTATTCAAAATGTTTCACATACTTGTTTTCAATAAACCTTAAACCTTAATAATCTGTTAATGTCATTAGGCCCATATTACAGAGAAAGGCAGAGGTTATCAAAATATGATTAACATAAATGAATACTGTGTATCTTACAGCTATATTTACCCTTTCTACCAATTTTTCTAAGTGTGTGTGTGTGTATATATATATATATATATATATATATATATATATATATATACATACATACATACATACATACATACATACATACATACATATATATATATATATATATATATTCGTAGATTTTCACGGGTGTAGGTATGCTGGTTTTGTTGTATTCGGGTCTTTTCCCGTGTAAGGTTGAGATTGTCTTTGCAACGTTTCGGCAGGATCACACCTGCCATCTTAAAATGGGTTCCCATTTTAAGCCCACAGCTTGAAGATGGCAGGTGTGATCCTGCCGAAACGTTGCAAAGACAATCTCAACCTTACACGGGAAAAGACCCGAATACAACAAAACCAGCATATATATATATTGTATTTGTGCTGATAAGTAAATAAAGGGAGACTAGTATGGATCCATTTCAAGCTATTTAGCTTTCATCAGCTAGCCATACCCTTACTGGGATTCGAACCAGTGCTGTATTGCATATTAGGCCGATGTAATTGCCACTAAGCCACAGGCTCTCTTCCTTTATCCTTTATGGCAATTACATCGGCCTAATATGCAATACAGCCCTGGTTCGAATCCCAGTAAGGGTATGGCTAGCTGATGAGAGCTAAATAGCTTGAAATGGATCCATACTAGTCTCCTTTATTTATTTATCAGCACAAATACAACACAAATATAAAAAGGCAACATTAAAAATAAAAATATGGGTTTCTGTCTGGATGGTTTTCTGTGATGAGCCGAATGACAGAAAGAGGGAGTAGTGAGCTCCCTCCCATATTTGGCCATACCAGGGGTTGTAACACAAATACATATATATATATATAATATATATTAAATAATATATTGAATTTAGCAAAATATAATCTCAGCAGAATAACTATCAAGTTTTAAACCTAGGAATTAGCATGCTGTAAATTTCATCTTTAATGTGCACTAATGATTTTTTCCAAAGATTATTATCCCATCTTTTCTTCCATACAACCCAAGGGGGTGAACATACCTAATACCTCTTCCGCCTCCTGTTTTCCCCACAACAACAACCCTTTTAGATAAGTTGGGCTGAGAGAATATGAGTGGTTCAACGTCACACAGTTGGCTTTCATGTCTATGTTGAGACTAGAACTCACAGTCTCCTGGTTTTTAAGCTAGCACCTTAACTACTATACCAGGCGTGTCAAACTCCCGGCCCATGGGACAGATGCACCACAAGCTGGCCACCCAGTTTAGCAAAGGGGAAAAAGTCACAATACATCACATGACCAATGTTCCCTCTAATTTTTTTTCGATGTGAGCAGAAAAGTATAGTGTTTGAGCGGCACATTTTCATGCCTGAGCACCCGAATTTTTTTCACAGATGTCACCTAAGACAACAACGAAATCAGTATTATTTGAAACTCAAAGTTATGTTTCTTCAAGGTACATGCTTAATTCAAAGTGTTATATAATATCAGTATCACTTAACAACGCTCCTGCTTAGCAACCAAAATGTTGGCTCAGAAACTCTGGCATTTGAAGCACACAAGTCTTAAAGCTGTCAAGTTACAAGACCCTTGCACCCCTAACCCTTTAGGGAAAAAAAACCCCAGGGGTCTTGAAACCTGACAGCTTTAAGATTTGTGGACTTCAACTCCCAGAATTTCTTCTCCAGTCATGTTGGTTCAGGAACTCTGGCATTTGAAGCATGGAAGTCTTAAAGCTGTCAAGTTACAAGATCCTTGCACCCCTAATCCTTTAGGGAAAAAAACCCCAGGGGTCTTCAAACCTGACAGCTTTAAGACTTGTGGACTTCAACTCCCAGAATTCCTTCTCCAGTCCTGTTGGCTCAGGAACTCTGGCGTTTGAAGCATGGAAGTCTTAAAGCTGTCAAGTTACAAGACCCTTCCACCCCTAGAAAAAAAATCTGACAGCTTTAAGACTTGTGGACTTCAACTCCCAGAATTCCTCCTCCAGTCATGTTGCAGCGACGTCATCTGCGTGGATCTGCTCCATCTTTGCTTTCTTCATTGTGGGCAGGGCTACTGCTGAAGATGCCGACGAGTACGAGTTGCCACCAGAATAACTGCTGCTACCTCCTCCTCCTCCTCCTCCTCCTCCAACAGAATCACCAGATTTGCTCCTGAGCTCAGCGCTGGGTTACCTCTGCCCCCTCCCCCTCCTCCGTGCTTTTGAGGAGCCATGAGGCTTTTTTTCCCCTGCCCCCCCACGCCTTCCTACTGGCTCCTGCAGCCTCATGGCTCCTCAAAAGCACGGCAGAGGAGGAGGAGGGGGCAGGGGTAACCCAGCGCTGACTGAGCTCAGGTGCTCCGAGTGGAGGGGAGGCGCCGCTGCCACGCGCGGAGATGCCGGCTGGAGCTTTGGCGGCTTCATCTCAGCCACAGCGCCGGGCGGCAAATCCGGCAGTGCTGCCTGTTAGAGGAGGAGGTGGCAGGCAGCAGCTCTTCCGGTGGCGGCGGGGGCTTTGGGGCTTCACAACTAGTTTCAGTCGCCCCGTGCTCCTCAAAGCAAGTCTGGGGAAGTCCTTTGCGGGCGGCCCGTTCTAGCTGCCTGCAAAGGACCTCCCCAGCTTCCAAAACCTGTGGCAATAGAAATCACTGCGTGGCAGTTGAAAACTGCTGCGCGGTGTTTTCTTGCCACCTGCGCGCTAGCGCAGCCGCGCACCTTAGAGGGAACGTAGCACATGACATCACTGCTGTTATGGTGCGACACCCCTGCCCTATAGTCTTCAATAACAGAAATATTATGTATCCGGGATCAAGAATATGGTTTTGCTTTCATCTCTTTAGAGAAGGTAGGCAAACTGTAAGCAGTTCAAGGACAGACCTTGAATTTTCTCCGGGCCCATTTTGTATCATATATCAGAATATTTTAGGACGGTCCCCAAAGGGAAGGTATACATTTTCAATTGATACAGAAACAATAGAGAACTGGATAATCTCTGTTTAATGAACTGAGTTATGTGTTGCTCATAAAAAATAGAATCTCTGTCTTTTATAAGTTGGACTTCACTTAATTATCAACAAAAAATAATTTTGTAATTCATCCAGAAATGGATGAATGGGTTTCACAGAAAGCAATTTGTGAAAACCCTATTCAGATTTCTAAACTATAGCAAGACATTACAATTACACAAACTTCATGATTAAGAACATAGTATCATAAGAAGATTTATTTCAAGCAAACTAATTAACTTAACTAATTACTTTACTGTAAAATATTATCTTTTCTTGGTATATTATATTACATAAATCCATGTAATGAAAGAAAGCTGTTAGTACAGAAAAGTAAATTAATACTGACCTAAATGAGCCATGTTTAATTAGCTACATCTCACAATCCACCACCTTAAAATTTTTATTTTAGACATATTTTTTCTTTCTTTGGAGAACATGTACCCATAGTTATCTCACTTTTTTTTCCTTGTTATTATTTTTTCAAGATAAATAACTACATTACTAATGAATGCACAGAAGTTTAAACAAATTCATGTTCTGTATAATATTACATTAATAAAAAAACAGCCTAAAACTTTCAGTCTGGCAAATGATATTGAATTATTATTTACCCTTTATGAATAATACAAAAAATTATCCATAGACACAGGAAAAGACAAAGGAAAGACATGCACAGGAGTGACCTGGCCTCTTTTCAGAGGACTAGCAAAGGAGAAGCCTAATTGAATTAGATATTGTTTTATTTCATGCCTTTGTGTCAATTAAAGCTAATCAGAATAAGTCTGAGTAAATAATGTTTCCAAAGATATCAGGTGAAGCCTGGGCCAGTTTTTGTTTGTACCTAATATTGGGAATTGCATTTTAAACAGCCATATCAGGGAAGGCAGAAGGGAATGAAGGTGCATCAGCAGTTAATGAATCCAGAACAGGAAGTTTCCAAGTGTTATTTAACTTTCAATTTTTTTAAAAAAAATCATCGAATAAAGCAGCACATAGAAAAGATATTTTAATAGAATTGTTCTTAGTACCTTGATTTATTTATTTTTGAATACATGTTACAGGCTAGTGGATGGAATGTGAAAAAACAACAACAACATGATTTTGGACTGAGATTCCAATGGATAAATAAAAAGATGTCCTTCAATCAGGAATCTTACCGTATCCAATAGGTAATAATATCTTCCATGTGCAGCCTAGATTACTAGGATAATTTCCTGGGAAACCTGGGCTCAGGATCACGCCAGCCATGCTTGTCAGTGTGCCACCACATTTGGCTATAATAAATAAACAATCCATTGAAAGTATATGAAAGTATACCATTAAAATCATCCAACAATTGAGTATCTTATGAGCTGTACAATGTTGATGTTACTGCACACAATCACAAAAGTTCACTTCACTTGTGCTAGGAAAGAACTTGTATTGATGCCAGTCTACACAGGAGAACGATTGCTACAAACAATTTTCCAACTCAATATGTTGTGTCAGATTTTTCTATCTATCCACTATTTTAAGATCAGAAAACTGAACATATCAATAAGCAATCAATATACACGCTGGAGACTTTTTCCAGAATAAAAAAAACCTGTATCAATGGTATATAAAGCTAGTTAAAAAGATGAAAGTTCCACCATGAATCTCAGGCTATAATCTTAAAATGATAACCTATAGATTACACTGACAGAAGGAATGAGTACGTGAATTCTTTAAGAATACTTATCAAATATTAAACCCTACAAAGACTTTTCTTTCTCTCTCTTGGCTTACATTCTTTTATTTGTAATGAAATTCAGTTTGCCTCTCAGTTTTTATAGTTTTGATATGGCTTTTATGCTGTTTTAACTTGATTGGGACCTGTTCAGTTGGTTATAAGATGGGCAGCTATATAAATGTTTTAAATAAATTAAACAAACAAATCACACAAAATTCAAGTTACTCAAGATCTTTTTGTGCGACATATCTAAATCAGCATTCTAGTGCTCAAAAAAAGGCAAAGCAACAACTGCTTTCTAAAATCACTACAAAAATCTTTTAGCATAATTTATTTCAATTTTTATTTATTTTTAAAATGTATTGGCCACCTATCTTACTACAGGGGAACACTAGGCAGCTTACAATATTAAAAGATAGAATATCAAAACCAAGAGACAATATAAATAAAATACTATTTTTTTAATGAAATTACTTTTGTTTACATTTGAAAATAGTCTTCTGACTTTTCGCAGAAGCACAAGATTCTCTGCAACCTGTCAGCTGCATAATTGCCCAAATTGTATTACCTAAAAATGCAACTGGTGTGGCAAAAGAATCCCCTTTTGCTGTGGGAAAATGCAGGGGGGGGGGATTTAAGTATAAAACACACACACAAAACATCTTAATTTTTCCTTGTTACAAAATAAATCTAACTGCTCTTCATGTTTCTATGAGATTTGATTGCTTCCCATTTCAATGTGAAAACATCTGATTATGAGAAATTATTCTAAAACATGTTATGCATCACAATAAAAATAAGGTTTTTTCCCTCTCTCTCCAAATGAATTGGAACCAACTGAATAAAGGAAAAGAGAGCATATCTATCTTTATCATATAATTGACATTCCAAAGAATAATGGGAAAGAAAGACAGCAAAAGGTTTAAATAAATATTTAAATGATGGTTTATAAATCAGTGATGCATAAAACAATTTAGTTCAGCAACCAGCAGATTATAAAAACCTGAAATAAAAGATCTTAGTGGAGTCCCTCTGTCTCACAGAGTTCCTATATGCTTGCACTAAAGTTTGGCCATTCTACTTGCAAGAGGTAGACAAATAACTGGATGACTCAAAAGGTGAAAGTATAGATAATGAAAGGCGTAGAAACACTGAAGGTGCTCATAACTTGCTAAAAGTTTTGAAGCTCCTTCTCTAACTAGCACAGTGATGGCAAACCTATGGCATGCGTGCCACAGGTGGCACGCGGAGCCATTTGTCAGGGCACGCGAGGCGCTGCCCTGCCAGCTGGCCAGCACGCATGCGCGCGCTGGCCAGCTGAGTTCACCTTTTTAAAAGCCATTTTTTGCCCTCCCCAGGCTCCAGAGGCTTTATAGGAGCCTGGGGAGGGCAAAAAGAGCCTCCCCCGCCCTCCAAGAGGGCCTCTGGAGGCTTCAGGGACCATCTGGATGGTTCCCCGACGCCTTCGGAACGCTTAAAACCACCCTCCGAGCAAACCGGAAGTCACTTCTGGTTTGCTCGGAGGATCCTTTTGAGCGCTCCAAAGGCTTCAGGGAAGCCTCCGGACGGGCCCTGAAGCCTCTGGAGGGCCTCCAGGGGGGCGGGGGAGACCCTTTTCACCCTCCCCAGGCTCCTATAAAGCCTCTGGAGCCTGGGGAGGGCGAAAAAAACATGTAAAAAGGGGGGCGATGTGCGCGCATGCGCACTGGGGGGGTCACGCATTGCATTATGGGTGCGGCACACGACCCCCCTGCGCTCCCCCCACTTGTAGCACGCGAGCCAAAAAAGGTTCGCCATCGCTGAACTAGCACATAAGGAGATAAGGGAAAAGAGCCATACTGAGTATTGTGTGCACATTTTTCCTTAATAACACAACTTCCCCCCACCATTTTTTCCTATAACTATGAAATAAGACCACATGGAAGAAGACCCATGGTCACAATCATTTCTAAATTATTGATCAAAGCCAGTGGGAAGAGCATGAGCCTTTGCCTAAAAGGGAGGAAGGAGACAGACTGCCTATGTGGGATTTATAAGATCAGGACTATATCAAGGAAAGTTATACAAGAGAATGAATGGGAATTGTTAAGCATTATTAAAGTATGCCCAATGTATAATGCATAACAGGTAGAACCACTCCCTTCTTCTTTTTCCAGCTTACACAAGGTAGAATGTCAGAGATGTAGGCAAAGGGCGGATGCCAGTGGCATGAATAAATATGGAGTTGCATAGAAAGAAAGTAACTATATTTTCACTTGTAACTCTATATATGGGATATTATGTTAAATACCAGCGCTGTTTTTTATATCATTATTAGTTGTTCATAACAATATGAAGTCACACTTGCCAGTTCTTTATCTGGTGTTGGCCTTCATTTATATAGAGTTCTTCCTAAGAACCTAATGTATTGGCATATTAAATGCAGAGATGTGTGGCATTTTGCAATTAACACTGTAGGAAGCCTCCTCCCAGATTAAAATATTCTTTATTCTTAATATTAAGAGAGGCAAAATATTATATTTCCCCAAAGGAGAAATGAAAAAAAAAAAAAAACATGTTCTTAAAGGCAGAATGCAGCCTCAGTCTTTCTTAATAGCCTCCAGCAGATGCCTGAAGTCTTTAGAGATGGATATTGGGTGCCAATTAAGAAAGACTGGGCCAATCTATTCATGAACAAAACACTTCAGTTCCAGGTGATGGGATTAAGAATTCACATCCCCAACCCAAATTCTAAGGATAGGGCATGATCACTAGGATATAATAGGATTAACCCACCACCATTAGAACAGAAAAAGACACAAGGCTCATTACATTGCACAACCCTCTAGAGCATCTCAGAACCCTGTAAAAATCCATCTATTCCTAAAACAAGGCGTCAGCCACTCCAGAAGCATGCTTCTGTCACTGAAGTTTCTGGAGTCTTTCTTTCCAATCAGCCTCCGTTTTATTTCCAGCATATTTATCCCCAATTGGAACCAGGCCAGATTTTTCTTCCAACAACAGGAAATTTCATCATTGCACAGATTTTTTAAGTGTCATACAAAAGTTTTGGGTATGGCACCCAGTGTGCCAATAACCAGTAGGACAACCACCACTACTTTTTGCCATAATTTTTCAAATTCAATTTTCAGATTATGGTCCTTCATGAACTTCTCCAATGTTTGCCTTCTATTCTACTATGCCATTTTATTGCCATTTCAATTATTCACATTTTCTTCTTTCCAGCCTTGTTTATGACCCAAGACTTTATTAGTCTGCATTTGGAAATTTCAGAAAATTATATTTTATTCTGCTCATTTTCGACCACTTTTTCAACTCAGTGTTCCCACCATTTTTTTTTAATTACTGGCACTGTACATGATAATTTTTACAGATGTTCCTGTATATCATTTGGTGACTGAATTATGCCATTGCTTATGTTTGTGTGATCTTCCTGCACAATCTGAATATTTCGTTTCTTCTGCTTCTTTTTTACAATCTGCACTTTGAAATCATCATTTGACGATTTCCCCCAATTCTGGTCTTGATTGTATTAATTCAAATAGCTTGCTCTTGCGCAGCCATAATCAAGCCTTCAGTTCCTTCCTTCCTTCCTTCCTTCCTTCCTTCCTTCCTTCCTTCCTTCCTTCCTTCCTTCCTTCCTTCCTTCCTTTCTTCTTTCCAAGAAAGCGAGACTGGCTCAATGTTTACACAAAAAGCAATGTTGCTTTTTGTCTAAAGTAGGATTAGAACCAGTGGTGGGTTGCCAATTTTTTACTACTGGTTCAGACACACTTGTGAGAGTCTCCCACCACCACTACTACCAGTTTGCCTGATCCGGGCCAAACTGGGAGCAACCCACCTCTGATTAGAACCCCATGTCTCTTAGTTTCTAGACTATGTAGTTCTTTATCTATTGCAGTAAATGGATTCTGTTCTGTTCTGTTGTATTCTTTTCTTTGCATTCCACTTAAAATGACATAGAAATTTTGGCCAGGTAGATCTTCTGCATGACTACTGAGTTTTCCTGATACAATTTACATACAAGGAATAAAGAAGACAAAGGCTGCAATACAGTTTTGCATAAAGACTTAAGCAATGGTAAAAAACTTTCAGATATATTTTCTGTTTGAGCAAAAACAGTTATTAAAGAAATGATGCTATCACTGAAATATGCATCTTCCTAATGCTTACTGTAATAAAATTTAGCATTTATATAGAGTATTTCAGTTGCTTAAGCTGTATGGAGTACTATATATTATACCGGCAGGTGGATTTTTTGCCCAAGCAAGAAAATCTGCTAGTACTTCATACCTAAAATGAAATGTGAATCAGGAAAATGAACCAGGAGCTCAACCATTAAGCAACTGGATATTTTCTACTTAAATAGCTTTGATAACAGAGGAACAAAAATAGATACAGCTAATTAAACTTTTTATTTTTACTAATGTTATTCTCAACAACATTCACTTAGAATAAAAATATGTATATATGCATACCAATACAAAGAGGAGAAGGATAATTCCAACGGCGAACTGTTCCAGGCATACAAGAAATATGAGAACGTCCCTTTAAAAAATTCAAAAACAAAATAATTATGCAACATTGTCCCATTTTTGAAGCTTTCATTTAGCAACTTGACACAATGGTTTTCACTATTGATTTTAGAAAAATCCTTTTGCCAATTAATCTTCCCTTATACTTTATTACCTATGACAGTTTTCTAATTGAGGACAAATAAAAGTCTTTTAAGTTAATTAGAATTCCTTTAAAAATGGAAAGTGAGTTGTGCTACACGACTTAAGAAGTTGTTCCAGAACTTTAAACTAAATTATTATATAGAACTGCACAGCAGCATGACACTCTCATTTACATTCTTTGCTGCATTACCAAAGGGAAGATTTTTTTTTTCCTTTCCAAAGAATCATTATTTCAAGGAAGTTAATTTTAAAAAGTAATGTCCTTCTTCAAAAGTGATTTCAGAATGAAAATGTGCTTTATATGAAAACTACCAGGCACAAATTATATAGTTTAATAATCATGTCTTCCCTCAAACAATTATTGCTAACTTTGAGGAGAGTGCTATTGAAGTCCACAAAAATGGCAACCTCTGAAATCAGTGGGCCACTTGGCACCACCACCACTTACTGCACTTTGCCCCTTTGGTGACAATACAAATACTGTATTTGTAGAGATAGGAATTTTGTATATATGACTGTATGAGTGATGGCTTCCAAAAAAACTGGACACCAATGCAAAAAAAAAAAAAAAAAAAAGGAAAAGAAATTGGGATGTACTGATAGGCTTTGGGGTAATCTGTACTAGATTGAAAAGTTTTTTGATCACCATTTATTTAACATGACAAAGTAAACTCCCTTTTCAACTAAGCTACATGCAGGAATACCGTGAACTCAGTTCTACATTGAATAACAAATAATTGGGTATTAAAATATTACTGTTCATTATTATTAAATGTTTGTATCTGAGTCCCAGTTTTATTTTCAATTAATGAAGTACTACCTAATATAGAAACATTATCTACCTGTAGGTTGAACTTTTGCTACCATATTAAACTCCTGAATAGGAGGGAATACCAAATAAAATCAAATTTGGTCTTTGGGCACAACAATAAAATAAAACTCAATTATTAATATTTTTTTTTAAAAATATGCAATAAAATTACATAATTTATATATTAACTATAGCACAAATAGCGGTGGCAATCTCCAACATTTGTGTTCAAGTTCAAGAGCAGGTAGAATTGATCAGCAAATGTAATACAAAATTGCACAACCTGGACAGATATGTCAGGGTCTTGGTAAGATGGAAAAATATTGTGATTGTCCTGGTAAGATAGAAAGATAGAAGACAGAGAGATATTGTGATCTCCATCAGGGTAGGTCTATTAAATGGGATTAATATACATCTTCCTTGATTCTCCAAAGAGAGCAAGAAAGGAGTATATGCCTTAGGGCAGGGATCCCCACCTACTAGGCTGCAGCCCACTACCGGGTCATGGCCTCTTCAGAACTGGGACATGCAGGCAGCGGGCAAGTGCATGTGCAAAACTTCCCTTGCATGCATGTTGGCCACTTGCGCTTGCGTTTGAAGCTCCCATCTTGTGAGTGGCAGCCACTTGTGCTCACTTGCAAAGCTCTCCTTGCATGAGTGGTGGCTGCTTGCTCTTACCGTATATATGTATATGTAGGTATACATATACTATGATAGTCATAGTAACTGTGAACAGTCTTGAGCAGAACCTCAGAAAATCCAACATTCACATTTGTGGACTTTAAATTGTATCATTGTCAATAAATGTTTGTTACCACTATTTGAAGTTGTTTGTTAAGCTGGTTAAGATGTTCTGAGCTACAACTGCCATGTGCATCATTTGCTTTGCTTTGCAAAAGTATATTTTCTTCAAACTTACAGATAGGTAGTTGTAGTGTTAACATCTCTGTATAAAAAAGAAAATCAGAGGTCACTTGTATTTGTTTGATGATTTTTTTACCCCTTTAATTTGTTTTGCTGTTCCCTTTTCCTTTTATGTTAGTTTGTGTTTTATTGTATGATGTCAAAACTTAATAAAGATATTATAAAAAAAGTAAATCAATAAAGATTGTGATCTTGCAGGCAGAAAAGATGAATTTTGCTGTGAGAATAAGAAATGGGAAAGAGGGCAATAATGGTTGAATGTTCAAATGCTTCTGTTTATAGTCATCATTTTATTGTATATTACTCTCCCATAACAGAGACTGCAAAAATGGTATAATTAAATGCTTATTTTGTTTTTTTTAATAGTCAGATGAGGATTTAAGTATCTAAGCTAGGCAAATCAACTCTTTTTTATTTTTCAAGATAATATCATTAATGCAAATAAAATTATAGAATGTTCATACTGGTTTTGTGAATGATCTAGCAGAGAAACAATAACTCATATTAAAATAGTGAAATATGCATTAATAATAAAATAAGAGAAGCAAGAAACAAACTTAAGTTTAACTCAATGTGTATCTTTCAACTGCTGTTTGAAAATAAATGAAACAGCAATATGCATAGAGGGTGACAAGTATTAAAATGTTTTTACTGCAGAGTTCTACATTATGCATTGTGCTGTAAAGTCAAACTGGCCTTATTAACTGGGATAAAAAAATCTCCCCAAAATTATTTGGGAGACAAATAATAGCCAAATGATACATATTTATTTTGCGTACAGAAAGGATCAGATTTAACTCTGACTTCACTTGTATTAAATGTTACAAAGATAATGCACTATAATGTAAAATCAGCCTTTCTGGAAAGTCTCAACCATAGAGGATGAGATAGTTGAAGAAATGATCTTCACTGGTATGGTATTCCTTCAGATCATTTTCCTACTATTTAGTAGAATTAGTGTGACTATGCTCACAACAATACAGATGAGTCTAACTAAATTGGACTAAATTTAATTCAAACTTGTCTCAATGATTTTAATTGGCTGCATCACCTATTATAAAATTAATTCTTCTTCATATCAGAGAATATATTTATTTCCCTTGCTATAATTGTTTCTTTAAGTCATTTATATTAATGGAATCAAATATGTAACATTTGGAATGTATGCGATTCTATTCAGCAGAGATAAAAAGTATCAGAGAATTATCTGTTTCTAAATGTCAATTTCTGTATACATAAGAAATCTATATACAAATACAAAATATAGTTTTTCAATGACAAAAATGTGAACAGAATATATTACAATACCTATTTCTGCTAGAACTACCAGATCTGGATTGCAAAACCAGCTGATAAAAACAGAATTATCTGCCAACTAATGGCCATTCAGATGTTGGCATCCCAGTTATGGTAGCCCAAAATTTATATCCAAGGATGTAAAACACAAGAAATATATATGTGGTGTGGTGTGTGTGTGTGTGTGTGTGTGTGTGTATTTAAAAAATCAGGTACCTGCAATGTATATCCTGGCTCACACTGAAATGATAAAACATCATTCACCATATATCTATCACCAATTTTAAATCCATTGCTAGGAATTACAGGTTCTGGGCAGGAAGCAAGACCTACAGCTAAAAGAAAAGAGAAAAAAAAAGTATATTAAGATCATATTGCTTTGGTTTTATTGCTTATGTCTTGATTATCTAATTACTACACAAAGTTTAAAACAGGAAGTTCTCAACAATGTGATTAATAATCCAAAATGAAAAGAAGATTCAAGAAGGTAGCTGAAAGGAAGCATAGGATTTTAAAATTTCTTTTTACAGCCATTTACTCTTAGTCTTTCAAACTGAAGCAATTATGAATACGATGACACAAAACTGAATTTAAAATATGATATCGTAAATTCCTGTGATCTCAGAACAAAAATGAAAGAATTAGTCTTTATATGTACTTTAAATATACCATTGGTTGCGTGCAAAGGCAAATCTCTCAATATGATAAAAAGGTTCTCCGATTATGGTTTATTTTATAATGAACTGAGTTTTAAAATGAAAAATAAATAGAGCTAAAAAAGCCTAGGGCAGAACAAGGTGAGGAATTATTTAGAGCACATGCTTTACATACTGTACTTTCTATTCACAACTTACAAATAGCAAGTGCTGTTTTCAAGGGTAACATGCCTTCCTTGTATAGGAAATTGCTTACTGCATGCTCTTCACAGGTCAGCTCACTCTTTTGGCACAGGACATAAAACTCATTAATGCCAATATTGATAACTCTCCTGGTGATCTCATCCCAGTTCCAGCTTATTAAATACTTCTGCCACTCCAGGTCTACCACTAGGCATTCATCTATGTATGTCATTACAGTGACCTGTAATATTTTTCTGGCATCACTGCCATCAATGACAAGAAAGCTCACAGCAGTGCCATCTTGTTAATAGTTCTAAAAGTGTATTAGCATAGACTACATTTCACTTTCACTTTAATAAAGATAAAATTCCCTGGACAAAATGTGATGAATTATTAAAAAAACCCTGTGCCTTTTACTTTAGAGATAATTAAATATTGTAATCTATATTCATTTTTACAACACGATTGTAAATTATAAAATGCTGTTGTTTAAAAATGCTCAAAAAAACTTTCTACTGTACTAAATATAGAGCATACACCTGCATGCGCGCAGAACAATTTACATTGAACACTGCATGTATGTGCAGCGTGCGTCTGGCACATACAAAATGCTGTTGTTTAAAAATACTCAAAAAACTTTCTGCTGTACTAAATATAGAGCATACATCTGCATGCGCGCAGAACAATTTACATTGAACACTGCATGTATGTGCGGCATGCGTCTGGCACATACAAAGCGCCTGCGCATGTTGCGCATGGGTTGAGAACTGGCAGTAACACCAGTAGCAACATACACCTGGTGTCAGATTGGCGGCCTGTGGGATGCGTCACACACAGGCCATGCCCACCCAAGCTCTGTGAACAGAAAAAAATGGTTGCAATATGTTATGTGACAGCAATGTGGCACAGGGACTTTGACACCCATGACGTACAGTAGATGAACAAATGAATGAATATATGTCTATGTGTATATGCACATATATATTATTTTAATGCAGAATGCATTATTTCTAAGTACCACAAGATGGCAACGTTTAATGGAGTGAACTTAGAACATTGTTCAAGTCCAAACCTAGGCATTTTATGGCCTGAGGGTCACATCCAGTCTGCAGGCAGTCCCAGATTGCCTTTAGCATCAGCAGGATTGGTGAGGGGATTAGGGCAGCAATGGTGGGGTGGTGCAGTGGTGGGGTAGCAGGTGGCATTGACGCAGGGGTTGGGTGGGGCAGAAGCAGCAGGAGTGGGACGCAGCAGTGGAGGATGGGGTGGCAACAGCAACAGTGGCCCTCCATAACAGTCCCAGTTTCTCATGTGTCCCCTTGGGAAAATTAATTGTGTAGCCCTGTTCTAATTCCACCTTGGCATAAAGCCAGTTGGAGTGGTCAGTCCTTCTCAATTGTAGGAAGGAGACAGGGCAAACCACTTCTGAAAAACCTTGTCAAGAAAACTCCAGGAACTACTTCATTCAGCCTCCAGGAGACAACAGTGACTTGAAGAGACGAATATGCATATCTATACTCACACCCACCCACAAACACAGAAACACACAAACTCACACTATGTATTCATACTCATGTTTGGGTACATCAACACATATAAATGATATATATTCATATTAAGTTTGTAACCTTATATAATCACAATTGCATATATTTATAAAGTCTTAATTATCTTACTGTCTTTTTGAGTCATGAATTTAATTAATTCTTCTATTAATCTAATTGGGTGTTTCCGCCACTAATGATGGCTTGTAGCATGGAAAAGAATCCGATATGGTTGTATGGTTGACATCTTACGCTAAATAAAAGGTGTCTTATCATAATCATAAAAATAGCATTACCATTGCTATCAGTCACATAATTATAAATGAATGAATATACTCACCCACAGCACCCGCACACAAATGGGCATTAAATATGTTAGTGGGTTTTTAACTGCATACGCCTTTGGGAATTGAGTTATAACGATACTATCTATGGATGTGAGATCAGATTCATATCAAAGCACATTTAGAATATATTTCTACCATTGCTAAGGTGAAACGTATTCTAGATTGTGTTGAAGAAATGGTAAACAATGTGCGGTCTTCACTATATCTCCCCACATCCATCATTATTGACCCTCCTGATTGTGTCACATTTGAAAAGCAACATGTTTTACATCCCTAAATCTAAAACACAGATCTCTACTGGCAACATAGATAAGATGTTATATCTCTCTGTATCTCAACATTAAGATAGGATAAATGTCAGGGTTTCAAATAACATCCAAAATTAAATCAGAGTCCAATGAAAAGTATTGCTCAAAGTTCCAATTTATTAAGAGAGTCATGTTGGCACATATGGGAAAATCCGAATCTGAAAGCTTCCTGGTTTTTCCCACCCAGTTGAAAGTTCATGCTCTTGTCCCCACATCCACAAGTCCATCACATGGCCCTATCTTCCACTGCCATGCTGGTAGTTCCACCCATTCAGTTCCGGTCAGGTGCAGAGGTGCAGAGACAAAGAATGACCTTGGGCTTCTAGAAAGGAATGTTTTATTTTGACAACATCACATTCTACTCCTTACTATTCCCCCTCCCAATTAGCCCACTAATGAAACAGCATAGTAGAATGGAATATTAGAGTGGCAGGCCAAAGATCCCAAAAGGAACTGGCTGCAGGCTTGACATGTGGCCTTTCTCCCAAGCTACTTGGGTGAAAAGCTGGAACCTAAAAGCGGATAAGTTAGTAAAATAATTCCATGAAAAGTTTCCCGATAAGCCAAAGGACCCCCCCCCCCGTGGGGGGAGAGGGTTAATTCTATTATGTTAACTCCTACATTATTCTCTTTTCAGGAAATGTTTTCTTCTGCATTCAGTTCTGGTCACCACGATGTAGAAAAGATGTGGAGACTCTAGAAAGAGTGCAGAGAAGAGCAACAAAGATGATTAGGAGACTGGAGACTAAAACATATGAAGAACCGTTGCAGGAATTGGGTAGGTCTAATTTTATAGAAAGAAGGACGAGGGGAGACATGATAGCAGTGTTCCAATATCTCAGGGGTTGCCACAAAGAAGAGGGAGTCAAACGATTCTCCAAGGCACCTGAGGGTAGAACAAGAAGCAATGGGTGGAAACTAATCAAGGAGAGAAGCAACTTAGAACTGAGGAGAAATTTCCTGACAGTTAGAACAATTAATCAGTGGAACAGCTTGCCTCCAGAAGTTGTGAATGCCCCAACACTGGAAGTCTTTAAGAAGATGTTGGATAGCCATCTGTCCAAAACGGTATAGGGTTTCCTGCCTAGGCAGGGGGTTGGACTAGAAGACCTCCAAGGTCCCTTCCAACTCTGCTATTGTATTGTATTGTATTGAGAGGCTGCCTGTCAGGCCAAAGATCCCAAAAGGAACTGGCTGCAGGCCTGACAATAAAATCATTTATTCTGCTCCTTTTCAGATAAAGTTTCCAAATATATTTCACCTCCAAAATTTAAAAAAAAAAAGGGGGGGGGGATCTTGACTAATGGTTAAGAAGGACCTAGTGCTCTTACCATAGACAATATCTATAACATATCAAACAATACATTTAGGGTATTTCTGCTTCTGACAAGCAAAGTCAATAAGTAAGCGAGCAGAAGGTTGCAAATGGCAAAAATGTGATGTCGCAAATGGCAACCACATGACATTTTACTTAAAAACTTGGTGGGATTCACTTAATGATAACAAAAGTACTAGAAATTACATTACTTAAGCAGCACAGTCACATGAGATCACACTCCAAACTGTGTTACTTATCATTAGAAATTCTGGTTCCAATTACTGTTGTTAACAGATGACAACCTGTATGGAATCGTCCTTAATTAAAGGAGGAAGCAAGTACATCTTTCCTCTTCTGAGTAGATGAGGACAAGCTTAATTCAGTGAACAGAAACCATTTCCTCTGTTTGGTATGACCAACATTTTTCCATGTTGAAGAAAATCCTCCAAATCACAGTTTCTTGCAACCTAAAACTTTAACATGTGGGAAAGTCATACTTTCAAAGACCCGAGTGGCAAATGTGATAAAAAAAATCCATCTTCTATCTGTGTATCTATTGGTGCAATGCTTTGCATTTGGGGGAAAGACTAAGATGCTGTAGTGACTGTATTCAGTGACATAGAACTGAACACTTTATTTAGTGAAGTTTGATTAGACACACAAGGCATTTGTCTCTGGTGAATAAGACATGGTGATATCAATGAAGATATTTCCCCCCAGATTTTAAAAGGCTTGAAGGGTAAAAATGGAGTCAGCTATTGCATCTTTTATTTACCATGTACCCATTCATCCGCTTCCCTGATCTCCAACAGATAAAAATTGCATCATTCAAAAGTAAGAGCTTCATTGCTCAATTTCAGCAAGCAAGCTATTCTTGGAGCTGTAAAATGGGAACTGGTGGGTGGAAATGATCTTCTACCCCAGACTTAAATATCAGTAAAGTGAATATATGATTGGGAGCCACACAGAGTTGGTTAGAAGATGAGTGGCAATATATATGTTTTAATACATAAATGACTGATTAAACAATACACAGACATCTTTTCCCCCTTTCCTCATAACATCTTTATAAGGCTTTCATAAAGTCAAGATTGCACAGTTTGCTAACTAGAGGCTAGGCTATGATAGCCCTTGAATCTGGTCTGAACATAGTCTGAAATTTATATTCCAGAGATAAACTTAATTTTCAAAAAAGTGGGGGAAGAGGCAAACTAATCTTAAGATTAGAAACAAGAAAGGGACAAGAAAAGGGAATTGGAAAAAGGCTAATTTTGCTTACTTTCTTGCCTAATATTATGGGGCACATTTATATATAAACATCTATTCATGACATCGAAATGAAGAAACTTGGCCATGGCATTATGACTTAAGCTCCATATTGCAGTGGCGCAATATGAATGGAAGTCTTTCTTGGAAACTGTTCTTCATTATTTTTTTTTTCTTCCTTATACATTTTTGATCTGTCATCTCCACTGAAATAGAGCTGTACCCTTTCAAATGCTGTGAGACAGATTAAATGAAGTTGAAAAAAAGTTTCTGAGGACGTGACTCAAATATGCAGTAATCTTTATTATCATTCTACTGTAACATTTTATCGTATGTTAGTTGAATGGATTAAATCTTGCACTAGTTATTGATTTCACCCTATTCTAAATCTCTTAGATCAATTAAATGAATATATTCAATCAATTATACAATCCATGAAAAAGAGAAATACATCGATAATGAAACTATTGTGACTAAATTGTTGGACGGTTTAAACTGATGCAAAGAAGTCACCCAAGGAGACGATGGGGTACAAGAAACATTCTAAGCATAAGTGACAATATTATTCCAAAGAGTACTTCAAACTAATTTGCCTCCATTTTAATCTTCAGATTATATTCAAACTAGTGGTGAAATTCATTTTTTTTTTTTACTACCGGTTCTGTCAGCGTGGGTTGGTGGGTATGGCAGGGGAAGGATACTGCAAAATCCCCATTTCCTTTCCACTGCTGGGGGAAGGATATTGCAAAATCTCCATTCTCATCCCACTCTGGGACCAGTCAGAGGTGGTATTTGTCGGTTCTTCGAACTACTCAAATTTTCTGCTACTGATTCTCCAGAACCTGTCAGAACCTGCTGAATTTCACCCCTGTTTCAAACCAAAGTGTGCTAACATCAATCAAAGGAATTGAATGCTACTGCATTTTCCAAAACACTTTCTTTGTAGCCAGCTGCCTGATTGTAGTATTATCCTTTACCCACACTAAACATTTTATTTATACATAGAGATACCAAAAAATAATAAGGTTTTGTTCTACATAATATTTCATAATAATGCATAATATGCATTCAGAAACAGGGTTATCAGAAATAGATGCCTACCTAATACTTTGGTAAATATTTCCAATGAATGCAAGGGCTACTTATAGCAGGATTCACTATAAAGTATTGTGTTTTAGGATTGGAAATATAAAATTATAAATATTTTCAATATCAAAATTACTTGACTTGCATTCACTCTCACACAGTATCATTTATCTGTATTATGTTCACAGACTACTAATACCCCATGCTCTCATACATTTATACAATGTCCCTACTTGTAGAAACGCAAAACAGAAAATGTTTGCTAATTCCCCAAACCCTACAGCCATGATGATGAAACTATGGCACGTAGAGCCCTCTCTGTGGGCATGCCAACCATCACCCCAGCCCAGCTCCCCCATGCATGCATGTGCGCCACCCATCAGCCAGCTGCTCTTCAGGTCTTTGCCGTGCATTTACAGGGGTTGGGGGAACATCAGGAATGCACATGCATTCATGCATGGGGGGCAGGGTGCATGCACAGGGGGTTCTCGCATTGCATTTTGGGGCCTCACTTGGCACCCCCACCCCATTTTGGCTTCCAGGTTGGTGCAGGAAGTCTTCCAGGCCCAAACAGGGTGGTGGGGGGCAATTAGAAATGAATAGAGAAATTCAAGCACAGAATTAAAATCTCCTGTGACTAATAGTTAGTTTGAATACTTATCATCAGCTGGAGATCTGCCCTTTCCAATTTTTTTACACATTAAACAATCTATAATAGTGATTACTTCAATTATAAGTATTTCCATTGGTGCTTGTCAGTATATTTGTTTGCATACAATTGCTCATTAAGACGAGATGGATATCCATGCTAGGGGAATCTTTAATGACTTAATTTGCATACTTCTAATAAACATCAATTCGTGTAAGTTCTTTATTGTTTTTATTTATTTATTATTCATGCTTCTTTTCTACAAGGGAAGTTAATTTTTGCATATTAAAATGCGGCATTGGGTAACCCAATCTACACCCAACCTTAGAAATATATATTCAACCTTAGAAATGTAAGGTTGTATCTATAGTGAAACTGGTATTACATATGAAGAAGTTACTGATACATGAAAACATTTGAAAAGAACAGAAAAGCCGCAAAATGAAAAGTACTCTTCAGTTATCAAATATTAGATATCAAGTTGCTGACTCTGAATTGATAAATTCTAGATGAATATACAGTATATTGATTACTTAATTGATTACTAAATTGGATATTAGGTAAAGTAGAAAGAAGGTAGAAGTCTGGTTTTATTTATTTATTTTATTATTTATTAAGAAATGTATATGGTTACCCAACTCACTCATAATGATTCTAAGCAGCTTATAGAAGTAAAACCTCAAATACAAAATCCAATAAAATTTCACTCCACAATCAAACAAACCATTTGATGGGCTCCTTTCCCCAGACCCACTGGAAAAATCATGTTTTCGGGGCCTTCCAAATGTTTATCAAGATGGGAGCCAATCTTATCTCGGTGGGCTTGATTTCCACAGGGAGAGCCACCATCTTGGTCCTACTAGATGGCCCTCCTTAATAGAGAGAACCTGTAACATATCTTGCCTTCCCAGTCTGGTGGGCTGGGTAAATGTAACATGGAAAAGATGATCCCTTGAATAACCTGGCCCCAAGCCATGTAGGGTGTTAAAGGGGACAATCAGCACCTTGAATTGGACCCAGAAGAAAAATGACAACCGATGCAGCTCCAGCAAGTGAGGTGACATGTGCTCAAATCTGGACTTGTACAAATCCATGTGGGTGGCTAAATTTCAAAACATACATCTCAAACCAACAGCCTAATTTTCAACAGCCTTAATTCATTTTTAATAGAATTTGTGTGTACCTCTCAATGTCTAAATCTTCTTATATAAGCACTTCAAATACAAAGCAGAATACTTTAAAGAAAAGAATAGGCATTTTAATATGATAACTGTAATATGATAAAAGTTATTAATCTAAACAATACTTTAGAAGTTGTACATAAAGAACTTTCTGAAAAAAAGACTAGTTTTAATTGGGATGTGATATTCCTTTAGATTTTGTATTACCTTTGTGTGAATAACTTTACAAACATTTAATGTAGAAATGATAAATATTTCTGTCACAAGTTAAGCCAGTTTCTCCTAGATCCACATTCTTTTTCTCTCTTCAAACAGGCACCCACCCACCCATCTGTATGCATATGCACATAATGTGTATATCAATTATCTGTCAATAGCTCAATAGACAAATGGAAGTGTATTTTAAAATACACTTCCTGGTGTCTGTTGAGTATATGTCAATAGAACCAATACTATTTCATAAATAGATATAAACTTGGGAAAGTCAATGTGATAGTGGTAAGTAAAACACACAATGATTTTCCAGGCAACTGTGATCATTGTCAACCCTCCCCACCCCACTTTCCCCAGTTTTGTCCAAACTCAAAAATATTCATTTGGCTTGCTATAATTGTGATGCAGTGGTGGGTTTCAAAATTTTTTAAAACCTATTCTGTAGGTGTGGCCTGTTTTGTGGGAGTGGCTTGGCAGTCCTGTGACTGGGTGGGAGTAGCTTGGCAGTCATGTGATCGAGTGGACATGGCCATCTTGTAAAATGTGGTGAAACTCACTTAACAACGCTCTTGCTTAGCAACCAAAAAGTTGGCTCAGAAACTCTGGCATTTGAAGCATGCAAGTCTTAAAACTGTCAAGTTACAAGACACTTGCACCCCTAACCCTTTACAAAAAAAATCCCAGGGGTGTTCAAACTTGACATCTTTAAAACTTATGGACTTCAACTCCCAGAATTCCGCCTCCCGTCATGTTTGTCACGATGTTAAAAAGTTTGCTAGGCCTGAACTGCCTGAATTGACACTCAAGAGTTAAACTAAGAAAGCTTTATTGCGCAGGTCATAAAACAAAATGTTATCTGAAAGTGATTTATTGCGCACGCGTTACACATTCCAAATTCCTCTCTTCTTTGTTCGGCAGCCAACTTTGGCAAACGTAGCTTTCATTATCAAAATGTAACCATTAGTTATTTTCTGTTTCATTTACTTTTATTATTTTATTATTAAAGTTTGTTTATTAATTAGAATACTTTAAAGACTTATTTTTCTCAATATCTCAAAAGATATGCGGAAGGGAATCAGCCACGGTCCATTGATCTCCAACAGGGTGTTTTTCCCCTGACAACTTGGTAGCAGAGGATGGTTTTGATGATACCAGCTGAGATGGTTACAATTTATGGCTGTATTTTCCCTTCATGCTATCTAAAGATAACCGACTAAGCCTAATTAGCAATGTCGAAAAAAAAGAAAAAGAAAGACGGGGCGAGCACAGATGGATCAGCTTCCTCTGACAAGGAGGCTCCCTCGGACACAGAGAAGCAAGATCAAAACGTGCTTCAGGAACAACAAATTCCTTCAGGTGCCGAGCCAAATATGGGAGAAGGAGCTACAGGACGCGACATCCACGAAACGAGGTCAGTGGTTCCTCCTTCTAAAATATCTCCAGGAGATTATGAATTTTTGGGGGCCAAGCCAAAACTTCCCACTCTGCCAGAGCCACTCCATTCCCAGACCCTCGCAGATTATCAAACGATTGATGAATGGCAACTGCCGGCACAGGAAAAATCCTCCCACGCAGAAAGCAGATTTTATGAAATTCCCCCAGATGATGAGCAAGAAATGCAAAGCTATCTTGATCAAATAAAGCTGTTTGAAAAATATGCTAGGGAGGCGAGAGCGTGTTTTGAAGAGATAAGGCGAAGTAGGAGAAGCTCCCCCACTCCCAAAATGTCTGAGGACGCCATCTTGTCTTCAAAACAACAGCCTAAGACACACCCCACAGAGTTCATTGGTCAATTAGAACAAAGAGACATGTACACGTCACCGAGGTCATGTGGTCCCTTTGAGCCCATTGAACTTCCGCATACGTATAGAAAGGAGAGGCAGCCAAGAAGTGAAGCTGCACTGCCATCTGCTGGCGGAGAAAAATTATTACAACAAAAGATAAAGCAATTGGACCAGATTTTTAGAGATCTATCTATGAGTTTTACAGAAGCCCAAACTTTGCCATCAAAGGTTAAGTCTTCAACACCCCCTGGCGGTGCGGAATTCTCCCTAGATGAAAAAAGGCAAAGCCAAAGGCGAATTCGAGGAAGCCAATTTGATGTTGCCACGCAAAGGCCAATGATGCAACCCCAGCATCCCCTGGTTCAACAACCAGCTTTGCAACCAGAGCAACAAATTGTTCCTCAGCAGGTATTCACAGTCACCCCCTTGACTGGTGAGTCCAAATTAAAGGAGTCAGGAGAGAATTATAAAGCCTGGGTCAGTGAAATTGCGCTCTTGCTTCGAAGAGAAGGCACATATTCCATGGTTTTTAATCCTCCCCGTCAACCCTGGACGCCTGCAATAAGAGACCTCGGAAACAGAGCAATCACGACTTTACTCATGTCAATGGAAATTGAGATCCAAGGTATCTTTCCACCTGATGCAACTGCCCAAGAAATATGGGCTATTTTGGAAGATTGCTACAGGCCCGTTTCAATTGAATCCTCATGTTTGCTCATGTCTGAGTTCCATGGTTCGAAGTTGAAACCTGGTGAACGAATTGGTGGACATTTGACCAAACTGAAAAGAATGAGAAGTGAATTGAGACAAAATGGCCATGTAATCGATGATATCCAAATGATTAGCATCATCATTAACTCATTGAATTATGAATGGAAAGATGCTGTTGCAAAGATTAACTACGTGCCTATTGCTCAATGCACAGTTAACCACGTTTGCAGACTTTTAGTGGAAGACGAAGCTATCAGGTTAGCTACCCCACATCTGCAACGGCCTCCAGCATCAAAGGCTCCAGCCAGACGTCCCTTCCGAGGAAGAGGCTACGCTCCAAGGATGCCAAAATGCTACACCTGCAACCGTGTGGGACATGACACCCGGGATTGTCCCCAACGAGTTCCAGCTCCCGCCACGTACCAGCCCAGAGGAACAGATTCCAGAGGCAGAGGTAGAGGCGGAAGACAAGGTCGTCGTGGTCCAAGGCGTGACCCACAAGCTCCGCTTGCAACACTGGCCATAACCAACGTTCCACAACCTGATCCAAAGTTCGACAGACGTCTTTTGTGGACTTTAGATAGTGGAGCAGCTGTGCACGTTACCCACAGAAGAGAACTTTTCACAGAGATGGGCGAACCAGAGCCCGAGTATCGAGAACTGTATTCCTTCACCAACCACACTTGCAAGGTTATGGGAAAAGGAACTGTTTACATTGAAGAGCTCGATACACACATCCCTGATGTTTATTACATACCTTCAGCAACCAGTAATTTGCTTAGTCAAAGTCACTTGTCTAGAGAGTTAAAGTTCCAGGTTCACCACCTCGAAAAAGCAAGTTACTTAGTTAAAGATGGTGATATTGTTGCTGAAACTATGCTGATTGGTGGTGTTTATTACTTAAAGCCAAAGCCTAAAGGGCAAGCACAGGCAAGTATGCAAACTCCAAAAAGGCACAACGCAGACCCAGAGAGAGTTGTCCCAGAGAGAGAAAGCGTTACTGTGCCAAAGGCTCCTAAAGCCAACAAACAGAGAAAACAGAAACAGATTGCTCAAAGCAAGCCTGAGGGTCCTCATGAAACTGTTAATGTTGAGAATTCACTAACTGGTAAACCTTTGCATTCCAGGTGTATTCACAAGTGGCACAGAAGATTGGGGCATGCCAGTTTCCGTGTTCTTAGAAAGATGCCGGAGTTCGCAAAAGGTTTGGATCTAAAGGGGTGTAAGGTGTTTTTGGATTGTGCGGTTTGCAAAAAGGCTAAATCCAAGGCGGCTGCAATTCCCAAACACGCTACACGCCTGTCAACACGCATTTTTGATTTGGTACACACTGACATAGTGGGTCCTTTCCCACCAACACTTGGTGGCAGAAAGTATTTTTTAACAATTGTAGATAATCATTCTAGATATGGATTTGTATATCCTATGAGAGAGAAATCTGAGACCTTTCAGATCTTTAAAGACTTTGCAGCTTTTGTTTCTACACAATACCAAGTTCGCATCGCCAGAATCCAGAGTGACCGTGGTGCAGAATTCATGTCTCAGCGTTTCCAGGACTGGATGCGTAAGAATGGAATTCTTCATCAGACATCTGCTCCATATACACCGGCTCATAACGGAGTCGTAGAAAGAAGACAAGGGGTTCTACAAACCATGATGCGTTGTCTTCTAGAAGATGCCAATCTCAGTAACGCATACTGGGGTGAAGCAATCAAATATGCAAATTACATTGTCAACCGTACTTGGAGCAGTGTAATCAATCAAACTCCTTTCTACATGCTGTATGGCTACAAGCCTAATCTCAAGAACCTCCATATTTTTGGTTCATATGCTATGGTGAACACTCCCTTAAGTCAAAGAAGAAAGGGAGGTACAGTAGCAAAGAGACTGAGATTTATGGGTATTGATGATAATTCAAAATGGTACAAGTTCATTGATACTAAACATGTGATTGTCATTTCACAATCTGCTAATTTTGAGGAAGATATTGACTGGTCCAGGATTCATTCCAATGATCCTGAAGTTTATTTTCCTAGAGATGGTGTTCCAGATGCCACGCAGCCTGATGATAATTTGCAGGCAGATATTCCTTCTACCAGTTCTTCACAACCTGATGTTCCGTCTTCGCAACCCGCGGATGCTGATGCTAGCGATGAACGTGAGGACGAGGATGATGATGAAGAAGAAGAAGAAGACTGGTCTGTTGCTCCTAGACGCTCCAAGAGGGCCACAAAAGGAATCCCTCCACAACGTTATTCATGGCAACTGACAAAAACACCAGTACCTTTGATTTGCAACGTTACTCTTCCTCCAGAGACATTCACACAAATCAAACAGCTTCCTGATTCAGAACAAGACAAGTGGTATGATGCAATGCAGGATGAAATGGACAGTTTGAAGAAACTTAATGTATTCACACCTGCAAAACCTCCAGCAAACAAGAAAGTCATTGGCACCCGATGGGTCTACAGAATCAAGAAGAAACCAAATGGTGAGTCTTTATACAAAGCCAGACTTGTAGCTCAGGGTTTCGCTTAACGTTATCCTGAGGACTACACAAACACTTACTCACCAACAGTCAGAACTGAAAGTGTAAAAATTGCTTTAACCACTGCAACTATTCTTGGTTTAGAAGTTTTTCAATTTGATGTGGACACAGCTTATCTACATGCAGACCTAGATGAAGAGATCTACGTGAGAAGCCCTCCAGGATTCCGAAAGCAAGAAGGGGATACCTGGTTCCTGAACAAAAGTCTTTATGGTCTGAAACAGTCAGGTTTAATGTGGTATTTATGTCTTACTGACAAACTAAATTCAATGGGCTTTATTAAGTCCGAAACTGATGAATGCGTGTTCACAAAAAGATCTAACAATGCATATGAGATAATTCTTGTTTATGTTGATGATATTGTTTATATTGGTCCAAATAAGAAAATGAGTGAGATTTTTGCCAAAAGTTTGCAGAGATACTTCACACTAAAATCTTTAGGACACATTAGCACTTATTTAGGTGTTCAAATTGAAAAGACACAGAAGGGGTTTAGTCTTTCACAAGAGGAGAAAATTGACCACATTCTACATCATTGCAACATGAAAGATGCTAGCACAACAAAGACACCCATGCAAACAGATTTTCACAACTTAACACATGAACCAAGTCCTGAGTTCGAGGATCAAACACTCTATCGTTCAGTCATTGGTTCACTATTATACATTAGTAGTTGGACCAGACCTGACATCGCACTTAGTGTTAATCTTTTATCACGACACGTAGGTAAGGCAACACAATTTCATTGGCCATGCATTAAGAAGTTGTTGAAATACCTAAAACACACTAAGCACATGAAGTTATTGCTAGAACCAACACACACTGATCAACCAAAGCTGATTTGTTTTGTTGATTCCGACTGGGCGAGCGACAAGAAGTCACGCAAAAGCACTTCTGGTTACATGATGTTCCTAAATGGTTGTCCTGTTTACTGGCAAGTGAGAAAACAGAGTTTTGTTTCATGTTCATCTACTGAAGCTGAATATGCTTGTGTTTCAGATGCTTGTAATTCTCTAAAGTGGTTTGATGCTTTGATCACAGATATCTGGACACGTCCGATTCGACCAATCACCGTGATGGAAGATAATGTATCTGTTGTTTATATTTCTGAGTCACATTTTACAGGTTCTAGGTCCAGACACATTGACATTCGTTATCAAAACACAAAGCAATTAGTTAAGCAAGGTTTTGTTAAATTGCAATATGTTTCTACACATGATCAGATTGCAGACATGCTTAACAAACCACTTGCCGCAAATCAACACGAATATCTGCGAAAGAAGATGTGCCTTAATTGATGATTTGATGATGTCAGCCCAGACTAGCAAAAGAAGGGGTGTCACGATGTTAAAAAGTTTGCTAGGCCTGAACTGCCTGAATTGACACTCAAGAGTTAAACTAAGAAAGGTTTATTGCGCAGGTCATAAAACAAAATGTTATCTGAAAGTGATTTATTGCGCACGCGTTACACATTCCAAATTCCTCTCTTCTTTGTTCGGCAGCCAACTTTGGCAAACGTAGCTTTCATTATCAAAATGTAACCATTAGTTATTTTCTGTTTCATTTACTTTTATTATTTTATTATTAAAGTTTGTTTATTAATTAGAATACTTTAAAGACTTATTTTTCTCAATATCTCAAAAGATATGCGGAAGGGAATCAGCCACGGTCCATTGATCTCCAACAGGGTGTTTTTCCCCTGACAATGTTGGCTGAGGAACTCTGGCATTTGAAATGTGTAAGACTTAAAGCTATCAGGTTACAAGACCCTTGCACTCCTAACCCTTCACAACCACCCCAAAAAAGCTAAAACGTTATTTTTTAAAGTATTTTGCACCCAAGGAAAGTTGGAACGACACAGCAGCCACATACCTCCTCCACTGACATTGAAGTCTTTTTCTCACGCTGCCCAAACCCTTGGCGCTCTTCACCTGCAGTCACCCCTTCAACCTGCGATCCGTGGAAGATAAGCGGTGGTCCTCCTGGAGGGGCAGCCGAAGGGCACTTTCCCCCACCCCCCGAATAGAGTGTAGGCTGAGGAAAGTGAGAGGGGAGCTGCTCTTTTTTTCTACTTCTCGGCCCGAAACAAAGTGGTGGCAAGGAAGGAGTCTCTGGTGGCTGCAAGAAGCAGCAGAAGTGGCTGTGGTGGCTGAAACACATTCCCGGTCAGTCAGTTCTAGGCTTCAGGCAGGAAGTCCAGTTGTGGACTTCAACTCCCATAATTCCTCCTTCCCTCGCTCAGCTGCTATCGCCAGGGTGCTGCCAGGACTAGCGAGGTCTTGAGAGGGATTTTTCCCTCCCCTTCCAGAGACCCCATGCCAAAAGAGAAGAGGTGGGCTGGTTTGAATGCGGGTGAGTGGGTAGTTTAGTGGCCCGCCTTCTTCGCTCGTTTGGGCAGGCAGAGAAAGAAAGGAGGCATGCAATAGCTGAGGGCGAAGGCCCTCCACTTTGTTGTTCAGGCATGGGTGCTTTATCGCGTGCCTTTCTTTCTCTACCTGCCCGAATGAGTGAAGGAGGCTCTGGCCTCAAGCCGCCCGCTCGCTCGCATTCAAACCAGCCTGCCTCCTCCTCTCACCTGTCATGAGCTCTCGGGTGGGGAGGTTCTTTCCAAAGACTGGCTTCTTTCCTTCCTTCCTGTGGCTGGAAAACCAGACATTTTCACAGCGGTGGCTAAAGCACAATCCTGGGCAGTCAGTTCCTGCTCTCCCTTTCCCAAGCATGTTCTGTTGCTGCTGGAGCCACTTTTGCTGAATCTGGTGTGGCGGCGATGGCAAGAATTGGCTGCCAGCGAAGCGCTCAGTGATGGCAAGAGCCCCGCCGCCATGCTGGATTCAGAAAAAGCAGCTCCAGCAGCAATGGGACATGCTTGGGGAAGGGAGAGCCGGAAGTGACTGCACGGGATTGTGCAGCTGCTGCTGTGAAAATGTCTGTTTTGCCAGCTGGGAGGCTGGCAAAGAAGCCTCCATTTCCTGTCACCGCTGAACATTCCGTGCCCTCCCCTCCCCCTACAGATTGATGCTGCAAGACGGAGGGAAAGAAGCCAGTGTTGGGAAGAAACTTCTCGCCTCCTCGAGAGATCCCATGCTGGGAGACAGGATGGTTGGCGGGCTGGTTTGAATACGGGCAAGCAGGCAGTTTGGGGCTGGTGCCTCCTTCGCTTGTTTGGGCAGACAGAGAAAGAAAGGAGGCGCACATTAAAGCACCCCTGCCACGGATGACTTCCGGCAGCCGAAGGAGACGGACGTCCGTGTCTGCCTTCTCGCTGCTCCGGTGGGCTCCCCCGAAGTCTAGGCGCCCTGCCATAGGGGCAGCTTGCTGGGACCCCCTGGAACAGCGGCAGCTGCGGGGGGGGGGTCTCCAGCTTTGCCCCAGGAGCCGGGGAGCATAGGGAGAGCACGGAATGCCACCGCGCGCTTCTCCGGACGCAGCCTGAAGGAAATAATCAATTGGAACGAAGCAGCTGAAGAGTGGTGAGCCGAGGGGTCTCCCCAGGTCATTTACTATTTTTATATTCCTGATGGTTTTGCAGTTTTCCTGCCTTGCTTGTTTCAACTTCTGGAGGAGTTTAGATTGGAGGGGGGGAATTCCACCCCTCTCGGAAAAGCGGCGCTTGAAAAATCCCTCCCCTTCATGGGGGAGAGAGAAAGTTTGAAAACCACTTTCACTTCCCTTAAATAATGGGGGAGGGGGGAAATCTTTTTTTTTTTTTGGCTACAATTGCGAGAGAAAGGATGGCTGAACTGATTCTTTTTTAAACTACTTATGGAAACTTTGACTTTGTTGTTTCCTGATCACCTATACTTGTTGAGCCAAGATGGCCAACTTCCTCTTTCTTCTTTGTCTTTATGAATGAGACTCCTCCCTTGGAAAACTTTATGGCTTTCAACTAACTTCCACCCCAGAGACTTCCAGGAGCCTCTTCAAACACATTATTCCCCTGGATTTGGAATATTTTGACCCACCTATCTGCTTTAACTTTTCTGCTAGAGGACTTGTTCTCCTTTGGACCTGCTTGTTTGGTGATCCCTGCCGGCTGTGCTCTCCCACAGAAGCCATCTCTTTGTACAGAATAACAATTATCTCTGAGCCTCATGATGGGTCCAAAGAAATTGCCACCTGGTAAGGCCTCGTCGGCCCCAACATCTTCCACGTCTAGCCCTGCACAACAGTCACAAATGAGATCTTTCCTACAACTTAAAGCCTCTGAAGAGAGTGCAAAAAACCTGTCTACTCAGCAGATGCTTCAAAACATCTTAAAGGGACAGGACAAAATTAAAAAACAATTGCAGGACTTAAATGAACAGCTCAGAGAGAGGAAACACCAAACCACACAGAATGAACAGAGGATTGGTGTGCTGGAGGAGGGGGCGGTTGGGATTAGAGACGAGATGAAGAAAATCCAGAGGGGGAATACAGAATTTGGGAATCAGATGTTAAAAATGGAATTTGAAAGGATGTCTTTTTTTCTTAGGTTCCAAAATTTGCCAGAAGTTGAGAATGAAGATCTCAAGGAGACTATGACCACAATACTAGCAGAATATATTAACAGAGATAAACAACAGCTCTGGTGGGACATTGACTTGAGTTCATATTAAATTTCTTAGAAAAACTACAAGAGATGAGGTTCTAGGAGTTCAAAGGGGAGGACCACTAAAATATAAGGATAAAGAAATAACCATTCTTAAACAGATCCCAAAGAAAGTAAGAGATAATGGAAGGAAATATTCCTTGTTAGCAAAAAAAATATATAATAATGGGGTCTGGTTTAAATCGCTATTTCCAGAAGGCATGCTGATTTTTTGGGAGGGCAGCAGAATTAGAATTCACACACCAGTGGAAGCAGAGGCTTTCGCTAAAAAACACAGTGCTCTTTTAGGTAAAATGGGGGATGTTACACAAGAAACAAAGGAGGGAGGGGCTGAGGCTCAGCCGGTGGATGGGAGAGAGGATGCAACAGCTAGAACACTCAGATCACAAAAGTGACTTGGAACACTATTGCAATTGTTGCTACAATGTATTTTCATGGAAGTGATACAAAACAAATGATTGAAACATACTGATGATTTTGTGCCAAATTTAAAACTGCTAATACTTAGGTAAATGTTGTTATTTTTCTATCATTGTTTGTAAAAGTTGCAAGACCCGGGGGGGGGGCTTCTCCCCCCCCCCCGCACGATGTAGCTGTCAAAATGTTTTATAACCCTATAACCCTTTTTCCTTGAATTTTTTTTAAAACCAATAAAAATTTGAATAACAAAAAAAAGCACCCGTCACCAAGGATTTTGGCGAGATATTCCTTTTTTCGCTGGCACAGGGGCATAGGGAAGACCCCTGCACAATCTCCCCACCACCCCACTGACCTGGGAACACTCCCAGATGCAGTTGGCATTCTCCTAGGAATCCTTCCTGACTGTGCCCCCAGAGCAGTCACATGGCGGCGGACTGCTGATCACGTGGGCTGCTAATCAACCCAGGGCCTGCCTGAATGCCTGGAGAGAAAGGATCAGCAGGAGAAAGTCAACTGCTGCTGTCAATGGGGCACAAAGAAGCAGCCACCCAGCAACTGCCACATCCCATTGCAGGCACCCAGGGTGGCCTCGATGTCCCACTTCCCTGCCACCTCCAGCCCCACGCAACCTCCCGACCAACCCACTGACTTCAGAACACTCTGCTGGATGGCCTCTACTTTGAATCCTATTGCTGGCTGCAGCCACATCCAGGCTGTTGCTGCAGTCACATGGCAGTGGCGGGTGGGCTGCTGACTGTCCCAAGGCCTTCCCGGTTGCTTCTGGAGGGGACAGGCAGACAGGCAACATTGCCCCCCACCTCCCTAGCTGCCTGCAGCCTGAGAGCTTCAGCTGGGCAGACAATGGTAGTGGGTGGGCGGGACAAGCATGGTGTGGATGAGTGGGGCAAGCGAGCGAGTGGTGACTGGGTGGGCAGGGGGAGTGAGTGGGGGGGGCAGGCCAGGAGAGGGTGCGTTCCGGTACGGGGCCTCCAGAAAATCAGGTATGGGAAGGCACGCTAAATTTCACCAACCGGTATGCCCATGCCGGTGCGTACCTGCTGAAACCCACCCCTGTTGTGATGCCTACTTATGGATTCTATCTCCAAAAATAAAGATATTAAGAGACACATAGTTTGCACAGTTTTCATGCAACACATATAGATATTGTGCACTATATTATAGGAGAAATATATATGATTTTAGCAAGCAAAATAATGTTAAACATCTTACTTTTATATTCCAGGTGAAAACCAGCTGCTGCTACACTAATATCAGAGTGAAAATGTAAATAAAGTTGATTGGAAGTGCTGTTCAATAGTGCTGGTACTGTGGTACCTACAGAAAACCAAAAGTTAAATATATATTCATATTAATTAAAAAGAAGCAACATGTAAGTGAAGAATCTTTTTATCGTGAATCAAAAAAAGTATACTTGATGCTATAATAATTATAAACCACCTGGGAATATGTTTTAGTTTTACTAACAATATTTTTACAGCATATTAAATTCAATCTAAATTTAAATTTAATGCACATTGAATGTGCATTTCCCACATCCTCTTTTTAATACAATCTCACTTAGATTTATATTAAAATTTCAAATGCAATTTTAGGAACATATTTTATGTTAGCATATAGAGCTAAATTAACTCATTATAATCATTCTATATTTTCTATTTGAGTAGCACTTGTGAATTTATTAGGATTATTATTCACGTAAGTATTCTTGTATAGCACAATAAAGATAAAAACTGAGCTGCAAGTTGTGTACAGAATTAATCTGTGGCTCTACTGCCTCACAACATGTCAATTTCTGTATGGACATATTCCATCCATAATTACAACAGCCAGACTTTGATAACAAGAATTAAGCACTGAAGATAAAACACAGCTGTTGCTGTATATTCAAAGCATTCAATAAAAGACTCTACTAATACTCAGACCCTACAACGTATTATACAAAGCATTTCATATTCTTTTTCATAATATTCTTTATTAAGGTACTAGGAGGAAGTGGCACACAAGACTGTATTGTGCATAGAGAAAAATAGAGAAACTTGAATAGCTTGCATCTATGATCTGGCCAATAAAAGGCAATATAGATTCCTACATACCTGAAAAGCTTCCAAGCCTTGGTGCGGTCATATCACCACCATCATAAATTTCAAGAGAGTCCCAATTGTGCTCAGTGGCAAAGTTTATTACCTGTATCTGTGAAAATCATACCACCGAGTGTTCATTAAACATGATAAGTACTACGTTTTCAGAAAAGTACATCATAATAAAGTTGACAACAAACACAGCAATGTAAATTACACAACCAGGGCATTTCCCCACCTGCATCTAACTACAGTACAAATGTGTCCTAGGAACATCTTGCTTTTTCCTATCTCTGATATTGCCTTCAGTTTGGATCTACCCCATGAATAAAAAGAATTGATTACAGTAGTTATTAGCTGTAAACAAATGTTTTTTCCCTCAAGTCAGAAACATCAAATGACCATTGTTATTAGATTTAGAATTTATCACCCGCCACAGTAGAGGGAAGGTTGGATGGGATCAAAGTGGGATTTAAAAAAAAAAAAACTTGAAATAGTTGAATACAGGATGGCCTCATCACTTCTAACTTCTGAATGTCCCTCAACATCTAGTTATGCCAGAAGGGGAATCTAGTGAGGAGGCTCCATTATTATTAATATCCCTTATTCTTGTTTATCTGTTTTCCTAGTATTTTAAAATGTTTTTAATACTTGCTAACAACAATGGTTCTAGATATATATATATTGTATTTTTTTTGTTCAATCTTCAGAGTCATTTGGTCATAATATGGGTGGCTATATGAATTAGATAAATAAATATCATACCAGGGAAATAGTGTAAATAGTGTAACAGCTTGAAATAGCAATGAAAAAATGAGGTCACCATTACCATCACTGCTGTTTTACAGAGCCTGGAGGAATTTGAAAGTCTACATTTATTGTCTGCATAAACAAAGGTAAGACAGGGGAGGAAAATCTTAAATACCAGTTTTAATTGCTTTATGCTACTTATCACAAAATCAAAAAAGCAACAAAAGCAATTAATGAAGGAATTTATTCAGAATAGGAACCAAAAATAGGGGTAGTAAATTTAATTTTAGTATACTTTTTGCTGACTTCAGGATAAATGTATAACACCTTAACTCAGCAATGAGGAAAGTAAACACAGTAACAATGTTATACATCTTTATAATTATAGACCAAAAGTATAAACTATATACTAGACCAGTGATGGCTAACCTTTTTTGGATCGTGTGCCAAAAGCGGGGGAGGGCAGGGGGGTCATGCGCAGGTTTGCCCACACCCATAATGCTATGCGAATGACCCGATGTGCATGTGACCAGCACCTCCCCACTTATTGTACGTTTTTCGCCCTCCCCAGGCTCCAGAAGTTTTCTAGAGCTTGCGGAGGGCAAAAACAGCTTTAACCACTTCCCCGGAGGCCCGCCGGAGGCTTCAGGGAAGCTCCAGAGCACAAAAAACTGGCCCTACAGGCAAACCAGAAGTTCGGGAACGGACTTCCAGTTTGGCCATAGGATCATTTTTCACCCTCTGGAGCCTTCAGGGAAGCCTCCTGAAGCCTCTGCAGGGTGAAAACCGGCCCTACGAGCAAACTGGAAATCCGTTCCTGAAATTCCGCTTTGCCCATAAGGGCTGGTTTTTCAAAGAAGGCCAAAGTAAGCTAGTCAGGGCACGGATGTGTGCTGGAGATGACAGGGCAATGCCTCATGTGCCCTAACAAATGGCTCCACATGCCACCTGTGGCACGCATGCCATAGGTTCGCCATCACGGTACTAGACAAAAATAAGATTGAAATGCTACTAAAACAAGAAGAATTATACAGTTCCACTTAAATAGCCAAATTTGAAGCATGTGTAACATGAGGTAAATTTAACCTCTACTAAGGAAGAATTTTTTTTTGGGGGGGGGGGGGGATAATAGTGAACTACACAATCAGACTGAAACACTACTTGTGAAGCTATAAAAAAACATTCTAGGGAGTATATTTTTTAAAGCCAATTAAAAAAAGTCTCATTTATCTTTCTTTTCTTGCTCCTCTGCCATCAGGGAGAGGCAGTAATCAATGGAATAACCACCCCCCCCCCCCCCGTAGCCCACATAACATCCACTTGCAACTTCCTAACAAAAGAAGTGTGGAATGCATACTCATACACCAAAATCCACCCATAAACTATTTTGCACATTTCATTGAATGCTATTTCCATCACTGAATAGTCACTATTTTGAAATTATCCATATTTTTTATTTCATTTATCACAAAGATAGAAAGATGACTGTACCTATTAAAATATGATCAAGATTGTGGGTTTTTTTAAAAAATATATATAAATACAGGAGTATTTACGAGCATTAGAAAATTACTAAGACATTTCTAGGTTAAGAAAATATGTAAAAATATTTTGAATATTAAGAGGACAATCCTAATTAAATTTTTGATTTAAAGGGCCCTTAATGTAATTTGGTTTAAAGAGTTTTTTAAATGTAATGTTTACATATTGAATAAGAAGTTGGTAACACATGGAAGTACATGTGACAAAGCCTGGTGGGCATTGGAAACTGTTAGTTATAAGCTCCAGTGAACTTCTAAACTCAGATTTTGAAAAATATTTTGAACTGATTGAAGAGTTTTTGGGATAGAAATCCCCTTTTATCTGCAAATTTTCTCAAATTTACAATTTGAATTGTAATGCTGTATGAAAATGAACATGCATTAAAATTAAGCTCTATATAAGTTGCTATTTAATAGACATAGCATCTTTTAATGAGCTTTCCTGAATACAAAGACTTTAATTAAAATATTTTTAAAAAGTAATTTTGATTGTATAAATTAAAAGTATTTTCCATTGTTTTTAATATGAAAAGTTTTTTTCCATTATTTCATTCTTGCATAATGATATATCTCATAGATGCACATATATGACAGTGACATAGTTTGCCTTTTCAATCCAGAAGGGTTTATTTTAAAAAAAAACAGTTCACTGTCTTGAATAGTATGTTTTTTTACTAAAATACTTAAAATGTTTCTTTAATTTATTAACAGTATCTTTCAAGAATGAAATGAAGGCCTTGTTGAAGCAAATCTCATAAAGAAGACAAGTTTCATAAAAACAGCTATCCACAATATCTTCAGTGTCAATCTGTTTCCTTCTGATAACATATGTACATAAATATATAATAAATATATCATAGCTTCATTCAGTTTTAAAAACTGCATTAAGATGTAGCAATCATTATAGCTTTATCTGGTAACATATGGTATACCAGTGAAGTAAATTATGATCAACATATGCATACAACTGATTTCCAAACAAGTTCCTTAATTAAAGTCAATTTCCACTAAATTGCATTGAAGTAAGTGTGGTGAACAGAAGCAATTTTGGTTTTTCTACTTTACATGCAGAAGGTGTGGGGGTTTGAGGGATTCTGAATTTGTGAATGAATCTATACAAAAATGCAAAACAAGAGTTGTTTTTCTTTTTGTTTACATTTAGCTAGGGACTTAGAGCAGGAATAATAAATTAGTAATATCTTGACTTTAATTCTGAAGTATTTTATATTCCACTGTTTGCAAAATATGGACTTGCCTGAATACCTGATCCCTCAGTCACTATGATTTTCCACACACAATTCAAGCTGTTACCATAAGGTTCAGGGTAACCTGGAGACAGTATAGTACCTCTGCGTTCAGTGAAATTTCGGCTGCATGGCACTGAAAGAAAATTGAATTTGAAGTAACAATAAAGCTTAAACCTTGCTGACAAAGAAGGAAAGTAATATTAAAACCAGGAATTAAATCTCATTTATGTGTTTATAAAGCAAGAAAAATAGAACACTTGCTATAAAAAGTGCTTTTCCCATTCCAGAATTATATGTAGACAAAAACAGTTATGTTTACTCTTATAATGTCTATGGATGTTAAATCCATAATGTCACAATAATGCCATATTAAATTCAAACAGTTTTTACTATTTCGACTTTCAGCTCATTTCAGATTAAAGTTTTCTAAAAGTCAGGCAATGTATTTTAGGATTAGAAAGGGATAAGCACCACAGCAATAGTACAAAAAATAGAGTATTAGGAAAACAGATAAAGATTTTTAGGTCTAACAACCTGTTATTATACTCTGGTTTCCCTTATCATTAATCTTTATATCAATTACTTTTTTTGCTAATGATCTTAGCTACAAAAGTTTCAGGGAAAGGATTTTTTTTTAACATAACTTAATTTAGAAAGACAGGTAGTCCTTGACATATGACCAGTTGCTTAGTAAGTGTTCCAAGTTATGATGGATTCAAAAAAAGATACTTAAGAACTGGATTTGAAATTCCGATGGCTGTTTCCACCACCCCCGCCCCCCATTCCCCACAATCACATGATCACATTTTGGGTGCTCGATAATTAGCCTGTATTTATGGTGATTTGCATTGCTTGGTAGTCGTATGACAATGATTTTCTTTTTTTTTTTTACTGGAAATAGTGTTTATTTCTGTTTTATTTGGTAAAATAAGCCCACTGGGTATTACTGAAAAATACAAATATCTAGAGAGAAACAAAAACTGAATCCAAAATGGAAACACGGTTCTTATGGAAAGTGTCACAACAACACAAGCACAACAATTAGTTTGCTAAGAAAGGCCATTCTGATTCAGGATATAATAAAATGCAATTAGAATCAGTTGTAATGTTAAAATACTGTTGTTTTTCAATTGCATTAGTTAATTAATATTACAAAGCAAGTTTCAGTCTAATTATAGTATATTCCCATTTGCCAGAGATTCATCTTAAACATAAGGTTTTAGAGGCAGTCATAATGATAAGAAAAATTGAGCAAAATATGCATCCACTATGTAAATATAATAAATTATTATATCAAAATCTATTCTGTATGTCAACCAGCTAGTACTCAATTACAATCGAGGTGACATATTGCTCTTTTAAACTGGATGTAGCCTACATTAATCAAGAGTGAGGAAATTTATTTAATACTATTTAATAAAACTAATAATGTTCTTAATTTATGCTCATAGATTCTGACTTGGAAATGTATGGCCTAAAAATAATAAGCCTTACCCACACAGCTTGGCACTGTGTCATTCCACTGTGCTAAAGCATTGGGCACAGACTGGCAGCGGATAGCTTTGGAGCCTTGGAGAAGGTAGCCGGGACTACATTCAAAGCGAATTACAGAGCCAGCTGAAAATTCGGAGCCAATCCTCCTGCCATATCTTGGCTCTGGAACGGAGCTGCATTGTGTATCACTTGTTCGTGGAACCGCTGCACAAAAAAAGGAGATATTATTAGAGAAGTGCCACCAATTCAAGTAATATCTTTATTTTTAGGTAAATTTGCTAAATTCATACGTATTTCATTATTTAGTAATTTATTAAATTTATACGCTGCCTATCTCACTATCAAGAGACTCTGGGTAGCATGCAGTGTCATAAATAACAATACAGACAATTGGGGGGGGGGTGTCTCTCGGCACTTCCTCTGCAGCCTCTCAGGACCGACCCCACTGCTCTGCCCTCCCCATCAGCCATTAAGGTGGCGGCCAAGAGCGCAGCCTAGCAGGTGGCTCGGCAGGTGGCCCAGGAGGATGAGGCGGAGTCCCTGCACACCTTCTTCCTGATACCCAATTTGATCATTCTGTCTGTTGAGATAAACTATAGATGGTTCTCGACTTATGAACACAATTGAACTCAAAATTTCTGTTGCTAAGCGAGAGATTTGTTTAGTGAATTTTGCCTCATTTTGTGAATCTGGCTTCCCCATTGACTTTGCTTGTCAGAAAGTTGCAAAAGGGGATCACATGATCCCGGGACACTGCAACCATCTTAAATTGGCATCCACTTGTCAATTTTGACTACATGACCATGGGGATGCTGCAATGATCATATGTGTGAAAAATGATCATGTCACTTTTTCAGCACCATTGTAACTTTGAATGGTCACTAAATGAGATGTTGTAAGTCAAGGACAACCTGTACTTGCCTAAGGAGACAAGGCAACAACAGAACTGGCATACGAAGCCATATGAGTTTGAGTTGTACATTGCTACATGGTTGACAGTAGACACTGACCAAGTTCAGGCAACATAAAAAGCCTCCAAGTCAAGTTCCCATTAAAGTCTCTTTTAGCAAGCAAAGTGATAAAAGTTGCTCTCTGCTCAGTCCAGTCACTTATGAGCTAAATACCCATGAAATTGATGTGCAAAAGGGCATAACAATCACCAAACAAGCTAATTAGCAAATATAAAAGTTAAAAAATACTTCAAAGTTTTCTACCTCTTCTCTCCAGTCCTTCCACTTAGCATTTAATTATTTTTAATCTTTTACTATATAATGAAATCCAATTATTTTGTAGTTAAAAACCACAAACCCCAAATTATGAAAGGAGAACTAAAGACTCTATTGATCTCTTGATGTCTAAATTCCCTTAGATCCTGTAACTGGTCCTGACTTGTGCTAACTGCCTTCACCACTATAAAATGACATAGGAGTGTCCTGATGACTTCCACTAGAGGTAATGGAAAAATGAAAATGCACTGCATTTCAATGATCAGCTATGTATGTTTGTGTTTGTGTTTGGGTTTATTTGGATTTATATGCCGCCCTTCTCCAAAAGGACTCAGGGCGGCGTACAACATTAAAAAAAAACACATTCCAAAAGTTAAAAATATATATATACATATCCAAAAAAAAAAAAAAAAACACCCCAAATTTAAAAGACGATACATTTAAAATAAGTTAAAATTAACAGGCCAGGCCGGGTTGCTGGAAAAGCCAACTTTTTAGGGCGTGTCAGAAGGACCGGAGGTCAGGGATTATGCGAAGCTCCAGAGCCAGCTCATTCCAGAGGGAAGGCGCTCCCACAGAGAAGGCTCTCCCCCTGGGGGTCACCAGCTGACACTGTCTGGCCGACGGCACCCTGAAGCCAACTCTGTGGGATCGTACTGGACGGTGGGAGGCTACTGGTGGCAGTAGGTGGTCTCGCAGGTACCCTGGGCCTAAGCCATGGAGTGCTTTAAAGGTCATAATTAATACCTTGAATCGCACCCGGAAAACAACCGGCAACCAGTGCAGGCCGCCTAAAAGGGGTGTAACATGGGAGCACCTAGGTACCCCCATGTACTTTTTCTTCTAACACTAAATTATGTAGAAATATTCATTCCACAATTCAGATATTACCCTGTAGCAGCCACATTACAGTATATTGCATAGTTACAAACAAGCCACAGTTGTACTAAGCCGTGATTGTTCTGAATATCTAATTCAGACAGAGACAAGATATTAAAAATCATCCTCTTAAGCAACTGTTATTAAATTTTATATAATTTTAGAGGTAGCATTAACAATGCCTCAATCAATTTGAAATATAGTCTCAATGTGAAATATAGTTATGCCTAGTAATACAGAGAGGGAGAACAATTATAAAACACACGTTCTCTTTGAAATAACTATCAGTTGAATATGGGATTAGTTACTGAAATTGTTCAGGTTCTATATTATTCCAGATTGTAGTTCAGATTGTTGATATCCTGTTTGAAAATGCAACAGTAGAGACTAAAGAATCATCCAATATGTAAACTGCTTCCTTCTTTTAAATCCACTTTATCATCAATCAAAAAGTACAGAAGTGTGCAAAAGTCAGAAATGGCTGTATGAAATAAAGAATTACTAATAAATCTATTCATAGAGATAAAAGAATGCATCCTCCACTCTCCCTTCCAAATGTTTCTCCTGTAACCTACATTTGGCAGTATCCCACAATCCCCTTCACTTTCCTTTTCTTGTAGTCCTGCCATTATGTACTGATCTAATGATATGCAATGATTAATGCTTAAATGATGACCACTCAAAAAGCTACAGTTGCCAACAGAAACCAAATTCAGTCAGCAACTTCTTCAGGAACTGATGGAAAGCCGTATTGAAACACTCAATCAAACTTTAGTGAACATAGACCTTAGAAAGAAAGACATTACAGAAGAGTCATTGAAACTGAAGATGGTTGATTGCTTTCATCACAGCACTGTATAAAACATTTTTATATGGATTTATACATTGATGTCTTGCACTGTTCTGTTTTTGAATGAAGTAAGCAAGTCAAGTATAATTATGGAAATGAATGCAGATTATTCCCTTTAAAACACAATTGTACTGAAAATGTGAGGACATTTAACTTTAGCATCATAAAATGTCAATAATGTGGGTTTTTGCAGAGGTGAGCTCATCATTTGTGGCACAGCTACTGCTAATCATACTTTTCTGTGCAATGGGATATATAGAAAAATGCAGCTTTGAGGAAAAAGAAAGATAGCTTTTATGACAGAAAATGAAATACATAATAGAGAAAATGGAATTAAAAACCTCCATTATATCAAAATCTAAGGACAGAAATTGAATCTTGTAACAATTCTGTTCAGAATATGCAATCATGTTAGCTATAGACTTCTTTTTCTCTTCCTAATCCTCAATCTAATTCTAAACTCTGGTATAGACAAGTTAATCTTAAATAGCATTGGGCATCAAGTGCATTTTTATAATAATTATTCTTCCTTTTTCAATGCTGTGTAACAAAATGGAAGTCAGCGTAGTGGAAAAGTGAACATAGACTTGAATCAGACTGGAATACTAGGTGAGAAATACAAGGACTTGTAGGCCAGAGTAAAAGTGGTCATTCAGAAATGCAGATGTGTCTCTTAAAGGTATTTAGAAGCAGTCAGTCCTGGAAAATTTCACAGTAAGATTGAAAATTCCCATATAGTGGTTTTTTTGTTTGTTTCTTACTTCTTTTCATAGAAGAATTAAGAGCAAATTTCATTCCATGATATTAAACTTTTTTAAAAAATTAAAGAACTCTTAAATGCAGACCAATCAATCACTTTGCTGCATTGTACTGTTTGCTGGACATTAAGGAAAAAAAGCAAATAACAAGCAAAAGAATACTAAAATAAACTGCAAATATGATTGTTCTTAATAAAAAAAATTCAGACACAGATATGGATTTTAAATTCCTATGCTAAATGCATTTTTAAATAAAATATTTAGGATAGCAAGTAAAGCATCAATGCATTCATAAATAAGTAGCTATCATACGTAAAAAGAACTAGATTTATGCCCTTTTGCCCTGAATTTCTGTTATACCAGCAGAATCGTAGGCACCTGTAGTAAGAATATTATATATCCAACTGAATACAACTTGTTTCCAAGAAAATTACCATGGATTTTAGCCTTAGGCTGCAAGCCAAACATATGTATTAAGTTAAAATTTTCACTGAGTTTTTTGTAAAGAGATATCCATATAATTTTGTATTGCTAATAATCTCAGCCTGACATAGGTTGAATATATTGAAATTAGATCTTCTATCCAGAAACAAAATGAATGCTTATGTAAATAAAAATTTCATTAACCTCATTGATATTTTGCTAAAGTAACAATAGTGTAAAAAGTATTACAGAATAAAGAGTCATGTTCTGCTTACCCATGATTCTTTAGAAATAACAAGAACACCAATATTAGTTCTATAACTATTTCTAATTTGGGACATAATTCCAGAGCTCATAGGAAATATAGTATAACTCTATTTTGCATAGCTGGAGAGGTCAGAAAGTCACTTTTTCTTTGTTTTGTATTTTGAAAAAACAAGGAGTTGGAGAAATCAGCCATCCTAATGTCCGAAAGACAGAAATGGACACTCATTGAATCTTTGCCTTCCAGTCTTCGGCCTTCCAAGAGCATCAGAGATCAGCATCAACGTATGTTAATTCATTTTTATTTATTTATTTATTATTCACGTTTATATACCGCCCCCTCTCCCGAAAGGGACTCGGGGCAGTGTACAGTCCGTATTAAAATACAACAGATTAAAACATAGAAATAACTGCAGAAATACATGTATATGAGGAGGATAAAATATGCCAAACTGTACTGCTAATAAATAAATCAATACAAAAGTTTAAAATATCAGATTAAATTTAAAACACTATCCCTCTAAAAACCAGCAAGAATGTGTATGCCAGGAGGTAGACGTTATAAATTATGCCAAACCAGCCAGTCGGAACAGGTGTGTCTTAAGTTTCTGTCGGAAGGAGCGGAGGTCAGTAGTGGTTCTAATGTCGGGGGGGAGGTCATTCCAGAGGGTTGGGCCCATCACAGAGAAGGCCCTACTCCTCGGTGTCACCCGTTGGCATTGCCTCGTGGACGGCACCAGGAGAAGGCCCTCCCTGTGAGAGCGGATTGGCCGCAGGGATGTATGTGGGAGGATGTGATCCCGCAGGTAACTAGGCCCTATGCCATGGAGCGCTTTAAAAATGGTAATCAGAACCTTGAAACGCACCCGAAAGACCACAGGTAGCCAGTGCAGCTCGCGCAGGAGAGGTGTTACGTGGGAGTACTTAGTACTCCCCATGACTACCCGCGCGGCTGCGTTCTGGACTAGCTGCAGTCTTCGGGCGCGTCCCAAGGGAAGCCCCATGTAGAGAGCGTTACAGTAGTCCAGGCGAGACGTCACCAGTGCATGAGTGACTGTGCGTAGGGCATCACGGTCCAGAAGGGGGCGCAATTGGTGCACCAGGCGAACCTGGTGGAATGCCCCCCTTGCCACGGCTGCCACATGATCATCCATTGACAGCCGGGCGTCTAGGAGGACGCCCAAATTGCGCGCCCGTTCCACAGAGGGCAATTGTTTGCCCCCTATGGCCAGTGATGGAATCAATCCCAATTTAACATACATTGAGATTGGATTACCTATGCATATTCTCTGAACTTTGCTTCTGCTGCCCCCTTATATCTCACATATAAGCATTCTACATGTGGTGCTCAGTTCAGAATCTTTAATGTAAGAAACCAAGTTGTGAGTTCTCCATCATGTAATATTTCATAGATATCAAACATTACATTTTAATTATTCTGGTCTCATACATCCCAAAATAAGAAATATAGCTTCTGAGATGAAAGGTAAGTAGTTAAGGTTACATGACATTACATAGCTTATTGCATTTTTCATTTGAAATGGCAAAATATTCATACTTTGTGACACAGTTAAACTCAAGAAAGTAGAAAGGAAAGAGAAATACCTTGATAGACAAAATGGAAGCCCCTTGCAGATGCTCCACTCTTGGCAGTAAACCTCAAGAGAATCTGATTGGATGTAGCTAAAGGCAGGGTCTCTCCTGTACATGAGAAAAGGAAAGACAGGGAAGGAAGCATAAACAAAATAAATATAAACCTATTTCTGCATATGTGGACATGAAACAGTGTTGTCTGGAAGGAAGGAAGGAAGGAAGGAAGGAAGGAAGGAAGGAAGGAAGGAAGGAAGGAAGGAAGGAAGGAAAAAAGGAAGGACCACAGAAGTCATCATTATACAATTAATGTCTTAATAATATGTTTTCATTATATATTTTAAGCACATTGAACACAATTTTTTTAAACAGCATTTGATTCAGAAATATTTATTTTCATTAAATTTATTTCTCCTTCACTATTGAGGTTATTTGGTTTTAACTCTATTATAAATTACAGCAACATTCATGTATTCATTAATTCATTCATATTGTGTCTTTATTATTTTTTACAAATAGTTCAAGGTGGAGAACATATCCAACACATCTTCTTCCTCCTATTTTCCTCCCAACAACAACCTGAGTGGTGGGCTGGGCTAAGAGAGAGTGACTGGCCCAAGGTCACCCAAGTGGATTTCATGGCTAAAGTCAGATTAGAAGTCATCTGCTCTCTAGCCTAGTATCTTAATCACTAGATCGAACTGACTCTCAAAGTGGCAAAAAGCTCCTATTTGTTGCTTCATTTGCCCCAGCCTCATTTACAATATTTTATACCATTTCTTTTCTCAATTAGACTTTCATTTCACCTAATTATCAGGCAAATTCCTGAAAAGGTTTTAGAGCTCTGAAAAACTTGAGTAAAATTCATCAATGTCTATTTATTGACAGAAGACTCAATTGGTAGAATCAATTGCCAATGGCGGACTCCTTGTACCCATTCCCAAGGCCTTGATCTGGAAAACTAGGGATCTGATGCAACAGATTTAGAGTGAACTGGAAAACAGGTAGCAGAAGACTTACTAAATATGTGGAGGTTTATTATAAAATATGTTAGATTTCCCCAAGCTTACCAACAGCTTCTTTGAAAGTTAGCACATACATACCTCTTAACATCAGGAACAGAGGGAATGGCTACACAAATACTTTTGATTATCAACATAATTATGAATCAACGTTAATAATTTGCTGGAATGAAACTTTTGATTAATTCTTGATTATCAAGTGTCAATAACAAAATATTAATTATTATTTATGGATTCTAATAATAAATGTGATAATCAATTAATAATCAGACACATGTCATCCTTAATTTATGCTGAGATACGCAATGAAATTGGCTAAATGTGGTTAAGAAATTATTAGCTTTTTATATAATCTGATATTAAATAAAATTTAGCAACTGGTGACAGAAAAAAAAATCCCACAAATAATCAGAGAAAGGAAAGTAACTGTAAAATAGATATATCAATGACATTGCTTATGAATGAACTGGGTGTTTATATATCTATATGTATAAAAATTAGTTTTTGCTGATTTCCAAAATAAGTATCAATATCTGATATGATATTTGCATTGCCTAATAAAACATTCTGAATATATGCAAACAAGAGCACATTACGTTTGGCTGATTTGAAAGTCTACACTTAAGAAAAAAAGTTCGTTTCAGTGTTATTTATGTGTACTACTTACCTGAGTGAGATCCAGAAAGTGAACTCAGAAGTCTAGCTTGAGGATGTTCTCCATCAAATAATTCTGCTACATCATTTAGAGCTGTTTGGAAATATGCAAACTGTCCAAACACAACTATAAAATATGATCAATAAAAGAAAATATTAATTATTTGCAAAACAAATTACATTAGGTCTACAATCAATGAAAATTACTTTTCCATAAACATCTAGTGGATTCTACTTCAACTCTTACTTGGTTACATTTGTGTCTGAGGCCACAGAGTGCAGAAAAAATAATAATAAAATTATTTATTAAATTTAAATTTAAAATTTAAATTTATTAAAATTTATTATTATAAAATAATAATAAAATCATATTTATATTGTTCCTGAAGCGTTTCACTGGTGCTGGTTATGTTGAAGTTGTTTATTATTATTTTTTTGGTGGTGGTGGGGAAATAACAAAAATTCAGCTGCATTTTAAATGTTAACAAACTCATGCAATAAATAATAGTTTCACTGTCTCCTGGCTATTCCAAGATCTAGGGTCTATTTAGTAGCTTTCTGGACAAACTAGGAAGTCCATGTGCTATTTTAAATGTCTCCCAATAAAATAAAATAAAATAATATTCCTATACTCTCAATAAAATAAAATAAAAGTCCCAATTGTTCCAAATCTATGACTGGTGGCTCACAAAGCTGTTACAAGTAGTCTCTGGTGCATGAGTATATATGTATGTATGTGACCATATGTATATAGAGCTATATGTTTATATGTTCATAGTCCAGTATGTAAAATCTATAAGATTTCAGATGGAACACCAAATTCTGACAAGATTTCTAAACCTTGTGAGATTTTGGCTAATTTAATTAGGAGTTTTAATTATTTTTATTTGGATTTGAGGACTTGCAGGCACCATATGAAGAGAAAGCATGCCAGATGTTATGATTCCTAATAGTGCTATGTTGCCAGTATTCAGTTGATGTGGTAGTCCTTAAATGCTTTTGATGCAATAATCCACCAGATGACAAAATAGTGAAGATAAACACCATCCAGTATTCTGTTATATAATCTACAAAACAGCCAAAGCTGAGAAAAGAACCAGCAAAGTGGGACCATTGCTACTCATGCCAAGTACTGACTCAGTGGAGTAATTTTGCCCCCCTCTCACCCCCTCTGATTCTCCCTATCCTGAAGGAATTGAAAATGACTCCCTTATCTCAGAGTGTTGACTCAGAGTATTGGCAAATGCCTTTTTATCATTTACTATCCAAGTATAGCCATGGTGAGGATTGAATTCTGTCTTTCAGATGTGAATTATATTATTTATTTACTGTAGAACAAATTCTGGCAGTCACCATATCTACTATGTAGGAAAGAGCATTCTCTTGAAGAACTCCTTGGCAGTGGACTCTACTCTCTAGGAAGTAAAATTTGACTCTCATCCACTTGATGTTCAGGAAGGTAATAAAAATATATACCTTTTGTCAAATCTTAATTTCTTTCAGTATTCTACCTTAATTCTAATTTTAAGTGCCTTTTAGCACATATTTTGCTTTATCTCTATAGGCTAGTCCAGTGATGGTGAACCTTTTTGGCACTGAGTGCGCAAACTGAAACACTTGTTTGTGACTGCCAAAGTACCCAAAACCCAAAGACCAGCTGGCCAGTGCACATGCACCAGTCTTCTGGTTTTCGGCATGCACATGCGCCCCAGCCAGCTGATCTTTGGATTTCCGGCATTCCGATGTGTGGGAAGACCAGATGGCCAGCGCACATGCGCATGCCGGAAATTGGAAGAACAGCTGGCAACAGTGCGCCAACCCACAGAAAGGGCTCTGTGTGCCACCTCTGGCATGCATGCCATAGGTTCACCATCATGGGTTTAATCTGTTGCAAAATAAAACAGAAATAAGTGAATAAGTAAATAATAAAATAAATGCAGTGTTTAAATTCATAAACAACAATGATTTTTAACTAATCAAATTCTAGGATACTGATACTGTTATTGAAACTTTGTTAAGCTAATTGTATATCAAGAGTACCACCAAGAATTAATGACAATAAAGCCCTAGCGAAAAGTCAGACTTACCAAATTCTTTAGGAACTGTAATGGAATATTGACAAGTGACCCCAGTAGTATAGTTCTGGGGATAATTTGGTGATAAAACTACTCCATCTGATCCAGTATATTGGCCTCCACAGGGAGCTGAGAAAGAACATGTATAAATACAGAAAAAATAGGTCAAATTCATGAGTTGCAATTAAAAATAAAAATATAATACCTCTTCTTGCAATATATAAATATGTTGTATTAGAATTGCAATAGAATTCAATGCAAGCTAACATTGAAATAAGTATTCAAGGATAATTACAATTTAGAAAATGTGCTTAAACTGAAATCCTGGTGTCTTTTAAAAGTGCCACCTAAATTACACCTTGTTTTTCTCAAAGTATGTTTCATGTTTATTCCCTTTAATGAGAAAAGACTGATCCTAATAAAGTTTCCATTTGCCTTCAGCCTTCTCACTGCACAATTAATATATCAATATTATATAATAATACAAGTTATAATATATGATTAATATCACAACTGATCATGTGGTATATTATTTTATTCTCCATGATTATTGTGCTGAAATTTAAATTTATAAACAAAAGAAGTAATTTTTTGACATAGATTAGATAACTGCCCTATTTTAGCAACCACCCTTTTGATGTATCCATCACATAGCATCTGCAAATCCTGACAGTTTTGGAACAGTCATGCAGCATGATTAATTTTCTTTCAGCCAAGAGTTAAATGTACACTTCACTCTCATTGCCACTATAATCAAGAGCATCTTGATCCCCTTTAAAGACAAAAATTGGGAAATGTGTTTTCCTTAAATATTGTCATTCCCATTCACCACTTCCTATGCCAGACAAAAGGCATATATATTGTACTCCATGGAGCAAATTCTGTGGGAGGTGAAATCTTCAAGGAACCAAGGAATTTATGCCAAAGTAACATTTCCTCTTTTTATTGCCCTAGATAGAACAGCCTACTGCCTTAGGGGCAGTGGAATTAAGATGACCCCTGAAAAAAATTGCACTTTGTTTTAATTTCCCCAACAATGTACAGTTGTTTTTATACTTTTAATTCACTTTCAAACTTGTTGTTACCCAATGGCCAGCCAAGAGTCAGTTCCTTAACACTTGGAGACCATAAACCCAAACTAGTGACTAAATCTCCCATTGTTTTTATTCAATTATAACATTGCATGAAAAAAGTTTGGGTCCGAACTCAGATCAATAAATTGAAAACAGCTAATTAAAAACATTTATTTGGAAAACTAACTCATTGACTACTAACCTTCCATTTATAAATGATTGCAACTTAAAGCAAAATAAAAACTCTTTAAGCAAAATACAGGTAGTCTTCAACTTACAACCATTTGTTTAGTGATCATTTGAAGTTACAACTCTGAAAAAGTGACACAATCTTTTTTCACACAAACAATACAGCGTCTCCATGGTCACATGATCAAGATTCAGATGCCTGGCAAACTGGCATGTATTTATAATGGTTACAGTGTCCCAGAATCATGGGAAAGCCAGATTTATTTAACAACCATGCTACTAATTTAAAAACTGCTATGATTCACTTAATAACTGTGGTAAGGTTGTAAAATGGGGCAAAACTCACTTAGCAACTTTCTTACTTGGCAACAGACATTTTGGGTTTGATTGTGGTCGTACATCGAGCAATATCTGAGGGCAAATCAATTTGCTCTGAGGGGAAGCCTGCCTAATTCAAAAGTTGTATATAATATAAGAAATATCAGATGAAATTAATGTCAGAGAGTTCCTGAGCTCTTCTGTAATATATATATATATATGTATATATATATATATATATATATATATATATATATATATATATATATATATATATATATATATGTGTGTGTGTGTGTGTGTGTGTGTGTGTGTGTGTGTGTGTGTGTGTGTGTGTGTGTGTGTTGTAATTGTACTGATAAATAAATAAAGGGAGACTAGGATAGATCTATTTCGAGCTAATTAGCTCTCATCAGCTAGCCATACCCTTACTGGGATTAGAACCCGGGCTGTATATATCTTAGGCAGGAGTCTTAACCACTAAGCCACGGGTTCTCTTCCTTATCAGTTGAGCCAGGGAAATAGGAATGTATTTATGTTACAACCCCTGGTATGACTAAATATGGGAGGACGGTCACAACTCCCTCTTTCTGTCCTTCGGCTTATCACAAAGACCATGCAGGCAGAAAACCATATTTTTATGTTTACTGTTGCCTTTTTATATTTGTGTTGTAATTGTACTGATAAATAAATAAAGGGAGACTAGGATAGATCTATTTCGAGCTAATTAGCTCTCATCAGCTAGCCATACCCTTATATACAGCCCGGGTTCTAATCCCAGTAAGGGTATGGCTAGCTGATGAGAGCTAATTAGCTCGAAATAGATCTATCCTAGTCTCCCTTTATTTATTCATCAGTACAATTACAACACAAATATATATATATATATATATATATATATATATATATATATATATATATATATATATATATATATATATATATATATATATATATATATATATATATATATATATATATATATATATATATATATATATATATATATATATATATATATATATATATATATATATATATATATATATATATATATATATATATATATATATATATATATATATATATATATATATATATATATATATATATATATATATATATATATTTGGGGTGGAGAGGGGAAGGCTCATCTTCCACTCTACGCCTTAGTATTACTATGCCTCATAGTATTTCTATAGTGTTATAGGAGGTATATTTCATAAGCTATAATGCAAATTGACATTAAAAAATTGAGATCTTCTCAAATGATCTGACATATCACAAGGAATCTCTGAACATTGAAACACCTTACTGAGAGACCTTATTTTGCTATCATTCCTAGACTTCTTAGTAGGGCTAATTGACACTTTTTCCTTGAATTTGTCTCTTTTCATAGATAGGCTACAAATTTCAATTGAGCCTGTCACAAAATGTAATTTAAAGGAACCTGATACAAAATAGCTTGACATATTTTTCTTAAATTAGACAGGTGCTGCTCCTCACTAAGTTGCTTCAACTTTTATGGGGAAAAATACCTAAGTGTGAAACAGAAATCTACTTGCAATTCTTTGGATCTACATGCCATCTGAAGTCTTATAAATAAGTTTAGATTTCTAAACCCAGTTATATATTTCAGTTTGGGAGATCTTCATACCTAGAAGATTCAAACTTCAGATTTTGAAAAGGGCATTAATACCTTGTACTAATTTGTTTGAGAAACTATCATCAGCTAAATGGGGAAAAAAATTCTACTATAAATATGCACATATTTTTGTCAAACAATCACATCAAGTCAATACTGCTTTATAACCAAACATTTTTTTCTGTTAGCATCAGACGTTAAAATGTGAATAAACATGGACATATATTACTTATGCTTCCATGTAGTTTTCTAAAATATAAAATAAGAATTGTAAATTACAACATAATGAGTCTTTTTGCAGCCAAAACATTTTCCAAGAGCTGTACATTCCTTTAGTTTTGAAAGCTTTCTGGCTCAATGGATGCTTTCAATGAACAGATAGCAAAAATATGATTTTTCACTGATGTCCTTCTCTCTTCTGTAGTCACATCCCTCCTATGCCAAAAGATCTCTCAATTCCCTATGGCACACTGTGTGTTCGTAGAATAGAGAATCAGCAAAATAAATCTCTCAACCCATTTTCCACTCATAGAAACATCTGCTGAAACAAAACATTCTAAACAGAGTTTGAGTCAGTCTCAAATAACTATCTGCCCTTTGTATTTTAAATATGGATTGGTTTCATATCAAAAATCTGAGTATCATGACACTGGATGCAAGTTGTTAAATTATTTATAGTATTTTAATAGATAGGCTTCTATGTCTAATTTTTAACCTATTCTTATCTACTCTAATTGTAAAGTATTGTTCTAATACCTTAATATAAAGATAGCCTAACAAAATAAAGCCATCTGCTAGCTTCAAGTAATTATTTTCTATTTTTTAAACTGCATTGATATTTATTTATTTATTTATTTATTAATGTTTCATCCTCAGTATTACTGTCATCATTATTGTTAGAATAAGTAACAAAAGGCCTTGGAATGAAGGACACTCAACAGCAATGGAAAGGATTTTAACATGTAAGAGAGCTCGGAAAAGAAATGAAAAGGTTTTAGATAAATGAGAAATTACCAAGAGAGAACATTTCTATTTCTCAGTGACCTTTGAACCAGTTATTTAAGACACTTCTGGCTCTATTAGTCTTAAAGCAATTCATATATAATGTTTCAAAACTCATATAAATATATACCCAATAATAATTCAGGTCCAGGAATGACCGTAAAACTGAAACATTCTACCAAAGTATGACATTAAACTAAGGGTAGCATCTCAGATGAAAAATTGTTGGACAATCCTTCCAATTCTTATACTATAGGAGTAGCAACTTCCATTGTGGCTGCAGTGAGGTACCTTTGTGGTTGATTTTTTGGAGTGAGGCATTTTTGTCCATATGCCAAATCCATTTTATAAGAACAAGAAACTATTTATAGGGAGCAACATTCTCTTTGTTTTGATCCCTTAAATGAATTAGCTATATGACACAATATTTAGGAATCTAACATAGGAAACGTCAAATACAAATCATACAGGCTTTGGATGAACTGTGTTTAAGATCTAAGCACCGGGCTAGAGAGAGCTCCTCTGTGGGCTTACAACACTGACTTGACATAGGATGCAATTATATAATTGTCTACCTTTATACAGTATTTTTCTAAGTTCTTACTTATCAAAGTGTCTTTGGTACTGAATCTACAAATAGTACTGAATCTACAAAGTGTCTTTGGTATTATAGTACTGAATCTACAAATGTCTACATATATAATATACAGTGCATTTAGAAAGTATTCAGACCTCCTTCACTTTTGTCCATTTTTGTTATGCTGCAGTCTGATTCTACAGTTGATGAAATTTTTTTCTCATTAATCTACACTATCAATATTCCATAATGACAAAGTGAAAAGAGAATTTTAGAAATGTTGGTAAATTTATTAAAAAGAAAAAAACTGAAATATCACATTGGCATAAGTATTCAGACCTTTCACTCAGTACATGGTTGAAGCCCCTTTGGAAGCAATTACAGTTTTGAAACTTTTTGGGTATGACACAATAAGCTTGGGTTGGGGGATTTTCTGCCATTATCCCTTGCAAATGCTCTCAAGCTCAGTCAGGTTGGATGTAACTGTCGACAGATGGCCATTTTCAGGTCCCTCAAAAGATGTTCAATAGGATTCAAGTCAGGGCTCTGGCTGGGCCACTCTAGGACATTCACAGAGTTGTCCTTAAGCCAGTCCTGTGTGGTCTTGGCTGGGTGTATAGGATCATTGTCATGGTGGAAAGTGAACCTTTGGCCAGTCTGAGGTTCTGAGCACTGTGGGACATATTTTCATTGTAGTTTGCTCCATTCACCTTTCCCTTAACCCTGGCCAATATCCCAGTCTCTGCTGCTGAAAAACATCTGCACAGCATGATGCTACCATCACCATACTTCACTGCTGGGATGATATTGGGCAGATTTCCTCTAGACATAATGTTTAGAATTGAGGCCAAACAGTTCAACCTTGGTTTCATCAGGCCAGAGAATCTTGCTCCTCACTGTCTGAGAGTCCTTCAGGTGTTTTTTTGCAAACTCCAAACAGGCTAGCTAGTAAGTCTTCTTCAATGAGGAGAGACTTCTGTCTAGCCATTCTGCCATAAAGCCCAGATTGGTGGAGGGCTGCAGTGATGGTTGTCATTCTGGAATTCTGTCCCATCTCCATACAGAATCTCTGGAGCTGAGCCAGAGTGAATCAGGTTTTTGTTCACCTTTCTTACTAAGGCCCTTCTCCCTAGATTGCTCAGTTTGACCAGGGAACCAGTTCTTGGAAGCGTCCTGGTTGTGCCAAACTTGTTCCATTTGAGAATTATGGAGGCCATTGTGCTCTTAGGAAACTTCAGTGCAGCAGAAATTTTATTGTAACCTTCCCCAGATCTGAGCTTTACAATCCTGTCTCTGAGCTCTGCAAGCAGTTCCACTGACGTCATGGCTTTTTCTCTGCTGCAGTACATCACCTGTGAGGCCTTCTACAGAGAGTTGTATGTCTTTCCAAATCAATTTAATTTACCACAGGTTGACTCCAATTAAAATGTAGAAACAGGTCAGCAACTATCAAGAAAAATGGGAGGCACCTGAGCTAAATTTCAAGTGTTGTTGCAAAGGGTCTTATGCCAATGTGATATCAGTTTTTTTCTAATACATTCACAGACATTTCTAAAATTATCTTCTCAAAGTTTTCACTTTGTCATTATGAGATACTGAGTATAGGTTAATGAAAAAAATGAATTTCAAGAACTGTAGAATCAGGCTGCAGCTTAACAATAGACAAAAGTGAAGAGGGTCTGAATACTTTCTGAATGCACTATATATTCCATAGACATAAATGGGTCTAATAAAATTCGCAAAGTTTTGTAAATTAAAAAAAAAAGGAAACTGATGATTTTTCCAGATTACCCCATGTACATAATATTTACTGCAAGCCCTCTTATGATCCCTCCCATCAAAACCACCTCTCTGTCTTTTTTTTTTTTTAATTTCACCTTAAATGGCAATAGTAGATATGGGAGTTAAAATAAATACGAAGAAAAACAAGAGTTTTTCCTTCTCTCTTTCATCAGTTCCTCTACCTCAGTAGCAGAATATTGTCAGAATCCCAAAAATAGAGGGAACGATGAGAATAGTTGTACTAATACAATTTCTCATAACCCCCCTCCCCAGGATTCATACATACCACTACAATATGGCAAGATTCTGTTCCATGCAGGTTTTCCATCAACACCTATCACACAAGTGATAGTAGAAGGATCAATAATCTTGTAACCTGAATCACACTGATAAGTAATACTTGACCCAAGTTTAAAGTCTGTTCCAATTCTGGTTCCATTCATTATGTTGCCAGGGTCAAAACAAGCTTCCCGTGGTTTTTCTGATGAAAAAGAGAAAGTGGGCTAAGACTCTCTTTAAAATAAAACAGAGGAATCAACTTGAATCAATATAATCCACTCCAAGAATGATAAAGATTACTAAATTTACTTAATTCCTATTTCATTTTCATCTAGCTATCCATCCAGCCATCCAGCCATCCATCTTTTTCTTCACCAAATAGATTGGGATTATTAGAATTTAATCTGAAATTACTATTACAATTGCACATACAGACAATATCGTTTATGAGGATACATTTCAGACAAATTTTCAGTTATGATATGAGATCTGAGATTGCTTCGGTTAGCTGAACTAGATCAAAAACTAGAAGCCTTAACAGTTTTCTTGGATCTATCATATTTTTCAACATCACCAACCATAGCTTCCTTTTGAATAACCAATCAGAAAAGGATCTGAAAACTTTTAATGAGCATAATATTTGCAAGTAATTTTTCCACAGGGAAAAAAAATAGCTTGCATGTTTAGTTACTCGTAATATTCAGTATACATTTCATGACAGTCATCCCATTGAATTTGAGGAGACTGACTTTTCAGTGTATAGTATTGGTTTCTATTGTAATAGCAATTACAATTTTCATAAATTAAGATGTTCATTTCTACAATGCTAAAGCAACAATTATAAACAAACTTGTTTGGGGTGCTTTTTAAAAATTGTGTTTGTCATGAACATTTTATTTATTTTTATCTGCAAAGCATTAGGACTTCGCTGCTTAGAAAAAAAAATCTTGTGAATTCTACACAGATATAGTAATTTAAGCAAAACTAAATAAATTAGCCAATGAGCTAAGCAAAATTGCACTATGGAAGATGCTTATGGCAAAAAATCAAATAGCATTATGTAATTAAACATATTAGAAGTGGTAATGAATATCAGTCAGAAAATAAAGATATATATTTTATATAGTAGAAAAACTCATTTTGCATTAAATGAAAGTATATGCACTCCTTAAATAATTTGTGCCCAAATTGCAGACATGAGTATATTATATATCCATAAATATTAAAATAACTCTCTGTGAATATGCAAGGCCTTTTGCCTTTAAACATCTTTTCTCCTACCTGTAGGCAATTTGACTAATTCTTTAGAGAACCACATATCTTTTTGAAACCAGTGGGAAGTTTATAGCTTGTTGCTTTTCAAAACTGGTTTGAAGCTGAGAATTTCTCTCCTCTCTCTGTCCCCCACTTGTGTACAGATGGGCAAAAGTAAATATTTGGAAAAATAGGAGAATGTCCAAAGACATTAAATCATTCAAATGGAAAAAAAAGTAGTGGAAGACTGGACTGAACCTAAGAGCAAACCAATCGTGGCAAGACAGTTAATTTTCATTCAATAAGAAACCAAATTAAGAGCAAGCCTGATTACTGTAAAAACAAAAGACCAAAGGACACAACCAGCTTGCCAAAAAAGAAGGGTCAAATTGTTTATTAGGCAAGGCAGAATAAAAAATAAATAAATTTTTTGAAGCTTATCTTGTAAATAATGCTAATCTGTGCTAGGCAGATATATTGAAATATGTTTGGTATTAACTTTCAAACTCCTTCAATAAATATTATTTTATTCTCGGTTCTTGGATTTTCTTGTGAGCTATCTAAATGTTTTCAGCCCAGCCTCCAGATGAAACTTGAAAGTAGTTATGGAAAAACATTAACCAGTTCCAAATTAGTTTTGAAATAAGTGTAAATATAATGTAGGAGCATTAAACTATTAATAATAGAGAACCCTGTTGATATTATTTCTAAATAAGGTGGTTGCAACACATTTCATATAAAACACATTTTTGTAATGTTTGAAACTACTATATAAAATATATCCAATACAATTAATATAAGAATAATTTTAAAAATCAGTCTGATATAAGATTTTTTTCTAAATGTAGTACACAACCATTTTAATGATGTTATCATTGAGCACTACCCTAGAAAGTGCCATTAATTATATTTGTCGCTATGGGCGATTAGAAATCCAATCCCATATCATTATTGCTAATTTTGCAATAAATCTACACAAACTTCATCTTCATTGAAACTGGATATAAAATAGATGAACTTCATATTATATAATATGTTAAATATATATTGTTTTAAATTTACCTTTATAGTCAATGGCAAATCCTGCCATGCCAACTGAAGCATCACTCCGAAATGCCAAGAACAGATTATTGCCATTGCTCTCTATCCTATCTGGGGCCTGGGAACCTTGAAAACTGCCAATCAGAGGGCTGTTAGAATCTCCTCCTTCATAAATATGCAAAAAATCATAACTAGGTTCCATGTTGAAACTGAAATAGAAAACCAAGAAATAAAATGTCTCTGAATTTGGGGGGAAAGAAAAAGTGCTCCAATTATTTTTCCTTTAGCATTTGTATTTATTTCTCACAAAAAGATTCCAAATAGCAATATATGCATGGTAATTTATACTCTATTGATTTCCATGTGTTTTGTTCATCCCTTTTTCTTCTTTATTTTCTACTAGTAAAATTGTGGCATAAACAGTAGTTCTGCTTCTAAGGCTTTCTTCAGTCTTTTCTAGATATAGAAGAAAAAATGGAAACTTGTATCACAGTGGCTTGATAGCTCCTGCTCCTGCTAAAACCAGCAGGATGCGGTTAGGCGCTAATACTAAATCTTATTTACCCAACATTGATCAGAAATGTCATGTGAGAAAAGTGAAACCAGTAGACACCGTTTTCTTTAAAATATACAAAAATATTTGAAATACATTTTAGAGAAAATAGTTGTAACTGTTTCCAGGGCATGGTCCCTCATGGATGCAAACCTACTCGCACAGATTAATAGCTAAATGAGATAAAATTTCAAATAGCATAAGTTATAATATGAGGTTTTGATGGAGAAGGGCAGATAAATATTTTCCAGAATATGTCTTGTGCTTTAAACCTTTGATTTTATAGGTAGTGACTTGGGAATATAATTATTTCATTTTTTTAAAAAAAAACTTTCTTTGAGGTAGACATATAGGGTTTAAACACTCAATATATAAAACACATGGATGCAAATCCTAATGAACATTGTAAGTAATGTTTTGGTTTTTGAATTTTTTTTTTAATATATTGCTGCAACTGTTAGTGATTAACTGGTTGATTTACTGTGGAATAAGAAAGCCATCATCACGGGGAACTTAAGAGAACAAAAGTTGCTCCCCTTCAACAGGGAATATTTGAATCATTATTTGGACATTCTGTTTCCATCACTTTGTATACAATAAACAAAATAAAAATGTCAGAAACAGTTGATATTTTTATCTTGTTTTTCAATTTTTGCACAGTTACTTCTCATTTAATAATCACAATTGGGATTGACAAGTTGTTAGGTGAAATAGTCACTAGGTGAAACTGTGACTGTGCTTTTGATCTTTGCTTTGCTTTACAGACCTGAAAAGTCATAAATGTGAGGATTGTTCATAAAGTTACTTTTTCATTAACTTGTAATTATGAAGGAGGCTGTGGTTAAAGGACTGTCTTATAAACTGTCCAGACTCATTTTGAATTGGGTTGCCATATATATTGAACAAATAAAAAACCATAAACAATCAATCAAGTGTCCTTTAAAAAATCTCACTATGAAAGATTCCTTCATCTAAAAGCCTAATAAAATAGCAGTATATTTGCTTCATTACAAACTCTAAATATTTAGGGGCTGTCTGAACCTAAGAAATAGTGCTCTCAAGAAGAATGAGATTGCTTTCCCCTCACCCCTCTAACATCTGAAGAAAAAGGAAGCATGTGCCTCAAGTCTCCAGATGACCACAAATGAGCAGGCAAATTCTCCTTGGAGAAAAACTTACCCATTTGTAATATAATCCAATACTATATATAGCTCAAAACCAGGACTTTGAATTGTACTCAGAAACATACAGGTAACCCAAAGGTGGTATTCTACTGGTTTGGGCGAACCAGTAGTGGCAGCAGCGTGAGCTACCCACCCAGATGTCATCACGGACCTTCTGCGCATGCACAGAAGATTCAGCGCATGCCCACACGTATGCACGCTCCCGCTACCGAATCGGTAGTGAAGAAAATAGGGTACCATTACTGAGGTAACCCATGTAGTGCCCAAAACATAGGATTAAGCTGCTAAAATGGCTTTTACCCACTAGCATGTGGGCTGCCATATTTCACTACAGCTGAAGTTTCTGGATAATCTTCAAATGCAGTTCAAAAGAAGCATATTGCAGTAATCTAGTTTTCAGGTAATGAGGCCATAAGGGATTGTCATCAAGAACTCCCACATCAAAAAGGGCTAGCTAAAGTTGGACAGAGTCTGCCCTTGGTTCAGCATCCATTTGGTAATCAAGTCACATCACACTTGTGTCAGAAGCGCCAAGGCACTTCCAGGTTGAAAATATTAGCCAGTGACATCACTCTTGCCTGGAGGACACCCAGTTAGGAGTTCTTGTCATGTTCCTAGCTGGAGATGGAGGAAGGATGAGAGCTCATCCCTCCCCATGGCAGCACTGAGGTTTGAACCCGGGTTTGCTCACTTGCAACACACCATCCTAACCACATGAGCCACCATGCTCCTTCGTAATCAAGTAAAAGTTATGAACTAAACCAAGTTTATATTGAACTTGATTCCTAGTGATCGCATCCATGCAGTTTTCTAGCTAATGTTCTGATAGTGATTTATCAGTGTAAATTACACTGTTTGTGAAATATGTCATTACACTGTTTTTCATTCCACAAATATATGGTAAGTTTTATTTTTGCAAGGTTTTTTTTTTCAATCTAGCTTCATAGTAACAACATAAAAAGAGGTAATTAATTTACTTAATCCAGCTTTATAATCACGTACTAGTAAGAAATTCCACTACACAAAACCAGGCGTAGTTTACATGAGGTTTCATTCTGGTCATGCAATTATTTGGTTTTTAGAATCTTATTAAAATATTATTTTTTGTATCTGGGAGTATGAAAGGAGTTAAGTGGAAAATTAAACTCCTCTATTGAATCCAGTTATTGCATTAGCAGTTTCAAATTATGGCAGCTTTCTTCAACGCATAGCTGTTTTTTCTTTTCTTTTTCTCTAAATAAGAGATAGGCTACATCTGGCACTTCTATAATTTGATCACAGGAAAAAGGTAGAGACAGGCAGAAACTATATGCCTTCTGATGGACATAAAACTAGATGGATCCTTTGGAGACTCATATATTTTTCTCATGTCCTTTCATGTTTTATGTGTCATGAAGCACTGAGGTGGATGTAAGGCATAGATAGGCAGCAATTAGCTTCCAAGTCCCATTTTTTCAGCATACCCCTGCCCTGATTATTATTGTTGAACACTTTCAAGATAGTTTTCCACCATATTAAAATGGGCAACCCCTGAAAATTACAATATTTATACCCTAAAGTTAGCATGCTGCAAAAATTTAAAACAACACCCCAAATACTTCTTAAAAACTCAGACCCACATCAATCAGCCCTGCCAGTTTTAAAACTATGGCATAGTTTAAAAAAGTAATTAGCCAGGATCATTAATGTATTGTGCAATTTTTGAAAGTGACGTTATAAAAGAAAACACAGTTCTTGAAATAATACCTTTTGAATATCAAAGCAATGACAAAATCAGGGTTTACTTTTATTCTCCAATCACATTCCTTTCCCGGAGGATATGGCTGTGGATAGTTTGGTGATAAAATAACACCTGCTGGACCTGTAAGATTTCCACCACATGCAGCTGTCACACAGGAGAGAATAATAAAAATGATCACATGTCAAAACTGAGGGCTGGAAACTGTCAAAATAATTTAGGTTCTTATACATTTCTTTCTGACACCGTATTTCCAAGTATTTATCACAACAATTGTAACTACAATGAAAATCTCTTGTATAAAGAAATGTGTAAGTACAGTATTTATTCTCCAGTATGAAAGTTCTTCCCTTAGGCATGTGAAGTTTATTTAATAAAACAGCCCAATAATGAAGTTAGAGCACTCCAGACATTTCTCTGCCTGACTGAATAAGGACTGGGAGAGGGGGTGCAGGAAGCAGAATGGAGAGATGTTTGCATCTACTTGACCTTGTGCATATATCTGGAAAAAGGTTTCTATTCTACTACGTTCAAAAAGTGATGCTGAATTTAAGCTAATTCTCAGCCTTATTTGCTGCATTGGACAGCATGGTGGAAAGCAAGAACAGAAGGTGGCCTTTGGATCTGCTGGATTCGAGTCTCTTTGTCAAGGGACCGAAATCCTGTTTATCCTCCTTTGCAGTTTTGCAAGATTAGACTTTCACAAAGTTGGAAAGCACAAGTTATGTAGCCTTGAAGAAGGTGAGAGGCAAGAATTTCCCTATCCAGGAGAGAACCAGGGACATAAAGAAGCAGCCTGTGCTCCTTGGGATATTAGATTGCAGTCTGAATTGTCAGAATAAACAGCTAACATAACCTGCAGATTTCTCTCGATTATTCCATATTTTTTCTCTCTTTCTCTATTTGAATATCTACACCTGGATTTCCAAGCAACTTATGAGAATGCATATTATGATCTGAAGTGATAGAGTAGATCAATTATATGAGATTACAAAGAAAAAAACAATATAAAAATAATCAAATATGTTGGAAAATGATCCTTTAAAGGAAAATGAAAACAACAGCAATAACTGAACTATCTCATATGCATTATCTAAAGCCAGAAGAAAGAGAAAGAGGCTAGCTATGAAGCATCTCTTATATCGGTACAGAAGCAGACCAATTTGGTGTTAATTGGTCTGTTTCTATATGCAGAAATGACAATGCTCAATCAATTTGCTTAAAGGTGAGAGATGGCTGAGAGATGAGATACTGTATGGGAATAAGCGATTTTTTGTTATATTCAGCAAGGTGGGAAGTTACTAAATTTGTTTATACTTGTTATGAAATATACTTCACCACTTATAAAGATGGAAAGACACTTTGTTATATATATTTATATATATTTTCTTTTTAAAAAAACTGGGTCAAATATAATAACACACTTCCTTTCTAGGTTTTTATTGTAATGAAATCTCAAAACTCTTCTAATGTTTTCCAACAAGAGATCATTCTGGATCCAAAAAGACTGCAATTTAAGCTATTAGAATGTTAATTTAAATTGTTAATTTAAAAGATCTTCTGTCATCCTAGTCCATATGAGGCCATCTCCAAACCTGGACATCTAACTCTTGGAATGATCAAAAATTTTACCTTGTCCAGCAAATAAATATTCAAGGTAGTTGGGTTCATAGCTTTTTAACACAAGGATCTCACTAATAGTTCTTTAAGCTCTTTAAGGTGATGGCATTTTTTTTTTTGACCAGAACAATTACGATTTCAGGAAAGACTGGCAGGGTAGAATCCAGGAATCCTAAGCATACTAGTTTGGAGTATAATAGGCAAAAAGAAGACCAGATACATGAATTATGAGAATAAGTTACATTAATCCAAACAGATATTTAAATGGTGGACAAGATAGCCAGGAATAGCATTTGCTAAAATGGTATGAAGACCAGCTTGAATCTGGAGGGGAAAAAAAACCCACAAAAATGATGCAAATTGTTCATAATGGAGCTCATAATGCACCAGCTGGTTCTACCAAAGACCATGTCATTTGGTTCACAGCCCTAAAAAGTTGGCTGGGTTTCTGCAGATGAAGTCAGAGACAATCTATTGTTTTTGACATCTATTTCTGATTATTCTAGCATAGGCTTTGTAAGGATCATCTTCTATATCCATCAGCTTAGTTACTACAATGTAGAGCAATTGCTCAAGTTCTCATTTCAATCTTTCCTGTCACTACCTCCAGGATTCTCAGGCATGGCCTCTATTTATCTAAATGAAATATGAATATTAACTTTCCCTGACAATTTCTATATTTTAAGAAGATCATTTGAAAGAAATCTAAACAATACTGTAGTACCTAAACCACTTATCTATTTCAGAAGTATTATAGGCACTGTACATTGTAGCCACTGTATACACCTGGTAAAACTACTCTGGTTTAGGGTAACAAGAAACGCCAATGAGGACTACAAGTCAATTCTACAAAAATTGCCCATTCCTGAAGTTGACATTAAATGCTGCAATGCAGTAGGTGCATTCTTTATGCATTCAGACATATAGCCTTGTAAGTTAATATTTGAAGCTTTAGGATCTTCTGTTGATCAGCTGGCAAATGTCCAAAGTTTTGGTAGTAAACTGCTATTTGAGATAGGATGATTGATTGTTAGCTCTCAAGAGCTGCAGAACTAGCCTTGATTTTTGTGAACCAGTCATTAAAAAGAGTAATTGACAAATCCAGGTTTCAATAATGATGAAAATGTTATCTAGTTGGGTAATAAACAACTGCAAGAAAACAACCAGAGAGCATCAAGAACCCCTCAAATCCAGGTTTTACTGTCTTCTTAATCTAAAATATATATTGCAATCAGATGCATACTCTAGGAAATCACATCTAGAATACTCAATGAAAGGAAATTGAGATTTTAAGAACACAAATAAGCTATCTACGAACATGTTGTAGCTTATCAGTATTTACCGGTAATAGAAGTTTATCGCTTCTCATAAATAAGTTGTGAGTTTCATAGTCAATGCATGAAATATATGTAGTATCACTCTGAATGACCACTGAGAATACACAATACAATACAATAGTGGAGTTGGAAGGGACCTTGGAGATCTTCTAGTTCAACCCCCTGCCTAGGCAGGAAACCCTATACTATTTCAGACAAATGGCTATCTAACATCTTCTTAAAGACTTCCAGTGTTGGGGCATTCACAACTTCTGGAGGCAAGTTGTTCCACTGATTAATTGTTCTAACTGTCAGGAGATTTCTCCTCAGTTCTAAGTTGCTTCTCTCCTTGATTAGTTTCCACCCATTGCTTCTTGTTCTGCCCTCAGGTGTCTTGAAGAATAGCTTGGCTCCCTCTTCTTTGTGGCAACCCCTGAGATATTGGAACACTGCTATCATGTCTCCCCTAGTCCTTCTTTCTCTTAAGCTAAACATACCCAGTTCCTGCAACCGTTCTTCATATGTTTTAGTCTCCAGTCCCCTAATCATCTTTGTTGCTCTTCTCTGCACTCTTTCTAGAGTCTCCACATCTTTCTTACATCGTGGCGACCAGAACTGAATGCAGTATTCCAAGTGTGGTCTTACCAAGGCATTATAAAGTGGTATTAACACTTCACGTGATCTTGATCCAATCCCTCTGTTGATGCAGCCTAGGACTGTGTTGGCTTTTTTGGCAGCTGCTGCACACTGCTGGCTCCTATTTAAATGGTTGTCCACTAGGACTCCAAGATCCCTCTCACAGTTACTACTCATATCATGAGGGAGTATATTTTAATTTAACTCAAAAGTGCCCAACATTTCATCTTAATACCTATACACGTTGGTGCATCAGGCTGCCAAAAGAATCGATTGTTCAGTTGTACACAAGTAATTTTATCCTGCCCTTGGAGTTGATATCCTGGGTCACACTGGAAGGTGATTGTATCGCCAGGCTCTCTGCTGTCTCCATATCTACTTCCATTCTGTGGGGTCCCGGGATCATTACAGGTAGATGCAACTGATGCTGCAAAGAAATCATGAAATGAAATGTATTTAGAGACATATAAGGAATATTGAAGATTTTGCATTGCATCACACATTTTATAACGACAGCATTGTATGCCATTGTTTGCCTAACTTTGGAAGGAAAGTTATTAAGTAGGATTGTTTTTTCTAGAAAAGTGCCTGCTCTAATACATCATATTACATTATTTTCTTCCACTTATCTCTGTAAGGAAAAGAGATGGAGAGATTGCATGCTGGAAAATAATCTCAGTGTGTTTGAAATAAACACCGAGCAGGCATAAGATGTATGGACCGCACGGTGCCATTCTACAAATAATCAAAACAATACAGAAAAATCATGCTGCAGAAAGCAAGGCTGTCTGGACACAGCCTTTCTTTGATTTTATCCCCCCCCCCCTTGAAACGGTAAACGAAGAACTGTAAGTCAAAGTCAGAACATGGAGGAAAAAGTGAATAGCCCAAACAATTCTCATAACTTTATCACCCATGGTTTACAAAGATAGGAATGTTACATCTAAAATTACCGAATGTTTGGGTTAGCCTTTATCTTGCGCCATAAACTATACTAGGAAAATATATTTTAAAAAATCATATTGCCCAAAGGCATTCCTGCTATTCACTAGCATTGAAACAAACCGCATGATGCCAAAATGATGACATGTACATAGTGACTTCATCATATACTGCATAGGCTAGCATTAAGTGCTTGCCTCTCTGCCCTCATGGTCTGTTGGCAGCTTAGGGTACTGATGATTTAAATATTACTTGGCTAGACATTTTACAGCTATTTCATACTCTAATTCATTGTTCAAGATGTCAGGGGATTAATTGTATTTTTCTATCTACCAATCTCACCTGCAAAGCTATAGTTTTAGAGTGTTGAGACCTATTCCCTGCATTTCACTGTCTGTGTTTATTAATGCCTAACAGATGGGAGACAAATGACAATTTTACAATAAAAAGTTGTTCAATACCTACTTAAAACAGATAGAACATCATGCAGAGCATGGCTTCTAGCATTCTTTCCAACATCTTTCTTGGTAATAGCAACAGGAATATATTTTCTCCTCTGTAACAAATGCAGCACCTGCATGTCTCTCCAGCTGCCTCCTCATCTATACATCTATAATCTATGTCTAGGCAAGGGAAGTACTGGGCAGATTGTGTATATGCTGTTCCGGCTCATATAATTGACACTTAAAATGGAGCAGTCAACAATGTTTTCAACCAGTATCCAAAGTCCTTTCCCAGGGAACATTTCCCCCAATATTTTTCTTTGAATTCTTCAGCCAGTTCTAACCCATTTCAATCTTTCTTTTGCCAGCTTCTCCGTCCACCCTCCCGTGCCCCCCCCCCCAAAAAAAACAATTTAGCTCCCTTTTATGGGAGTAATGCAGTGCTTTGGCCCCTTTATATAAATGTTTCCCAATATTTTGTTTGGCTAATAAAGTACTTTCACAAAGTTATTAACCTGGTCTTTTTTTTCTCTCTCAGAAATGTTATGATCACCTGCTTTTAGTAAACTAGGATATCATTAACAATGAAATTACTGCCAGCAGTTGCACTCTAGTACACTAAGTTGTAATACTCCATTTTGCTGATAAGGCGGTATTAATACGAAGTAGCCATAACACAATTCATTAGAGTACTACAGCTTGATTCTAAATACTTCTGAAACAAACTATAGGTACTAATGAATAAGAGGATTCATCTATGGCAAGATTGACTATTATGAAAAAATATCAATCTGTCTTTGGGCAATAGATTCAGTCTACTTCCTAACAGGTGTAAAATAGCAATATCTGCATGTGTAGTTTTGAAATCTTTCTTTCCTAACCATTTTGTGTGTACAAAAAGTCTTGTAATGAGAAACCACAGAATAGTTCCTAAAAATGTTCTCCTTCTCCTGACCCCTGTCATCAGTGATCACAACATTTCATCTCTAGCAAAGATTTCAAGTACAGAGAGGATTTTTTTAAAAAAAAGATTTAACAATTACAATTTAAATAAAATAATTAGGCTATGGTATATGTGGTCTTCGACTTCCAAGCATAATTGGGAGCAGAATTTCAATTGTAAGTCATTGCAATTTTAGGTCGTGGTACAACCAAACTTAATTGTATGACTATTTTTACTATAGTTTTTACATAAACCATATGTTTATTAAGCGAACCAGTAAGTTGTATGTGTGAATTTATTTTATCAGGCACCTTTTGCCAGAAAATGAAAAAAAAAAAAATGTTGCAAAATGCAATTGCCTGACTGTGCAACACTGCAACAAGTTGTAAATGTGAGCTGATTGCCAAGGATATAAAATGGAGTCATTGACGGTGGAGATGCTGTGGCAGTCAGATTATCAAAGATGGGTGTAAGTACTTTTTTTTTTTGAGGTTAATAACTTTGAACAGTTATTAAGTGACTGGTTATACATGGATGACTACCAGCATGAAATTCTTGTGTGGGTAAATCCTTGAATTATTACTGTTATTGAGCCTGCACTTACAATTGTAAGCTAACGTGGTCATAAAGTGAGTCACATGATCAGACCTGATTTTATGATCTTTTTTTGTAGCAATTATTAAGAAAAACTGTGGTCATTAAGCAAACTCATTGTTTGCTACAGGGCAGATTTCCCCAGAAATTGGAAGTAAATGCCAGTTTCTGGAAAAACCGTCAAATGGCCATGGGGTGGGTTGTTGCAAATGAGCTGTTGCAAATATCTATAAATGAAACAAAACCAGATGTGAGTAGTTTTTTGGGGGGATCCCTTGTAAGTGTGAATGTTGCATTAAGTCGAGGACAACCTGTATCTAGCAATAGTGTATAGGAATACTAATGGCAATAACAGTATACAGTAAAAATAAAAAATATGTCCAAATGGATACCCATGCATTTTTTTTGGTTACTTTTTCTAAACATTTTGCAAGGTTTTTCAAATTTTCATTTTAATATAAATGTCCAGTAAATCTCATCCCCAACACACACACCTGTCTACCAACCCTGAAATAATCAAAACAAAACAGCCTAATATTGGTTTACTTGAGCAAAAGACTGAAACTGGAAAAGAAACATCATACATTCACTTTTCTGCTCAATCTATGTGCACTTGTACCCATTACTCATGAGGAAAAGAAAACCTAAATTCACTTTTTACATTTTCAACCTACCTTCATTCTTTCCCTGATGAAAGTATGCAATCTCTGAAACTTGAACCCAACAAATATGTTATATACTTGCTCTCACTACAGTGGTTTCCACCAAGGTTCTCTGTTCCGGCGGGAACAGAGGTTTAATCCTATTGGTCAAAGGGTCTGACAGATCCCTATAAAAGGGTTGCTGTCAGACTCAACCTTCACTAGATTGTTCTCATTTGTTGTACTTAATAAAGAGCTGTTGTTACCGTTAGCCTGTGTGTGCCCAATCTAACACTGGCGATGAGGGTCAGATTGGAAGGCAACTAGGCGAACTGAAAAGAGCATAGCAATCCAGCAAGTACATCCAGCCCAGAGCTCAGCACGGCTTCGAGCAACCATTTTTGAGAGGCAAACTCAAAATGCCCTCTGAAAACAAAATGGCCATGCATGCCTCACCGACTTCTTATGACCCAGTCACTGAGCACTGGAACTTGTACATACTACAATTTGACTGCTTCCTTGAGGCAAATGACTTCATGGGCCTTTCTGAAGGCCGCAAGAAGAACATGTTCCTCGGGTACTGTGGCCGAGAAGTGTTCGAGATGGCAAAAGACCTCTCTGAGCCGACACCCTACAATCAGTTGCCTAGTCCACGCTTCAGCAGACGCTAACACCCACTATGTGCCCAAGCCGTCCAAGCATGTTTGCCGGCATGAATTTAACATCAGAAACCAGAAGGAGGGCGAGTCAATTAATGAGTATGTTGTGATGCTCCACAAGGCCGCAGTCTACTGTAAATTTTGAGACCTGGACAAGCTGATTCTGGACTGCATAATTTGCAGCGTACGGGACATTAACATACAGAGGAGGTTACTCGCTAAATCAAACCTCATTCTACAGATTGCCTTGAATGAAGCAAGGGCGTCTGAATCAGCCGTCAAATCTACTGAGACTCTGCAGCGCCAAAGTGCTCCATAAGATGCGTGAAAGAGTACACGCATACATCGCGAGGCTGCAGAGCCCAAGAGTCAGAAGGCGAAGAAGATGACAGCTGCCGCATGCGCAGTAGCCGCGCCCAGCTGGCACGCAAATTTAAACCACATCTCCCACCTTGTGCTAGCTGTGGAGGAGACCATGCCTGATTGGCTTGCCATTTCCGCGATGCAACCTGCCAGCCCTGTGAGCGAAAGGGGCACATCGCCAAGGTGTGCCGGAGCAAATTTCCTGCCACTGCTTGGCAGCCTAGAAGCACACCAAACTGCCAACAGAGCCAAGGGGCCTGGCAGAAGCCACCATGGTGCTCAGAGGGTGACAATAGAGTCACCTACCACACGTCAATCGGCCAAGTCCGCACCAGGTGGCCAAAAAAGCTGTGGGTCACAGTCCTCATCGAGCACTATCCATGTGATATGGAGATTGACACCGGGTCATCACTGACCATCATACTGTGGTCTACCCTAAAGCAGGCTATCCCTAGCCTAAAGAAGCAGCATCTTCGCACCCCTGACATCCACCTACATGATTACCAGAGAAACCGGGTCCCCATCGTGGGCCAAGGCACCTTCCAGGTGAAGTTCAAGCAGTTCAGCGGGAAACTCCCAGTGACAGTGGTCAGCAGCAACTTGCAGAGCCTCCTAGGGCTAGATTGGTTCCAAGCCCTGGGCCTAGAGGTGACCGGTATCAACACCTTGAAAGACAACGGTGCTGAAGCCATCTTTAAGGAGTTCGAGGACATCTTCGCACTGGTCTGGGTAAGTATGTGGGGATTCCAATTTCTTTTAGTTTGGACCCCAATATAGGCCCAATAAGGCTAAAGCCCAGGAGAGTACCTTTTGCTCTCCGCCCCAAAATTGACAGGGAAATTGACAAGCTTGTAGGCCAGGGAATCCTAGAGCCAGTCGATCACGCACGCTGGGAGATCCCTATAGTGACACCTGTCAAATCTGATGGGTCTATCCGCATCTGCGCAGACTACAAGTGCACAATAAATAAAGCGCTACAACAAAGCGCCTACCCTGTACCCATTGTACAGCACCGCCTTCATTCATTATGCCCCAGAAAATTTTTCGCTAAATTGGACATGGCGCAGGCATACCAACAATTGCCTGTAGATGGTGCAATGGCGGAGGCCCAAACCATTGTGATGCACAAGGGTGCATTGAAATGTCACCGCCTGCAATTTGGCGTTAGTATCGCCCCTGGACTGTTCAAAAGTGTCATGGAATGGCTTTTGCAGGGGATTCCAGGAGTCATCCCCTATTTTGACGACATCTTGGTATTGGCTGCAAACGAGGCGCAACTTTTAAAACGTGTACAAACAGTTTTGGCTCGAATTAGAGACAAAGGCCTCCGTTGGCCTTTGAGAAATGCCAAATTAACGTGCCAAGGGTTGAATTCTTAGGGTACCTAATCAACGGCTCTGGTTTTCACCCAACCACACAAAAAATCAAAGCAATTCATGACGCCCCCACACCTCAAAATCAAACCGAGTGCAGGCATTCCTCGGGCTCCTTAATTTCTACAGTGTCTTTCTTAAACAGAAAGCCACCATTGCTGAGCCCTTACACTGTCTCCTGGCAAAGAACGTGAAATGGTCCTGGGGCAAAGCCGAGGTAGCCGCATTTGCTGTGGTAAAACAACTCCTGTTGGTGGATTCCTTCCTGGTACAGTACAGCCAGACACTGCTGTTGGTGCTGACCTGCGACACTTTCCCATTCGGTGTCGGCGCCATCCTTAGCCAACACATGTCCATGGAACCGAAGCCCCTATTGCATTTTACTCCAGGACCTTGTCTGCCACAGAGCGGAGCTACAGCCAGCTAGACCGTGAGGCTTTGGCTGCAGGGGCCGGAGTACAGAGGTTCCATGAGTATCTATATGGCCGGGACTTCGAACTGGTTATGGACCACAAGCCATTGTTGGGCTTACTGGCTGGGGACCGACCTACCTCAGTGTCATTATCACCCTGCATGACCAGATGAACCATCTTCCTAGCTACCTATTCCTACCGTCTCATCCACCGACCAGGCTCCACTTTGAGGCACGCTGACGCTCTCAGCTGCTGACCACTGCCTGAACTTCTTGCTTTACCCTGCCCCCGAGATGCCAGTCCTCCTCATTCACTGCTTTGAGACAGGGCCTGTCTCATCCAGTGATGTTGCCCGACACTCTGCAAAAGACTCCACCATCAAGCAAATTTTGAACTGGGTGTGGAGGGGGTGGCCCAAGGGGCCTGTTGGGGCAGATTTCAAAATGTATTTTGTCAAACGCGATTAGTTATTGGTTGTAAATGGCTGTTTACTGTGGGGGACTGGGTTGTTGTTCCACCAAAATTGCACATTGCGTTATTAGAGGCTTTACACATAGGACATCCTGGAATTGTAAGGATGAAGTCTTTGGCTAGGAATTACGTGTGGTGGCCTAACATGGACAGGGAGATCAAAGAATGGGTGGCTACCTGCATACCATGCCAGGAGTCCAGACCAGCTCCCTCAGAGGCGCCCGCTAAGGAGTGGGAGAGACCTCAAGCACCATGGTCTAGGGTGCACATTGACTTTGCTGGCCCAGTTCACGGCCAGACATTTCTCGAAGTTGTGGATGCCTACTCGAAATGGTTAGAGGTAGTTCTGATGACCTCCATTCCAGCCTCCAATGGTCAGGCGGAGAGAATGGTGAGATCTGCAAAAGAGGCCCTCTCTAGGATGGGCCCAGGAGATTGGCAAATACGGGTTGACCACTATTTGCTAATTCAGCACATCACACCCAGTGCCACTACAGGGAGAAGCCTCTCCAAGCTTCTCATGGGTCACCGGCGAGCTCCGAGTGAACCGGCTCTAGAAGCTCCAGCCACGGCCTTTGAAAGGTTCCAGGAGCTTCCACCAAGCGGAGCTGCGGAGCAAACAGGTCCGTCCGACCTGTCCAAGGAAACCCCTCCTATTGAACTGCGCAGGTCGGGCAAAGCTACCCAAAAGCCCAACTACCTGCGTGACTACGTAACAAGTAGGATTGTTCCATCCAAGAGGGGGTGGGGTATTAGATATGTGCTCTAACTACAGTGGTTTCCACCAAGGTTCTCTGTTCCGGTGGGAACAGAGATTTAATCCTATTGGTAGAAGGATCTGACAACTTCCTATAAAAGGGCTGCTGTCAGACTCAACCTTCACTGGATTGTTCTCACTTGTACTTAATAAAGAGCTGTTGTTACCGTTAGCCTGTGTGTGCCTATCCATTACCGAATCTAACAAAATATATATCAGGAAAATACAAACTCTTCCTTTGCTGTTAAGTAACCAAAGAAAAGAGGAAATATCCATACATTTTTACTGTATGTATGTCAGAAGGGCAATGCTGAGAGAACATTCAATGCCTCCTGCTGGTATGCTCATAAGCATTGCTGCCATTTTTTAAAATTAATTTTCTAACTGGTATTAATACTACTTCCAACAAATACAGGTAGTCATTGACTTACAACCAGTCGTTTAACAACTGCTCAGAATTATGACCACCTTGGAAAAGGATGCTTAATGACTATATTGTTGAGTCCTCCTCAATGGTGACTTGACTGCTTTTTGGGTGCTTGGCTGACTGGTTGCAACATCTCATGGTCACAGGACTGAAATTTGCCATTTTTTCCTGCTGGTTTACAGTATTTTGTGCCGGTTTCTGGAAAAATACCAACCATTTGAAAGAATGGCTTTGCACTTATAACCATGTGATTCACTTAACAACTTCCCCAAAAAAGGTTAGGACATTGGGTCCAGTTATGTGGGTGTCTCAACGTATGACCATGACAACATATGCTGAAATTGCAGTCCCCATTGTAGTCACAAACTGTGGACTACACCAATGTATCTCTTGGTTCAGAAAGTGGCGGTGAGAAGAGACAGTGGAATGTGCAAATCAGCAAAATAAAAGTCTGTCAATAAACCTGCAAGAAATTAACTGTAAGAACTTGAATATTTTAAGACCAGAAATATTCTGTGGCTAATGTAAATTTAATACCTATCTACACCTATCAACATTCCCATGCTTTGATAGGTGATATTTAGCCAGTACCTCAGATTCTAATAAGATTTCTAATAACTGGCTTAAATACATTTAACCCTACAGAGTAAAGGTCAGGGATGCATGCTGAACTCCATTTTATATCCTTTTAGACATGATTAAATGGTAATTAAGTTTTAATGAAAAGTGTTAGGCTGATAACAATTAACATAATCACACTAGTCAGTTCATGTCCTCATGGTGTTTTACATGCTGGGCTGAGCAGACAAGAGAATGGTTCCTTGATGGGGTCCAAACATTTTGTGATTAGAAGACATTTGCATTTCTCCAGTAAATCTTCTCTGTTTGTGTATTGAATGGCAGATAATAAAGCATAGCAAAACAATGTGTGTATATGTGAATAGGCAGCATAAATATGTCATCATAGAATACATCAATCTCAATGGCTATGTGTCTGAGTGCTTGTGTCTGTCAGTACAATCTAGTGTGTAGATCTCCTGCCTCCATTAGAAAACAACATGGACACATATGCAGTCCATATGCAGATTAATTTTATTTTATTTTTAAATTATGTTTTTATTTATTTGTATCCTATCCTTATTTTTTACAAATAATTTAAGGTGGCGAACATATCCAACACCTCTTTCTCCTCCTATTTTCCCCACAACAACCACATGTGAGGTAGGTTGGGCTGAGAGAAAATAATTGGCCCAAGGTCACCCAATCAGCTTTCATAGCTAAAGGGGAACTAGAACTCGTGGTCTCCTGGTTTCTAGCCAGCACCTTAACTACTGAACTAAATTGGCTCTCAATTCCTATGAGAATTCCTTATAAAGATTCTTTTTATAAAATCCTCCAAATAAAAACAGCAGTAGCTTATTTTAAAAGAAGATAGACGGGCTGATATGCAGCTGTGAGACCATAATTATTTTTCAGCCCTGAGCCATGTGCTTAATAATTGCTGCTTTGCCCCAGCACTCCACCTTCCTCATTAACCCATCCAACTTTACACAGGCTCCTGCTAAGAAATCTAAAACAAAACAAAGGAGGAAATCCAATCAGAAGACTAATGGCAGCATCCCAGAAGTTTGAAATCAACACTACCTACGTTCTGTTTCTAACAATTAATTAAATGATGCCTTGTTGCTAAATATTAAAGAAGGGGTTTGGGTTACTGAATTCAATAATAATGACAAGAACACAAACAATAAATCTTTTCATCATATTTCTTCCAGGACCGCATGGTGATCTCCCTTTATTTCAGGGGTTTCAAAACTCATGTTATCACAGTGGTGTCATGTAACATATCGGGACTTTTTCTCCCTTCACTAAACTGGGCGTGGCCGTGGGCAGGGCCAGTGTGTGACGCATCTGGCCCACAGGCCGGGAGTTTAACAGCCCTGCTTTATTCTATCTGCACAACAACAACCTGTGAAATATAGGTTGGACTGAGAGATAATTGCTGGACCAAAGTCATCTAGTGGGTTACTGTGGTTAAAGGACTTGAGAACACAAGTTAAACACTACACGACACCGACTTCCATACATGATTTGCCCATGAAGAGGCTCTGAAATATTACCACTGCAAAATCTATTTTCAAGGCAAATAAAGAAGCAATAACAGACACACAAGAAGCAACCAGGAAGTATATAAGGATAATACAAGTTCACCTACTTGAAAACTGGATAGAAAAGCCAGATTTGCTGATAAAGAAGTCGCTGTCAAATTGTAAGGTCAGTGAATTGAAAGTGCTGTAAATGTCCTCAGGAAGAGCTGAACCACTCCACTCTTTCAGCAAAATGTTGCTTTCAATGGGACCATCCCAGACTTTGAGGATGTCATGACCCACCTCAGTATCAAAAACAATAAAATGCAGACTGGAAATGAAAAAGGAACATGCAATATAAGTTAGCCTAATAAACACAGAATGGGTTATTTGCTAAAATCGAATCTTCTTTTAGGCATCATATATGAGGGATAAAAATTGAAATACGTCATCTGTTATATGTCAGAATGTGGACATTGGAGCATGATGTTTGTTAGGGATGTAACCCTAGTCTTGGCTTGGCAATGTATATAAGCCATGATTGTAACAAATGTATCTGTTACTTTAAATGCTAGAGAGATGTAATTGGATGCTAATTGCTTTAAGCAGCCATATAAGGAGGAAGGAACTGTTACGGTTTCCCTTCCCCCCCCCCCCCCCCCCGGATGGCTACTGATGTTCCTGATTGTCCCTGACTGTCCCTGACTGTTACTGTATGAGCTTTGTATTGGAGAGAAGACCGTGTATTGGATGGTGGCTAGTCTGTAACTATGTTACCTGTCTACATGGTGAATTGTGAGTTGAGCAACTGTAACTTCAACGAGGTGTAAATAGACTGTATATACTTCAAGACTGCTTATAGTCTGTTAGGAGACTATTTATCTTATTTTTGTTACGCAAGTAAAGCTATTCTTTGTTTTACCTTCGGTGGCTGTGAGTGACTATACAGTGGCTTATTCGTTACTAACTTCCGCTGCTGAACTCTAGTCTCCTAACGGGGATAGACTTAACAATGCTGATATCCATAAACCTGTAATGAATCAGGACACAGACTATCTTAATAAAAAAAAATTGTCCACCAGATCCATACTGCTGTTAAAAAGTGATCCGTTATTTTTTTAAATTACATCTGCAGTAAAATTTCCAGGAGGTTATGCTTTTATTGAAATAATCACAGTTCCTGGCTGTACAGTAGTAACATTTAGAATTAAAAATACAAATTAAACATAATATAATTAATTCAATTAACTAAATAAATATTGCACACCAAACATATTAGCTAAACTTTAACAACTTATTAACTTTCTAGTAATTTCTAATTTGTATCTTTTCTGTTCATTTCTCAGAAATTACATCCAATAAGCACTTTCTGTGCTTTTCTGTCTCTCCTTCATCTGAAATATGTAGACTTTCCTTGCTGTGGAAGTATACTTTATAATGGTTGTAATGTATTGCATAAGAAACCATAACAAGATTATTATGTTGGTCAGCTCTGGCACTGCATTTTACTTCTAGTGATACCATTACAATTAGATTCAGCATTCACATATCCCCTCTTCTCTTTTCTTCCTCAGGTCAGACTCTGGAAGAATATAGTTGCTTAACTATATACTGTAGCTTAATCTTACGAATTTCTCTAGTGATACAGTGATTTGAAACACAATCCTAAATTAATTATTGAATGTGAATTCTTTTTTCAATTTTTTTAAATTTTATTTACAAACATGTAAAATACACATACACAAAACTTAGACGTACACCATATTTACACAATACAATATGAACAGGAGCTTCCTGTTCTTTCTAGTAGCAATTGCCAATTGATATCGCTCGCCTTATATTGTTTCCCCTTCTATTATATTTCATTTGTATTTTACCATTCTTAACCCTCTTATCTTACTCCTCTGTCTGCTATATTGGCTGATTACCTCTAGTAAGTTTGAACCACTTGGATACATATATATATATGTGTGTGTGTGTGTGTGTGTGTGTTACTTCTCCTTAACTACTATTTTTGGGCTTTGTTGTCTTCCTTCATTGATCCTTGTTTCTTTCCTCCATCTATCTATACAAGTGATTCTCAAATGTTTTCAGTCCACCGCCCCCTTGGTGCTACAAACTGATCCTCAGTGCCCCCCACCCAGTGGTGGAATTCATTTTTTTTACTATCGGTTCTGTGGGTGTGGCTTGGTGGGCATGGCTGGGGGGGTCATGTGACTGGGTGGTTTGCACGACGGAAGGAAGATAGTAACAGTAAAAATCAAAACTGTAACAATTGCACATTTATTCAAAATCCAATTTAAAAAACTTTTTAGTTAATGTTAATTCAACAAAATTGTTGAATATGATCCAGTGATACCAGGTTTTCAAAGTCTGATAGTCATTTATCAAGAACCTTAGTAACTAGTAACTTAGTAAACTCAAAATTTAGTAACAACTTCACTGTTCTTAGTAGATGATAATTCCTGTGTAGATATTGAAAGAAGTAATCTCAGAAGGTATTATCACAAAGCACAAAACTGCAACAGATATCATTAAGATATCTTAATGATTATCTTATTGGGCACTATCTAATAAAATGAAATTCAATGGTGAAAAGAGTAAGGTTCTACATTTAGGCAACAAAAACAGAATGCACAGGTACAGTATAGGTGGTACCGTGCTAAATAGTAGTAACTGTGAGAGGGATCTTGGAGTTCTAGTGGACAACCATTTAAATATGAGCCAGCAGTGTGCAGCAGCTGCCAAAAAAGCCAACACAGTTCTAGGCTGCATCAACAGAGGGATAGAATCAAGATCACGTGAAGTGTTAATACCACTTTATAATGCCTTGGTAAGACCACACTTGGAATACTGCATTCAGTTCTGGTCGCCACGATGTAAAAAAGATGTGGAGACTCTAGAAAGAGTGCAGAGAAGAGCAACAAAGATGATTAGGGGACTGGAGACTAAAACATATGAAGAACGGTTGCAGGAACTAGGTATGTCTAGCTTAAGAGAAAGAAGGACTAGGGGAGACATGATAGCAGTGTTCCAATATCTCAGGGGTTGCCACAAAGAAGAGGGAGCCAAGCTATTCTCAAGGCACCTGAGGACAGAACAAGAAGCAATGGGTGGAAACTAATCAAGGAGAGAAGCAACTTAGAACTGAGGAGAAACTTCCTGACAGTTAGAACAATTAATCAGTGGAACAGCTTGCCTCCAGAAGTTGTGAATGCCCCAACACTGGAAGTCTTTAAGAAGATGTTGGATAGTCATTTGTCTGGAACGGTATAGGGTTTCCTGCCTAGGCAGGGGGTTGGACTAGAAGACCTCCAAGGTCCCTTCCAACTCTACTATTGTATTATTGTATTATTGTATATCACAAACTTACACAAAAAAATGTTCTTGTAAAAAACCCAAAATGGATAATAAACACTTTTGTCTTTTATCTAAAGTTTTTCATCTTTAGATCAATGGCCTTAATTATTCTTTCTCTCCCTCACAAACATACACATATACCAGTGGTTGTTTTAAATTTTTTAGAACCTATTCTGTAGGTGTGGCCTATTTTGTTGGCATGGCTTGGCAGTCATATTACTGGGTGGGAGTGGCCAACTTGTAAAATGTGGTGAAACTCATTTAACAATGCTCTTGCTGAGCAACCAAAATTTTGGACTCAATTGTGATCATAAGTTCTCTTTCTTTTTCTTTCTTTTTCTTCCTTCCTTCTTTCATTTCTATATCTCTCTTTCTTTCTTTCTTTCTTTCTTTCTTTCTTTCTTTCTTTCTTTCTTTCTTTCTTTCTTTTTCTTCCTCCATCCATTCTTTCTTTCTTGTGTGTGTCTCTTTCTTTCTTTTCTCCCTTTCTCTTCCTTCCTTCCTTTGTTCCTTCTTTCTTTCTTGTCTCTGTCTCCCCCACTTACTTTCTTTTTCCTTCTTTCCTTCTTTCTCTTTCTTTCTTTCTCTCTCTTTGTCTCTCTCTTTTCTCTCTCCCTCTCTCCCTCTTCCTACCTTTTATTCTCTCTTACTCTCTCTCTCTCTCTCTCTCCCTCTTTCTCTCTCTCACCCCCACTCTCTCTCTCACACACACATACCTTCCAGTTGGTGAAAATTTCTGTTATGCCAGCTGGGAAGCTGGCAAAGAAGCCTCATTTTTCCTGCCACCTGCAGCTCTTGGAGGAAGGATGAAGGGAAGCAAGCCCTGGGCCTCATCTCTGCCTCCTTCCTCGAGAGCTGGCTTCAGGGATGGCCAGCCTCTCCCATCGCTGCATCTTTCACTCAGAGCCTTTCACCCAGAGGCTCTGCTAGTGGGGTACCTGCCTTTTCACCTCCCGAGAGAAGCTCGGGAGAGACATGCAAACAGCCACAACTCGAGGCTCCTGAGGAGGCTGCTGGACACCAGGAGTGGCAGTGGTGCCTGCTGCTGCTCTTCTGCTGCTCCCAGTAATGCAGCCTTCTTGGAGAGAATTAAGTTCCAGGCGCACTGATTCCAGCAGCTGCGTTTTCCCTTGAAATTTGCTGTCCCAGCAACCCAAAAGGGACATTCTCCCAGCGGCATCTCAGGTGCTCCCACCCTTAGCCGCAAGAGAGTGAGGATGGCTGGGCACAGTTTGGCACCTCCTGGTTCCCGTCAGATCATCGAGGGGCCTCGCATGCCTGCGCGCTCACATGGCCTGCATGCTTCCAGCAGAAATGGGAAGTGCAGGGATCTTAATGTAGTAGGGCGGGGGAGGCTGGAGCGGGAGGTTAAATAAACAAATTTGGCTTCGCTTACTTGCGTGGTAAGAGAGAAAGGTGCCTGAGACGTGGCTGGGACAATGTTCCCTTCAGGTTGTCCCCTTAGCGCCCCCTGCCACCCCTCTTGCCTCAGCACCCCCCCTAAGTCACCCCCCCCCGAGGGATGGTACCACCCACTTTGGGAACCACTGACCTATACCATTTATCCCATATCTGGTAGTATTCTGTTTCTTCTTTTCCCTGGATTTCTTTTGTTAATTTGCCATTTCAGCACAGTCCATATCTTTCTTATTATTTTATCTTCACTTGGAATTAGTTTTTCCATTTCTGGGTAAAGGCAATCCTTACCGCTGTAATTATATGTAATCTTAAATACTGAATTTCTTTTTTATATTTCACAGTCATTATTCCTAATAAAAAAAACTTCAGGTTTCCATTCTATTTTAACACCTGTTATTACCTCTAGCCACTTTTTGACCCTTTTCCAATGTGAATGTGAATTCTATAACTTATTATTTATTTATATTTTATATTATCTTTTGTATTGGAGCTCAAGATGCCTATGTAGTGCCCTCTCATCCTGTTTCTCCCAAAAACAATAACACTATAAGATGGGTTTGTCTAAGGAGAATGTGATTGATCCACATGTCAGCACATCTCATTCATCTCCAAAACCAAGATTCCACATTGGCTCTATATAGAAATGTTTACATCAATTATCTTCTCTTAGGTTCATTAATATTCATCAGTATCAATCTATGATTTAGGAAATGTACATTAATCACATATTTTGCTCTACCCATAAAACTACATAACATTTAATTGTTAATATGTTTCAAATGGTTGAAAAATGCATACCTAATTGTTCTCCCGGGTTCTGCTTCTATAATCCAAGTACAGTGTAGATTGTTGTCATATGGAGCTGGATAACCTGGAGAAAGGATACGACCAGAAGTAGCAGCATGAATTCGTCCACCACATTCAGCTGAAATTAAAAGAAATAATACTTTTTTAAGGGAACAGATTCAGATTTTATCTTATAAAATATTTGATATTGCAATTATGTATCATAGTTGGTTCAACAGTCTCCATATCTCCTCCCAACATTCTGTGACTGTGAAGAGAGAATATGTGTGAAATATAAAGACAGTATTGGTGTGAACTTGACTCTTGTGTTCTGAAAACACTCTTGTGTCCTTGTCTTCTTTAAGGATGTTTTATGAGCTTCACAGCCTATGGAATATCCAATAGCCCTGGAATTGCCCTGAGGTTCCCTCATCCAAGTATTAGACTAGTGTGATCTGGCTTGGCTTCCAAGTTCTGGCTATTTCTTCTAGATGCTGAATTCACTGCAAAAGTTCAACCTGGTAGCTTCCCTGCTATGAAAATTACATGACAGGATTTTGATATACTAATAACATGAATTCAAAGTTCAAATAATATGGGTTCAATATGAGTTCAAACTGTAAGGAAGCAATTTTTTAATCATAAAAGATGCCACAAGCATGGTTGCAGAGTTCTATCTACTTGCCACTTTTCATTCTTACAAGCACTACCAGTAGAAGGCTTCTGATTTCTTCTTCTTAAGCACATTTGTTATGGTTTTTGGATATTAGATTAGAAAAAAATAGTATCTGGATGGAAGACCAGGAAATATCAGAATTAAATACTAGGTAAAAAAATTCAACAACAAAAACAAATCAAAACTTCTCAGAAAAAGGCAATAGCAAAAGAATTCCAAATTGCTGCCAATAAAATTATTTAGCACATTCAGCATATTGCCCCAAGAAAAGGTGGTAATATGCTGAATGGACTTGAAGGACACTTTATTTATTTTTCTTTTTACTTCTCAAAGGATTTTTTACTTGATATTATGTGGGTTTGGTAATTGAAATCATTCTGACACTGATTCTCATTATGGGAGTTGAAGCTCTGGTGCAGGAGCTCTTGGAATGTCTTGATATGATAAAAATGGAAAATATGGACTAACATAACATCCAAGTCAGTGGTGGGATTCAGCCATTTCGTACCACTTTGGGAGAACGGGTTGTTAACTTTCTAAGCAGTGTGATGAACTGGTTGTTGGAAGAAATTATTAGGGCAGAGAACAAGTTGTTAAATTATTTGAATCCCACCACTGATCCAAGTTAAGTACAGGTGCTACTCTGCAGACATGAAGAAACTAACTCATACAGGAGAACAAACTTCTAAATCAAACCCAATAGATGACAAATGAAAATTCAATTTTGTATTGTTGCTAAATAAGTTGTAAAAAACATTGTTCAAACTAATGAAAGGCAGATACAGGTAGTGCTCAATTAATGGTGGACCAGAATTTCTGTCACTAACCAAATAAATTGTAAAACACACCATGTGACTGAGTTGCTTAGTGATGGCAATCCCAGCAGTTCTCATTGCCATCATTAAGTAAGTTTATTAGGTAATTAAGTGATGATCTCCTCACAACTTTTTGCCAGCTACCAACAAACAAACATTCAGTGGGCAAATCAGCAGTGAGTTGTCAGTGCGAAGCAGCTTGTGAGCAGGCTGGCAGGCAGGTCAGAGGGTGTGCAAGGGCATATGAGTGTCTAGCGCAGTGCGAGCTAAGGGAGACTTGGTGCGGTATTTGTGGAGCAGGGGAAGGCATACAAGAATGTGATAGCCTGGTATGGTGTGACAAGAATTGGGTGGCTAGTGCGGAGTAGGGGAGGTAGTACGAAAGTATGTAATTGGCTGGTATGGCATGGCACAGGTAGAAGTGGCTTGAGGTAGCTGCTACCAGGTTTAGGAGACTTACCTGAGCTATTTGTGACTTTTCCTGCTGGCTTGCCCTTTGACTTGTGGGAGCCTTCAGGGAAGGTCATAAATGGCAATAATTTGACCATGAGACACTGCTTATGAGACACCTCATAAGCGGAAGCTGGATGCCAAGCACCCAAATCTCAGTCACATAACTGCAAGGATGGTGGGATGGCTAGAACTTTGAGGACCAGTTGTATGTACCATTCACTCAGCTCTGTCATAACGTCAAATGGTTGTTATACAAGTGGTTGTTAACTGAGTACTACCTGTAATGAGATTCACTGAGGTTAGAAGCCTTCCTCTAGTTATTGAGCAAACTTTCTCAAATAGATCTAGATGCAATGATGCAATAGAAAATAGAAAGGTGCTATCAGGAGGACACTTTTAGGTGCAGATTGTTGAACAAAACATAAATTATAATAACAAATAAACTGATTAAAATCAGAATATGAAATATAATAGATATTCTGGGAAGATTGGATCTAGACGTATAATCAAAAGATCAATATAGGAAACAGATGCATTGTTTTTAACTTAAGCAAAAGATACTTTGGAGTATTCTTACCATTTCAAACCTGAAAGATCAAACTGAGTTTCAAAGCAAACTATTACGAAAGTCAAAGCAAAATATTAGATAAAAGCCTTGGGCAACAACAAAAGCATAGAATAATTGAATGCAATCTTTCATAATACAGCAGGAAAGGATTACAAAAGGCATCTCAATCAAGAATATCACATACTATATAGGAAAATAATAAGAAAAGAAAGGTAAGAGTTGTTTTAAAGATAAAGAAAGGTTGTGATACTTAACATAACCACAGAAAAAAAATACAACAAAGAAAAGTTAAAGGAAGACGAATAAACTACAGTGAAAACTTTTACAAAAGATATCATAGAATACATGTCCTGGAAAAAATCAATTCCGTGGTCATTAAGGGTTGACACCATCTTAATGGCACATAATTAATCAATTAAATATCAAATAAATGATACATTTGTGGAAAGTAAATATTTTGAGTAACTCATTCCACTAGGGAGTGAGGCACAAAGGTACAACAACAAATAGATTGGAAAGCACTTGCTACAGGTGAAATACTCATGAAAATGTATATATGAAGTGTCAAAATACTAACAACTCTCTGTCAAGATAAATGAATTTAAAGTTTATAAATATTAGAAAAGACTGGTATGTTATACTGAAGGAGGAGGCTGCGAGAGAATAGGGAAATTCTCCTAATCCCGTGATGGCGAACCTATGGCACGCGTGCCACAAGTGGCACGTGGAGCCATTTGTCAGGGCACGCGAGGCGCTGTCCTGTCAGCTGGCTAGCGCGCATGCGTGCACTGGCCAGCTGAGTTCACCTTTTTAAAAGCCATTTTTCGCCCTCCCCAGGCTCCAGAGGCTTTATAGGAACCTGGGGAGGGCGAAAAGAGCCTCCCCCCCCCGGAGGCCCTCCGAAGGCTTCAGGGACCATCCGGAGGCTTCCCTGATGCCTTCGGACCGCTTAAAACCACCCTCCGAGCAAACAGGAAGTGACTTCCGGGTTGCTCGGAGGGTGGTTTTAAGCATTCCGAAGGCTTCAGGGACCGTCTGGAGGCTTCCCTGACGCCTTCGGAGCGCTTAAAACCACCCTCCGAGCAAACCAGAAGTGACTTCTGGTTTGTTCTGAAGGCTTCAGGGACCATCCGGAGGCTCCGAGCAAGTCACTTCTGGTTTGCTCGGAGGGTGGTTTTAAGCACTCCAAAGGCTTCAGGGAAGCCTCCGGACAGTCACTGAAGCCTCCAGAGGGCCTCAGGAAGGGGAGAGGGGGGCTCTTTTTGCCCTCCCCAGGCTCCTATAAAGCCTCTGGACCCTGGGGAGGACGAAAAAAGCATGTAAAAATGGGGGGTTAAGCACGCATGCGCACTGGGGGGGTCACGCGTTGCATTATGGGTGTGGCACGCCTGCACACGACCCCCCTGAGCTCCCCCCACTTGTGGCACGCGAGCCAAAAAAGGTTCGCCATCGCTGTCCTAATCTAATTCCTCAGAAAAAAAAATAATAAACAGAAGTTTGCTTCAGTTCTTATAAAGAAGAAGAGAGCCATACATGGATCAAATGAACAGGAAGATTCAGAAAAGGAAGTGTATCATTAAACCAAAGAGTAAATATTGATAAAAGTAATATAAAAAATAATAACATAGCATAGTATAGCATGCTTTATTTCTTCCATTTAATCATTTCCAATTCATGCTTAGACAAATCCCTGCATTCTTCACAAGGTTTTTTAAAAGTGGTTTGCCATTGTTTCCTTCCTAGGATTGAGAGAAAGCGACTGGCCCAAGGTCATCCAGCTGGCTTTGTGCCTACAGCCGGACTAGACCTCATGATTTTCCAGTTTTTAATCTGAAGCCTTAATCACTACATCAAACTGGCTTTCAGCATGAGGTTTACCTTCACTTAATTTACCAAAATAAGCTGTTCTATTGTGTAGATCATCCCAGAATATGGAATATATTAATAGTCATGCCTATATATTTCATAATTCTTCTGAAGAATATTTACAATGAACAATTTGGAACAGTGTTTCCAAGTAGGAAAAGGGTGATAAGTATTTGTATTTTCTCTAAATCTGTTTAAATTTTGTAACAATTATATTAATATAAATGTAAGATTCAAGTGATGATAGCAAAAATTAAAACAGAAGGCTAAACCACAACAACTTTAGTTTCAGTCAGCATCATTTTGTAAGCCAAAAATAAGAATCACTTGTTATCAAAGTACATTTTTTTAAAAAAAATTCTGGCTAGTAAAAACCAACAAGGTAAAGGTAATACTAGACATATACTTATAGTTCTTGGCAAAAAATGAGGATCCTATTATTTTGAATTGAATACTAAAGTTGGACATTAATCCTAAAGAAGAAAATAATAATGATGTTCAACAGCCTTATGAATGGTAAGATTATTTCCATGACAATAAAGATCAGAATAGCTTAAGGTAATGGATATTCTTCATGGTAATGTATGGGTGGGAAGGGTAGACACTGAAAAAGAATGAGAAAAGATAAATGCCTTCAAATATGGATTTGGAGTTAAGTTATTAAGAGTACCACAGACTGCAAGAAGAACTGGTAATTCATCCTGGATCAAATAAAGATTCACTGCTCCCTCAAGGCAATAATCAGACAGCAGAAACTCACACACTTTAGATTTGTGATGAGAATGAATAATGAACTAGAAAAAAATTGACTGTGCTTGGCAAGATTGAGGGAAGGAGAAGTAGGGGAAGGCAATTGATAAGTGAGATGGATGAGATCAAACAAATTAGAGGACTGTCCTTGGAAGAGCTACAGGTTGTTAATGGAGACAAGTCAAAATGGTGAGAAATTGTCCATGTAGTTACTAAGATGACTGACCTGAGAGCACCTAATCAACTTAAACTTTCTCACTAAACTTTGCTTGCAGACTACTCTTTACTCTTGCTATTTTTTTAGTTATGTTTATTTAGAAATAATTATACTTTAAGAGCAAGTGTATAAAAATATTGCTTTAAAGATGTAGTTATAGATTTCAGTCAAGTTAAAGCCTACAAAAAACTATTAACAATTGTTAAAAGAAGGCCTGTGGCCTTCCTGGATCCAGAACTGGTATTAAATAGCCACATAATAACACTGGCAAAGAAAGCTTTTCATCAAATTTGGCTAATTAGTTACATTCTTATCTGGAAGAAAGGGACCTGGATTTGGTGAAACATACTTGGTAATGTCATTCTCAAAAAAAAAAAAAAATGTATTTCGGCCAAAATGCTGCAGAATGATTGGCAAGCTGCACCTTATAATCATTATGTTGTGATATCTACAACTGTTTTCCAAGCCCAATTTAAGGTACTCCAGGTACTCAATTTGATATATAAAGTCTACATAACTTAGGCTCAAATATTTATACTTCAGCCTTATATCTAAAATGTGGCTCCTTCCTTAGATCCTGCCATGAATCTATCAGACATGAAATTGATTCTGAATAAGGTCCATATTGTAAAATAAATTGTAGTTAGAGCTGAAATTGGCCCTTTCCTGTTTTAAAGAGGGTTTAAAATTTACCTTTCTAATGTAATCTGACTATAAAAACTGACTATACATGTATTTTTTTCTGCAGTTCTCTGCTTATCTCTTCTGAACTCCAGGCCAACTGTTTCCCTGCAAGAGGCTCTATAGCTGTAAATATATGTATGTATGTATAAAATGTCTGTGCATGTGTGTGTGTGTGTGTGTGTGTGTGTGTGTGTGTGCCCGCGCGCGCATGCATCAGAGGTGGGGTTCACATAACCACCGGTTCTCCGCACACTGAAAATGTGAAAACTACACAATTCAGCCTGTATTTGAATAGAGAAGGAATCTACTACCTGTTAAAACAGTCTGTTCCATTAGGAAAAATTTACAGACATTCAACCAAAATCCATTTATCTGTATTTTTGAACCATTGCTTCCCCCCCCCCCCCCCAGTCTTTAGGAGTAACTAAACAATTCTACTCAATATTCTGTGCCACATTTTTCTGATATTTAAAGATGGGTATCCTATCTCCACAGTCTTCTCTTCTCTGGGCTAAACATTTCCGCTTCTTTCAAATGTTTCTCATAGGGTTTCATCTTTGTTGTTTTAGGTTCCCTTATAAACCCTAGTTTCTTTTCTGCCTCAACTTTTTTACTGTTCTTCCTGCAGATATTATGTACTTACTGATAAAACTCTCTGATGATTATATCCAACTTCTGCCTTTTAACTCTTAGCTCCATCAAAAAATCATTGTGCATTTACAGATATTTTCTAAACCACCTCCTATTTGGTGTGTGATTGTACTTCCAGTATCTTTGAGAATCTCCCAAATCTCCTGTGCTTTGTCTTCAGGATTATTGCCATAAAATCTGGCCTAGGCTTACTGAAAATGGTTCCCTTAAAATCTAGGACACATGTAAATTGTATTCCAATTTCTCTTTCTGTAGTGATTTTGAATCCCAATACGACATAGTTACTTCTTCCCAAAGTTTCCATTGCTTTTATCTCTTCAGCTAGCTTTTCTTTATTGGCCTAGTTACCTGCGGGATCGCATCCTCCCACATACATCCCTGCGGCCAATCCGCTCTCACAGGGAGGGCCTTCTCCTGGTGCCGTCCACGAGGCAATGCCAACGGGTGACACCAAGGAGTAGGGCCTTCTCTGTGATGGGCCCAACCCTCTGGAATGACCTCCCCCCCGATATTAGAATCACTACTGACCTCCGCTCCTTCCGACAGAAACTGAAAACACACCTGTTCCGACTGGCTGGTTTGGCATAATTTTAACGTTTACCTCCTGGCATACACATTCTTACTGGTTTTTAGAGGGATATTGTTTTAAATTTAACTTGATATTTTAAACTTTTGTATTGATTTATTTATTAGCTGTACAGTTTGGCATATTTTACCCTCCTCTTATACATGTATTTATATAGTTATTTCTACGTTTTAATCTATTGTATTTTAATACGGACTGTACACCGCCCCGAGTCCCTTTCGGGAGAGGGGGCGGTATATAAACGCTAATAATAAATAAATAATAATAAATTGTTTAAAACAGTTATAGGAGTTCTGATTCCCTTGCCTTTTTCTTAACTTTCTAGAAAATGACACAGCAAAAACACCAAGGAATTTTGAGGACCCAATTTTCCATTTTTACTCTTCTCCCTTAGAAGTATGATTCACAGGGACTTGATATTCTATAGTATATGCCCAGAATAATATTGTTGCTGTTTTCCTTTTTTAATTTTATGTATTTATTTATTTTTCACACTTCTCCCTCAGAGAGGAACTCTTAACTAAACCCTTATGCTCAAATTCTTGGATATCAATAGAGATTTCCAGTTTTTCCTTCCAAATATAATGCAGTTCTCATTTATCTGTTTTATTCTTTTTAAATAACTATTGGATTTCAACTCTTCATTCCACTCATAAATTTTTCCAACCAAGATTCAGTCATGCCTATTAAATTATATATGCCCTCCTCTACTGTCTGTTTTTTTCTCAATCTCTAAGTGTTTGGAGACGTATTGAATATTTAGATCACAATTGAGTTATTTCTTCCTGTATACATGTACTTAAGGTTTGATACATCCATTTCTGCATATCTTTCCCAATCTCAATCCAAATATATAGAGGTCAGATCAAACATTCACAAATTTAAAAACTCCCTTTTAAAGTTAGCAAAGCAACAGAGGCTCAAATTAGTCTTTATGCACTCACCAAGTTTTCTACTAACTGCACACAGATTGGTAGTCATGTATTGTACTAAGCAAAGCTTTAAATAGGTTTATTTTTAAAAATGAATTCATTCGAGTCACACATAATAGTTTCTAAATATCACTGGCTGGATTTATGCAATATGTGAAGCCAATATCAAACAACTTGTTTGGATAACTTGTTGTGGGTCCTCAGACACTTTTTTTGTTGCAAAATACTCTGAGTTTCAAAAAATTAAAAGAAAAGAGGAAATACTAAAATAAGTCCAATTAATGAATTTAGATTAGGAAAAATTAGGATCTCGTAGAGTTCAGGATTACAGAAAATTTTCTATAGTGACTATCTGTTCCTACCTTATAAATGAGATCCTTACCTTTCAGGGGAATTGACAGTAAACTTCTAAACTAAATTTAGGGACTTGTAAAAGTCAATGTCAAATGAAAGGTGTGATAAAAAATGTTGGGTTTTGTTACACTTGTCTGATAATTTCTCATTCTGTAAGTATTATATTAGCCATGCATTAATACCAAGAAAAGAAATGTTTTCTGTAGCTGAAAGTGTTGGGTAGAAGTAGCTTGTGTTCTTGAATTTTTTCTCAATATGTAGGGATTATTGCTTATAGAAAACATAAGTAGTTTTGATGTGTGAAATTTGAACAAAAACTTTAGATAAAAATTGTCAGTTAAATATATACATCTTTAAATTTTACTTCATTTTAGTAAAGCAAAGTTCAAGCTAAGTAACATATCAGTTAAGACACATTTTCCTACAATGAAATTCAATGAACTTTATCTTTATTAAGATAAAGTATGAGTGAATTTCAAGAAATGACAAAGGAGATTCAACAAAAACCAACATAATTTTTTATGAAATAGTTCACGCCTCTCTAATTTCAGTATAGATACCAAATCAAATTTAAGAAACTGAGACAAATTATATGCTATTTCAAATATTATGAAAACTGTAATATTGATCTATAAACCAGAGCCAAATTTATATTGTGAATTTCTGTTATTACCTACCTATACAAGTAGGTAAGGGCTTGTCCCAAACTCTTCGATCGCCACTTAAACAGGTAATAATATTACTACCATGCATTGTGTAGCCTGGATTACAACTGTATAAAACCACTGTTTCTGTATAGTGCCCTTCATCACGGATTCTGTAGCCATAGTTTGGTGTTCCAGGATCTTCACATTTCACTAAATCAAAGCCTGTCAAGGGGGAAAAAAACAATTACAAATATCTTTACATATTGAGTTATATATTTGCTAGTTTTGTTTGCTACAAACAACTAAGCAGGTTTTCTAATACATTTAGGTAATTATGAAGCTACTTTATAAAAAAAGGAACCACATAACAAACATCAGCATTTTTGTTTTAGGAATGGAACTATATTCTAGCTTCTGTTATGGTGCAATTTTTAATGCTTGCTTGCTGGTTTTTTTTTAACAGTGGCACAACTAAATACCAAAAATCTTAAAATGAAAATATCAAAGTGGAGTTTGTGTTTCTCCTCACCTTTATGGCTTAAATTTGTTTTCAAACTATTATAAGAGGAGAATACAACATGAAAACTCATGCTTGGTTATAAGATTCTAATACCTACCTTAGACAAAACAAAATGAAGAATAGGTGTATCATTCTACAAACCAGTGTCTGTAGTTTTCCTGGCTTCCCACTCTTCAATCAAATTCTAAGAAAAGACATAATGAGGGAACTCATCTCATGGAGATTTTTTTATAAGGGATCATGGATAGCCAGGTAGACTACGGAGTGATGTAGGGATGTGTAACAATAAATAAAACATATGTAAACATTACACGCTACTATCGTTTTTCATCAGGATGTGATGTCATGCATGTAGGAATGCTAGTTTTAAAGGTAGTACAAGTCCATCAAATTTGACAGTCTATATTGTATATTTGTATGTGTGCATATATACATACACTTATATACATATATATGCATGCATGAGTGCATTGGTCCAGTGGTTACGATACCAGTCTAGAAACCAGGAAACCAAGACTTCTAGTCCTGCCTTAAGCATGAAAGCCAACTGGATGACTTTGGGCCAGTCACTCTCCCTCAGCAAGATTGTTATGGGGAAAATAAGAAAAGGAAAGAGTATTGGGTATATTTTCCATCTTGAATTATTTCTAAAAATAATGAAGGCAGGATAAAAAACACTAATAAATAAAAAATATCTGATAAGAAAGAATAAAAATGAATTTTGTTATTTGGTGATATGACATCCATTTCTATCCAAGAAACCTTTTCCTTTCATTATTCTATTATTGGGTAGCACTTTCAATGTTATTTTTGTTCAATGGTACTTTCTTCTAATCCACAAGTGCAGAAATATACATATAGAAAGTTAAAATATGAAAGATCTCATCTCCTATTAATTGTGTAGGATGACCAATGCTCTTTGAAGTAATTCATTTGTAGAAAAGATATCAATAAAAGAAGCCTCTCTTCAGATGCCTGTATTTGTATTTGTGCCTGTGTTGGTGTGTGTATGTGTGTTATAAAAAAAGCAACATCTTTGGATAATGAGGAAGGGATCCATGGGGGTCTTTCTCAAAGAACTGTACTGTTTTGCACAGTGCTGCAATCAAAGAGGATAAAAACCCAAACTCAGAGGGGGGCGGGCGGATGATAAATATCAGCAGTAGTTCCTCTAGCACAAAATTCTTTTCTCTGATTTCAGTTTATTCCGCCCTTCCCCCTGAAACTCATAAACCCTAATTCAAATATCTTCAAAATTCCAAATGAACTATCAACGTACAATGGGTTGTATGTGGGAGAATCGAAAAAGGAAAAAAAAAGAATAGCTATTTGTGTTTTCTTTTTTTCATGCAACTTATGCAGGCAATTCTACAATTGTATGGTCCTTTTGGAGGGCTTAAAACTGATAGCATATTCAGGTATCACATGGCAAATCTGGAAACAGATCTTATTTTAGAAGGAGTATTCTGCTATTAAGAAATTACTGGTTTTACCCTCCTGCCATCTTATTTCTTTTATAAAGAAATGAGAAAAGGGATAGGAAGGGTGGATTTGTTTTAAATCAAGTCATGATTTAAATCACTGGTAAAAAGGCTTGATTTAAATCAACTTGATTTAAATCATAATTTTTAAAGAGCAACTGTCATCACTGTCCTGCAGCAGCTCCTCCTCTGACCTGCTGTTGACTCACCGACAGTCCCAATATTGCAGAATATATAACCTTATGCTACATAACTAAGCTCCATTTCATGCTAAATAAACTAAATTATTAATATATCTTACATAGAAAATTATCTTTAAATACATTTTACTCCAAAAGCATTTTATTAAAATAAATTTGATTTTAAAAAAATCCAGTTTAAACTTTTAAAAATCTGATTTTTAAAAATTATCTTTTAAAAATCATTGATTTTTATCCATCCTGTGGGTAGGCCAGGGACCATGCCAAAAACAGCAATTAATTTGCTAGAATCAGAATTAAAGCAACCACAATTTTTTTTTAAAAAAAAAACTTTCTTCAAATGGTGGATTCCCCCCCCCCCCAATCTTGTGCAGAAAGCTTAATAAAAGATAATGTTTTAATGACTAGAAAGTGCTGTTTTGTGAAAGGTTAGAAGTATTTATCTCCTATCATTTTTGAAGCATCCACAGCCATGATATGTATGATTTTGCTATATTTTACTCACTTTGTCCAATGAAGACTTTTGCCAAAACCTCTAACTTTTAAATTTGAATTTAAAAAGATTTAAATATTTTTGAAAATCACAGATTCTGCAGTAACTATGAACATTCATCCATAATTGGGTATTTTTGAATATGTAACTAGTTGCCTTTTCCTTGTATTATATATTTCATCTATTATATACTTCGTCTATTAGGATTTGTTGCAAAGTTAAATATTTAACAAACAATTTTAGTTTAGTTTAGTTAGTTTAGTTTATTAGACTTCTAGACCGCCCCCTCTCCCCGAAGGGACTCGGGGCGGTGTACAGGTACCAAATTAAAACCATACAATCGATAATAAATATAATTAAAATCGGATTAAATAGACCCCTGTACAAGTTTATAAAAATTGAAAACTTAACCTTAAAACCAAACCGTAAAATTTAAAAATACAAACTGAGGTGGGAAAGCTGGAATTAGGCCAGGCCGGCTAGATGAAACAGGTGAGTTTTGAGCTTCTGGCGGAAAGAGCGGAGGTCCGTGGTCATTCTAATGTCAGGGGGAAGGTCATTCCAGAGGGTCGGGCCCATCACAGAGAAGCCCTTCCCCTGGGTGTCGCCCGCTGGCACAGCCTAGTGGACGGCACCCGGAGGAGTCTCTCTCTGTGTGAGCGGATTGGCCGCAGGGATGTGTGGGGCAGGATACGATCCCGCAAATAACTAGGTCCTGTGCCATGGAGCACTTTGAAGATGATAATCAACACCTTGAAACGCACCCGAAAAGCCACAGGCAGCCAGTGCAGCCCGCACAAGAGAGGTGTTACGTGGGAGTATCTAACAACTCCCGAAACTGCCCATGCGGCCGCATTCTGAACCAACTGCAGTCTTCGGGTGCATCTCAAGGGGAGCCCCATGTAGAGAGTGTTGCAGTAGTCTAGCCGGGACGTCACAAGCGCATGGGTGACTGTGCGAAGGGCATTCCGGTCCAATTGGCGCACCAGGCGAACCTGGTGAAATGCCCCCCTTGCCACGGCTGTCACATGGTCGTCCATTGACAGCCGGGCATCTAGGAGGATGCCCAAATTGCATACCCGATCCACGGGGGCCAGATGTTCGCCCCCAATGGCCAGTGATGGAATCAGCTGGTTGAACCGGGGTGCTGGTAGCCACAGCCACTCAGTCTTGGATGGGTTGAGCTTGAGTCTGTTACTTCCCATCCAGATCCGTATGGCTTCCAGACACCGGGACATCACTTCGACGGCATCGTTGGGGTGGTTTGAGGTAGAGATGTACAACTGGGTGTCATCCACGTACAGATGGTAATCTACCCCAAACCCACGAATGATCTTGCCCAGTGGCTTCAGAGGCGAGAGGACCGACTCTTGTGGCACCCAACAAGTGAGCGGCCTCGAGGTCGACCTCTGCCCCCCTGCCAAGTTGCCGAGTTTCCATTTAAGGGTAAATTTACCCAACTTGAGTTTTCATATATTCAGGCAGTTCAAAATGTTCAATTATTAACAACGTTAATTTTTCCACACCACATCAGAAATTTCTAAAACCCAGGGGTGGTAGAAAAGAGGGGAAAAAAAGATTTGAATAAATTTCATTGTAGCACAGCAAAGTTAACTCTTTCAAAAGTTAAAAGCACTGCAGCACCTAAGGATCACTGTATATTCTTATTTGGATTGTAGCCAAATACAACTTCTGAAACTAAATGAGTATTTCTGAATATGTGATCTGTGATTTAAATTTCTGCAGTCTAAACTTGCCAGTGAATCTCAGCAACAGATATCAATCACAAAATAAATTAGAAGGAAGTCAGATAGGTTGCTCCTAGCATGATCACACATGGTTTTTTGTGATAAATGCTGAACATATTCCAATATATAGGCAGTGATATACTGCAGGCCCAAAGTGTTATATTTAACACCATGTCAAATTTGTTAAGAGGAAAAATATGATCACTTAGCACACCTATGTTTAAAAGATTTAATATAAATCAAGTGCTCACAGGGCTAAAACTGCAGTCATAGACTTGCATGCCTTTGCAGTTTTGCTCTGCTGTAGAAAAGGAATAATAATAAAAATGATGGATTTACTTTTCAGAAAAGAGATGTCTCTTAACAAGACAGTAACCTTGTTCAGAGGTATATGTACAGAGGACTGTATTTTAAATTCCAAAATGCTGACCACCTTAAATAGCATTATTGCAATCGTGGTTGGCCAAATTTCCTGCATTCTGTGTTCCCACTTTCAAACTTCAAATAAAATGTAGGCGTAGCAAATCAGATAGGGCATCCTGGGAGGCCCAGGGCGCGAGGTGGCAGACATGAGACAAATGATAACATGTTCTTGAGCTCATCACACAAACGCTACAAGATACAGTATGTACTTTTGAAAGATGCTACATCACAAGAACAAAAAGCATCATATTTTACAATGTATTTTAGTGACTGTACACCGCCCCGAGTCCTCTCCGGGAGAGGGGGCGGTCTATAAGTGTGAATAATAAATAAATAAATAAATTTGTATTGCATGGCATCATTTAGGTATTATCTGCAGTTTGCTACAGCTGCTGCTGAAACTGAGGTTCATATTCATAATTTAAAGATAGCTCACAATGCTATGAATGTGATATCAGTTTTCTTTATATTCACATCTCATCCCAGGATTTTAAAAACTCCTAAATGCTGATTTGTAACCATAGTTGCTTTCTATTTATGTCCTAGTCACTAGTATTAGTATCTTCTGCTATTCTGGTTAGGAAACCATCTGATGGAAATGTTTGTGGTAAGAACAAATTGTGCCATGGGAAGAGGCAGCAGCGGCAGAGGAGATCAATTACTTTTGAGCCCTTAGAAAAGTCCAGATATGGCATCTGATTGACTCTTTCCCTATTGACTCTTTCCCTATTAACTCTTTCCCTATTCTCTTTCTAAAGTGTTTATTAGTACAAAGGTGTTATCATAGTCTTTCATTCTAACCAAGCCAACTTATGACAGGGGGAAAGGAAATGACCTCAAAAAAAGTTTTTAATTAAAGCATACATATACGTACATATACATCTGTAGATGTCAGAGAAATTGACATTCTCTGTCAAAGAGAACTGGGTAATGAGGAGAAACATAAAGGGAAGTCAGATGCGTTGGAAAGAGTGTACTTTAAAAAGGCATGCAGTAAAACAGGAAGAAAAGGTCAAGAAAAAAATGATGCTGAATGAATGTGGACCAAATACAAAAATGCGAAAGCACCTCTTAAAAGGATATTGCCTGGTCATATAATCTCTCAAGAAGAAAATTGTCCAATTGTTTAAATTAGCCTCTAGATAGACCAATACATGTTGGCTCAATCCATGCATCATTTCACAAGTTTCCTGTTATCAACTCATCTAACCCTAATTCTGAATCAGCGCAAACAAAATACTCATGCAATTATTAAGACATATACGCACAAACCCAAGAACTCTGCAGCGGCATATGTAACCTTGACTTTACTTCAAATTTGGAAATAATATTGAAGAAATACACATTTTATTTTTTGTTCCAATATGTTTGTATTTTACATAGAAATCCTGAGTGTGTCTATGTTTGTGTCTATGTGCTTTAATAACAATGGATGTTATAGAATATGCACAATGTTTATATCTTTCTCTATTTTCAAAAATAAAAATAATAAGGTACAACAAGGCAAACTCCATAAATATGGTGACACCAGAGGTGGGTTGCTCCCAGTTCTGCCTGGTTCAGTGGTATTTTTGCCTGGGTCGCAGAACAGACAGCGACCCAAGATGGACCGGTCCCCAAAACAGTTCTCTGGTGTCTTTTGCCATTGCTGGCATGTTTCTGCACATGCAGAAGTTTCTTTTTAGTCAAATGTGCATGTGCAAGCAACGTGCAACTGGCACTTGTGTGAGCGAAGTGAGCAGAAGATGCACAAAGTGTGCGCTCAGCAAACCGGTACTAACCAGTTCAGGAACTCACCCCTGGGTGACACCATGTTTTACACGTTTTCCTTGTGGTATGTTTTGTCTTTTGAAATGTCATTAATACTTAGGTGTACATAGTTTACTTCTTAGTTATCATAAGTTAACAACCAGCTCTCCAAAATGATTTAGCACTTCAATACTATGGGGGGAAATAAAAATTGTAAATAAACATAATGTAACTGTTAAAAGGAGAGGGAAAAACCCTCATTTGCTTATTACTCTCATATATAGAGAAACATGACATATTGTGAGCTAGTTAAGCTTTTCCAGTAAGGGAGGGAACATTAATTTTTAGTGCACACTCCAAATTCAAGACAACACTATCATGCTCTAGAATGCAGTAGTATATCAAGCAACAGCAAAATGAATACTGTAGCTGAATTTAAAAACTAATTGAAAGCATTGGACTTAATAGATCATTACATTGGTTTTACTTCCATAGGTTTCTCTAAAATTTCTCTACTCTGTGGATGTTAATATCTTATCTATCTATATAAAAATGTAAGTGTGTTTGTGTGTATGTGTATGTTCCAGCATAACTCTGGAATGCCTTGAGCAATTTCAACCAAACTTGGTACACAGATGACTTACTCTCTGGAGACAAATAGGTAAGACACCCCTAACACCCCTCAGGGTATGTGTTCTGTTAAGATACAGCCTGTTGCGCCTTTAAATGGCTTCTACTATACTACCGTAAAATGGCTTCTCTGTACAGTGCAGTGGAGTTGCCATGGTAATGGCTTGACAATACTCCACAGGGGGCTCCCTCTGATAAGGAAGAAAATCCAACATTAGAAATTACATTTGCATTAGATATTAACACTAGCTACCAGAGTTTCCACTCTGGTCCTCTGTTCCGGTGGGAACAAAGGTTTAATCTGATTGACTAAGAGGTCTGACAGCTCCCTATAAAAGGGTTGCTGTCAGAACGAACAGTTGCTGGATTGTACATACTTGTCTGTCTGAATAAAGAGCTGTTGCTACGTTGAGCCAGTGTCTGCCTTGCCATTGCCCGATCTAACAATTTGGTCCCCTATAAATAAATACCCGGGCAATGCCAGGTTATCAGCTAGTTTACATTAAAAAAAATGAACTAAAAACATAACCATTCAGCTGACATACCTTATCTGTAAAGAAAAGAATCGTTAACTAGTTAGACTAGAAGCAGTTGAAGATAGGAAATCTCCAATGGGGTACAGCTGATTTTTAAGAGAGGTTGGGGAGTGGGTTGCTCTATTATTAGAAGAAGAATGTAGAAAACACCATGCATTGGTAAGAGTTCCAGTTTGCACAGCCCAAGACACCAAAAACCCAAAGAGAAGGTCCAGGGTATTTGAAAGAATGCCTTTCCTTTCCTTTCCTTTTCCCTTCCCCTTTCCTTTCCTATCCCTTCCCTTTTGAATGAAAAGTCAAATAGTCAATGTTATTCCAAATAAAATAAAACAAAACAAATTACGTTGAGATTTCTAGGAAAGACCAGATCATAAATCCTCCACATCTGTACCTGTGCTATAACATTAAAATGACAGGAACATTCCCTTTCTTTACTACCAATTCTACTTGGGGGAAAATATAGAAAAAAATGATTATGGTATGTGATTATTTCAAGAAGGAAAAAAAAAACCATTCTGTCATGAAAATCTACATTTTTTGTCAATAAGCCACATTGTTATAGAAGGTGCAGTATTTGCTTGACAATCAGAACTTACTTTATTTCCATTATATTCTGAGAGTTTTCTACTGGCTTATATATCTTTTATACCACTTTTTATACTGGAAACCTGCAGATTGCCATGCATAACTCATATGCTTCATCTCTACCCCAAACATACCAACAAATATGTACCCAGACTACACTAAAAATGCATTTTAACAAAGATACTCAACTGATGAACTTAAACAAGGAATGCAGAAAACTGAAATAGCCACACAACAAGATTACATAGCAGAGAAACCACAGAATCAGAACAACAGAATCCCTCTAGTTTTCACAGTTCAAAGATACAATTAATTAGATTCGGTCATATGATGCTGTACTTTTTCAAGCACTGGATGGAAGGACCATACTTGCACCTAACTTGCAGCCTACTATAGATGCTGGATAACAAATATGTTTTCCAAAAATCTTGCATCCTTAAAATCTTTTGATGTTTATGATAGACCCCTTCAGTTTGAACACAAATATAATTTCAGAATAACTGTATCATATGGGAAACTTGAGAAACATGAAATAAACTTTTAAAGACTTATGTATTTAATCACATAATGTTTCTAACATGTTGCATACATTCAATAGGGCTAAAAGTGTTTTGCTGCTGATTTTCATTTGTACTCAGTGCCCAATGCATCTCACTGCAGTGTCCAACAATAGTCAGCCAGCATTAATGAATTCCAGTTGCTCTGTTTTTTCCATTGTGGCAATGTCCTGATAAAAACTTTCGCCATGTTCAGCACTGACTACACCTATATCTTCAGGAAGGAAGTCCAAGTGTGTGAATGAAGAAAATGAACTTTCTGTGACATGTTGTACTTCGTGGTTTTGTATGCTGTCAACCAGTGGAATCTAGTTTGGTGCTCTGTAGTTGCCAAGAAAATTTTCAGTGACATTCTTGAATTATTTTCAGGTGATCCTCTCTTGTCCCACTAACAAATCTTCGAATTGCTTGTCACTGATGATATATCTAATCTGTCGACCAACAAAAATGCCTTCCTTAATCTTGCCAATAGTTATTTTTGAAAATATCTGTCTCAAATAATGAAAGCTTTCACCTTCTTTGTTCATCGCTTTCAAAAAATGTTTCATCAGCCCACGTTTTATGTGAAGTGGAGAAAAATAACTTAGTCTGGTTCACGTACCACATTTTCTGTCCTGGAACCAAATTCTTTCATAGTGACCATTTATTTTTAATGTAATGTGACTTGAGTGCACGATTGTCCCATTCAAATAAGTAACAAGAGTACTAGGTACATCAAAACTCCAATCCAAGGAGCAGAGCCACTACTTTTAGATCTCCATAAATATTCCATTTGTACTTGGTATTCTGGATGTGCTTCAACAACAGTTCCATGTTTTTGTATGTTTATTTCATGTATGCAGAATAGCCACCAGGTACTGAAAGACTTACATTATTATTGTGTAAAAACAGAAAATTTCTATAAACAGTACATGATAGGTTAAAATACAGGTTATTTTTGTGATTAGCAGCCAAAAATTTGTAAGCTATTCAAAAGTGTTCAGGAAGCAATATCTTTGTTATCTTTTGTAACAATCAACACAAAGCACATTTGTATAAGCAGGAAAAAAAACAATAGGACAATAATGGCAATTTTAGAACCAGACCTTACTTAGAAACTTTTGGAAAAAGGAGAAATGACCCTAAGAAGTTTTTGAATCCTAACTAATTTAAAAGGACTTCTTAGCCCTCACCATACAGTAACATAGGAACAAAAGTCAATTTATTATGTTAATGCAGCTAACTGCATTAACTGCAATTTATAATGTAATGTTTTTCTTTTAGTGTATCTGAATTTTTTTCTATGAAAGACTTAATGAATAAAATAGGAGAATAAATATGTAGTAAAAATATTGTAAGCAAACTTTAGTTTTCACACAACTTATCTCTATGACTAACAAAACCATGATTTCTGACTAACAAAACCATGATTTCTGAGTTTTGGACTTTAAGAGAAAGACCCCGCCCCCAAAGTAGATCTGCATTGGAAACATACTGTTTTCTAAAAAAAAAAAACCAAAAATACAATGTCAATGCTTCAATGTCAAGTTCAAAGCGTGATTTTGCTGATGTGGCCATTTTTGCTTCTCAGCTTGCCACAGAATCAAAGGGGGAAAGGGAAGATCAGGATTAGAATTCAAGTTCTAGGCAACAACAAGAAATCATCCCGTGGGAACCATGGTCATCTAATCAGATGGTTGACAAAGACTTTGAACACTTTCTAAAACAACATTTAGATACCTAATTGGACAACGTGACCTCTACTACTGGGGAGGGAAGAAACTATTCTTGGACTGTACGAAATCACAGGAATTAAGCAGAGATGGTTTTGCTATCATGTTGTGCTGAAATGATGTACTGAATAAAGCTTTCTATTAAGAGATTGGATGGCCTCGTCAAGCGATTGCTGGGTTGGGTTTGTCAGTCGGAACCCTGAAATCAGGGGTGAAATTCAGCAGGTCCTGACAGGTTTTATAGAACTGGTAGCGGAAATTTTGAGTAGTTGGGAGAATCAACAAATACTACTTCTGGCTGGCCCCAGAGTAGGGTGGGAATGGAGATTTTGCAATGTCCTTCTCCTGCCATGCCCACAGAACCAGTAGTAAAAAAAAAAAAAAAATCATCACTGCCTGAAATCCAAATTATATCTCACATAAGAGAAGAAAAAGCATGAACCTGATTAGAACAAATAACTGCTTCAAAGAGAGCACTTTTTTTTGGTGAGAACAGCATAGTGAAAAGATTTAATGCCAATATCCTTCAGTCTTGATTACAGGTCTGAGCTGTCTGCTACGGCTTTAAAAAAAAATGAAATGAACATGTTGCATGTATTCAGGGAGACATAGATTCAAAATAGCAGAGTTGTGGGATAATCTTAATTCCCACAAAAAACAACTAATAACAGACCATTTAGAATTACTGTTGTAGTTATTAATAATTATGGTGATCAGTGTATGTGTGTGTGTCAGAGGTGGGTTCGGCCCGGCTCCCCCAACTGCCCGGACACTTCTGCGCACGCGCAGAAGTTTTGTGCATGTGCGCGAGCACGAGTGAAACGGTAGTAAACTGGTTAGAAACCCACCACTGGTGTGTGTATATTCTCATTGTGCTACACGATACCTTATTCATTAAGGAGGAAAAAGAGGAGACATTCCATTTAGACTCAAAGCTTTCCAAGAGAACTAATACATTTAATAGTTTTCCAGCTACCTCACCTGCACTATGTTGAACTGTTTGGAAGAAGATAGAATAAAAAAATATTCTGGAAATGAAAATGATGAGTACCTACCTTTTTAAAAAAAATAAAAGTGACAAGTTTGTACTTTGAACAAATATTCTCCTAACTTTTCACCTGATGGTAGAAGAAAATCTACCATCAGTTTTAATATTGTGACTTTCTTCTATTTTGATTGTTGAAGCTAGAGATGAATAAACTGCAGTAACAGTAGCATTGCCAAAATACAAATCTTTATTTTACCAGAACATAATATTAAATATTCCATTGTATAAAACCTACACATACATTACAAATCTACAGGTAATTAGTGTATTTAACAAAGGTTGATCTTTTTTTAGATTTATATCCCACTTTTTAATACATGCAACTCAAGAACATAACTCATACTTCTTCCTTCTCCCTTGTTGTGCTCCCCACAACAACTTTGTGAGATGATTTGGGCTGAAAGAGAGTGACTGGCTCAAAATCACCAACTGGTTTTGAGGCCTAAGACAAGACTAGAACTCATCATTTCCTGGTTTCTAGGCCATCAACTTAACCACTGCACCAGACTGGCTCTCTCTTTTCTATTTACATTGACTGATTCACAAAAAAATGTACTGATATTGGAAATTATTCCTAAGCATTATCTTTAAGATTCTCTTTTTCCAGTATTGAAAGGAATTAAGAAGCAATCTCATAGAGTATTAATAAAAATTCTTAGGATTTTGTTTTAAACATTGCTCATAGTTGCTTTTTTTGTAACTCTGTTTCCCCCCCTTCCCCTCTCACTTACTTGTATAAAGTTGGAAGGAATTAAGAAGCAATCTCATAAATAGAGTGGGGTATTAATAAAAGTTCTTAGGATTTTGTTTTAAACATTGCCCAGTTGCTTTTTTTGTAACTCTGTTTTCCCCCCTTCCTCTCTCACTTACTTGTATATGTGAGGTGAAAACCTTGGTCTGTATCTGATCCGTTACTGTTAAATTCTATCCACAAATGGTTAGATGTGCTATTGAGAATAAGTTCCAGCAATTCCATTTTTGTAAAAGTTCCCAACAACCGTGATGAACTGTCTTTTCCATCATATACCTATAAAATAAAATAAAATAAAGTTTAACACATTTTTTAAAAATAAAATATTTTAAAGCTTCTGCAATCTAACCAATGTTCATGTACAATTAACTAAAAATCATCAAAATTTTCAAACAAAACATTGGAAAAGAGAACGTCCTGGCTAGACTACTGTAACACTCTCTACATGGGGCTCCCCTTGAGATGCACCCGAAGGCTGCAGCTGGTTCAGAATGCGGCCACACGGGCAGTCTCGGGAGTCTCTAGCTACTCCCACGTAACACCTCTCCTGCGCGGGCTAAACTGGCTACCTGTGGCTTTTCGGGTGCGCTTCAAGGTGTTGACCATCATTTTAAGGCGCTCCATGGCACAGGACCTAGTTATTTGCAGGATCGTATCCTGCCCCATACATCCCTCCGGCCGATTCGCTCACATAGAGAGGGACTCCTCCGGGTGCCGTCCACTAGGCTGTGCCAGCGGGCGACGCCTAGGGGAAGGGCCTTCTCTGTGATGGGCCCGACCCTCTGGAATGACCTCCCCCCCGACATTAGAATGACTACGGATCTCCGCTCCTTCCGTCAGAAACTTAAAACCCACCTATTCCAGCTAGCCGGCTTGGCCTAATTCCATCTATCCCACCTCAGTCCTATTTCTAAATTTTTAAGATTGGCTTTAAGGTCTGTTTTTTAATTTTTATAAATTGTACAGGGGTTGGCTAATTGGATTTTTACTTATGTGTATGATTGTTTGTATGTTTTTAATTTTTTCCTGTACACCGCCCCAAGTCCCTCCGGGGAGAGGGGGCGGTCTAGAAATTTATTAAATTAAATTAAATTAACAATCCTTTTCATTGATTGCTATATATTAGCTATGCAGCTCATTTACATAACACATTACTTCCCATCCAGCCATTTTAAAATAAAAACAAGTTTGTATTCATGGCTCAGTTCCTTGTCATTTATCAATTCCATCTCCTTCTGTCTTCAGAATCCACTTTGGAGTTTTTGTTTCAAAAGTTTGAAAGTCCTTCATGGCATTTTTTGTGAAGATGCTTTTTCTAAACACATTGATGGGGAAGGGGGATAACTTTTCACCAGTCGGATCACTGCTAAATGAAAAAGAATTGAAGCAGCAACCCTGGCAAAAAGCACCAAGTTTATTTTTAGTATTGGATTGAGAAACTTCAATTTATTTTTTAATATTCTTGATTCATGCTATGCTTTTATAATGGTTAAAGTCAGATAAAAGGAATGAAGACTTGAACTTCTGAATAATTGTGGGGGGAGGGAAATAAACTCCCAAACTAAGAACCACACGGACCTGAATATTTCGATCATGTGCACATTTCCAAGATTATTATTTGAAATGACCCAATTTCTCTCTGCCCTGATTAAACATTTTTAAACACTTCTTAATTTCAGTTTCAAGAACATAAAATAGAAAAGTATTGGATAAAATAGCTAAATCTATCTATAGTTCCATTTTGATCTTCAGCTGACAATCGAAGCTGGTCTATGTTATCAGCAGGTTGGAAGGATACGTTTGTACAATTCTGACATGTTTATTATCAGCCAAATTTTAAATTAAATTTATGCCTTCCTTTGGAGGAAAGAATTTAGGTTCTAAATCCTATTACTGCTAAAGTCCACACAAACAAACATAGAGAGAGAGAAAATAATACATACACGAACGAACTACTTTTGAAGTCATTCTTCACAAAATTAGTCCATAAATAGGAACAATGTTAAAATAGTTTTATGCAGCTGAATAAAGAAAAATCACACACTATTAAAATAATATTGGGAATGAATGATTTTTTTTCCTTATAATTTATTACTTTTGGATATCTGCGTATTGTTTTGTTGTGCAGTCTGTTTCATTTTTCATATTTATATTCATACATCATTTCTGTGCCGTTTCCTCATTATTCCAAACAAAATTTTCTACCATTGTAGAAAACACTGCCTTCTTGCTTTGCCTTGCTTCTGCATCGCCTCCACCCTCCCCATCACAAATATGTGAAAGTCTCAAGAGCTTTTTCTGCAGTGAATGTACTGGACAAATCAGTTCTAAACAGATAATCCAGTGATTCTATAAATACTTTAGTGTCAAGCCATAAAGGGCATTACACCCGCTCCTCATTTAGTCGCCAAGTTCCATTTCAATAGCCAAGTCCAGGTGAAGTGGTCGCTAAGTGAATGACAGACAGAGAGAGAGAGAGAGAGAGAGAGAGAGAGAGAGACAGACAGACAGACAGACAGACAGACAGACAGACAGACAGACACCCACAGGTGCTTTTTCAGGAGGCAACTGGACTGTCTTGTCTTTTCTTTCTTCATTGAAGACATTTCACTTTTCATCCAAGAAGCTTTTTCAGCTCTGACTGGATGGTGGGGAATGGAAGGATTTATACTCCTTGAAGACAGCTGGTAATTTGCATTCGTTTAGAGAGTCATTGAGGCCACTTGGAGGTTTATCTGTGTTCTCAGGGTCACTTGAATAGTGCAAATGTGTGTGCAGCCTTCTTAGCGGCAGGATGTTTCTGCCCTGTATCCTTTCACTGTTGAAGACAGGCGTAGGCCATAGGCTGTTGGGGATGAGTTTGTGTTGTCTGCATCTCAAATGGAAGTGCATATGGTTCCTGTAGTCTGCAATTTTTCTGGAAATCCGTTCATACTCCCACACCATTAGAAGTCGTGTTTCTCCCAAAGGGCATAGCTAAAAGTCTATGGAGTCATCCAGGTTATGGTTGTCCCAAAGATGCTTTTTCAGGAGGCAACTGGACTTACTTTCTTTCTTTCTTTTTTCTTTCTTCTTTGAAAACATTTCACTTGTCATCCAAGACGTTTCTTCAGCTGTCTGCATGGAGTCCCCACCATACAGTCAGAGCTGAAGAAGCTTTTTGGATGAGAAGCAAAACATCTTCAAAAAAAAAAAAGCAAGAAAGTCCAGTTGCCTCTTGAAAAACCACCTTTGGGACAACCATGACCTGGATGACTGAGAATCTCCATAGACTTTTATGGAGGGAGGGGGGGGGGTCAAAGATCCCTGGTTGCTGCCATCTCATTCAAATAATTATCTACACCAGCATTGCTGTCAGTGACTGCATTGCTAGCAGATGCATTAAATTTTTAAATATGTGTAGTCCTTGAAAAATAGATTTATTGCCATTTAGTACCATCATATTTGCAAATGGTTGCAAACCAACGTAACTGATAAATGGGGAGAGAGTGTACAGAATCACAACAGATACTGCAATTTGCATTTAGAAACCTATTGGCAGCCAGCACAGTGTAATATGCTCTTGGTGGTTAACCCCTATTGCACTCAAGCTGCTACATTTGCACTAGTTGTAGCATCCAGATGGTTTCCAATGGCAGCCCCCTTAAGAGCTCAGTGCAGTAGTCATGTTGTGTGATGACAAGACTTGGGCTTACTCTTATCCTCACATGTTAGAGCTGCAACTGGCTGATGCAACCCTGGCTGATGCAACTGGCTGAGGCAACCTTGGAGATGGCCTCCTCTTCCCCAGTCATGAATGCATATTGAAGTTCCAGTCTAGAATTAGCACAGGAGGAGTAAATGTAATTGTTAAATTTATTTCTCTGCTCATTCCCCCCTCAAAAAAAAGACCCTAGACCAGTGATGGCTTGGGTGCCATGTGCCCACATCAATAATGCAATGCTCTCCTCCTGCATGCCCGCACAACCCCCCTCCCCATGTTGCCCCATGCATGTGCGCAGGCCTCACTGAAGCCTCCAAATGTCCGCTAGTCCTGTTGAGCCGTTTTTCGCCCTCCCCAGGCTTCAGGAAAGCCTCCGGAGCTGGTGGATGGCAAACAAAATGGGCCCAATGAGCATACCGGAAGTTTGTTCTGAAAACAGCCTCCCCCATCCTATGGAAGGCCGAAAATCAGCTAGCCAGCATGTGCATGCATGCTGCAGCTGACATAGGGCAATGCCTCGCGTGCCCTCAGATATGGGTCCATGTGCCACCTGTGGCACACATGCCATACGTTCGCCATCCCAGCCCTAGACAGATTCAAAAGGTTAGGAAAACAAAACAACAATTTAAAACATTGCACAAATGGTCATGTCAGTTGGTCATGACAAAAGTCTCTAAGACTAATAATGATCACTCAGATTCAGAAGTGGGTTGATATGATTTCCTGGCCTCCTATCTGAGGAGCTAGGTTTTCAGAGTTTTTTAAAATGATGGCTGGGGTTTGGATATACAGATTTCAAGGAGAATGTTATTGTAGATGGTAGGTGCTGTGAAACAGAAGGTATTGTAGCATGCACTAGTACAGCTGAGGTGACATGAGCCGAAGTGGCGCAGTGGTGAGAGTGCAGTACTGCAGGCTACTTCAGCTGACTGCTAGCTGCAGTTTGGCACTTCAAATCTCTCCAGGCTCAAGGTTGACTCAGCCTTCCATCCTTCCAAGGTGGGTAAAGTGAGGACCCAGATTGTTGGGGGCAATAGGCTGACTCTGTAAACTGCTTAGAGAGGGCTGCAAAAGCACTATGAAGCGATATATAAGTCTAAATCTATTGCTATTGCTATAGAGTTCCCCAACTTTTTTGGTTTTGTAAACCATCAGAAAGGGGGGGGTGGCCCCAGAAATAGGTCACACACACATGGTCACCCATTGCTCACATGAGTGGAGATGTATTCATGCACGGTCACCCGTCACTTCCACAGCCCGCTTCCGAAAGGCTCAAAGCCCAGTAGTGAACCATGGTCCAGAAGCTGGGGACCCCTGGACTAGTATACTAGTCCATATTAAAAACAATAGCATTACTTAAATATCCTTGAGATACTGCCAGATAGTGCCAATATTAAAAGCTTAGTTGGGAACAGTTTCAATACAATACAATACAATACAATACAATACAATAGTAGAGTTGGAAGGGACCTTGGAGGTCTTCTAGTCCAACCCCCTGCCTAGGCAGGAAACCCTATACCGTTTCAGACAAATAGCTATTTCAGTACCATAAAGGCCTTACACTGGCCCATGGCTATAATAAAGAGGGTCAAGTCTAGCTGAGTCAGAGAGACTAACTCAGCAACGGAGACAGTAAAGGAGAGTTAATTGATAGTGGACCAAAACGGACAGATCTCAGATGGAACCGAAGCTCTGTTAGAATGTTATATAAAAATGGAGGTTATACAAAAACAAAGGAAGAATATTAAAGAGCTATATTTAAAAAAAACATGAGAGTTAGATGAATTAGCGAAACCTATAGGAGTAGTACTAAAAGGTCGGAATATGAACGAATCAGTAAAACAGAATAAAATGTATAAGCTCAAGAAATCTGCAAGTTAGCTAGACCATTACGAGGAGATAAAATCCACCATGGAAATCAGTGCAAGAAGTTTTGAATTAGGCCTTTCTATAATCCCAGTTATTAAAGTGACTTTACAGTTTCTTTTCTTTTTCTTTCTTCTTTTTCTTTCCATTTTAATGGGATTGGAGCTTATAGAAATGAGGGAAAGAAAACCAGTCTTGAAAGATATCAGTGCAACGAATTTCAAGCTACAGGTACACTTCAAGTTTCAATGGCAATTAGGAGGAGAATATACAGTATGTTGCTAAGTCACGTCTTAAAACTGTGAAACCACATGGCTGCATCTCTTAATGACAGAAATTTGGGCAGTCCTAGTTGCTGTTGTTACCCAGAGAGATCATATGAATGGTTAAGAGAGAACTGTAACTGGAGTTCTAGGAGATCAGGCTGAGAGGCAAGAGCTATAGGCAGATGAGAGGTATTCTGTAAGGGTTCAAGAGCAGTGTGCAAGCGGGCCAGCGAGGGTCACTACAGAGTGTAAGGTAGCAGGGCTGCATTGGAGAAAAAGTGGTGGGAATGACTTGTGGCCTTCTCTGCTGGCATGCCCACTGACTTTGCTTGTGGGAAAGTGGCAGGGAAGGTTTCAATGATAATAATGTAACTTTGACTCACTGTAACATTGTAAAATCATAAGCTTGGTGCCCGGATGCCCTTCTTATGATCGCATAACTGGGGTACACTGTGATGGCTGCATTTTTGCAGACCAGTTGTAAATCCTTCTTAATTCAATGCTGTCATTAATTTGAATGGATGCTGGACAAATGGTCATAATCCAAGGACTATCTGTACATGTGATTTTCACTTTAGCAATGTTTCTGTAATTTTCGCAGGAATCTTTTGATTGAGTTTCTCCAGTTCTACTATTTTTCACTCTCTCCAGTAACTCTGCCTAATATATTAAAACACATATAAGTGTATTTCTCAATAGCGCCAAAATAGGCAAAGGGAAGGTACTGCTACTTATAAGGATAAAAGACAGGGAGAGGCATATTATTTAGTTACAAAAATGTAATTATTAATGGTTATAATTAATAGTTTTCAGGCGGGGTAAATGTATTAGAGAGAAGACTAAATAATTGAAGGAGGATCAAATAAGAGTAAAAAATGAGACAAAAAACTTTGTACAAAAATGATCACATGACATCAAATCTAGATCTTTCTTTCTCACAGAGATGCAGACCTGAAGCCATTCCTGAAAATCTATTCCTCTCCAGGCTTTTCTACATTTAGGTTTCCTGTCTTGACCCTAAATTTATGCTGTCCCAGTTGACAGCATGGGTTTTTAATCTAGACAAAAGGAGAAAAATATTGCATGACAGATTATAGAAAGTAGGTAAGTTTCTGTTTCTCAAATTTAGCAAGGAAGTCAGGCTAGAATACGTTATTACCCAGTTGGCTTGGGGCTACTAAGTCTCAGGAGTCTTGCTTTCATAACAAAATGAGAGGAAAAAAAACCTTGAGGAAAGGTGAGTATACATTTAACTATTTAATGGTTGCTTTCTTTATACTGGAATTTGAACAGTATATATATATATTTCATTGTTCAGAAGGTACCTGTCCAGTTTTTGCACTTTGAGGCAAGCTATAAATATTGTAAATAAATAAATTAAATAAAGCAAATATCAAATGTCAGTAGGACAAGGACTGAGAAGCTGGATTGTACAGTTATTAAAATTACTCTTTACATTATAGTTTTTCTAAAATTTGGTACTCTCCAGATGCATTGGAATAACATATCTGAAGAGCATAAGAGGTTCAAACTTTGGGGAAAGTTTGTCATATGTACTGTACGATCCAAACATGGACACAATGAAGATCAGAACAAGACAAAGTCACATGTAAAATAAGTTAAAGTTAACTTGGATTTAAATAACAAATGTCCTAGCATTTCCTTTCTTTAAGCCAAAGGATATTCCAATGGAATTTCACATATCACCAATGCAAGACTGTCCCCGATTCTCAGATCTGAGATTCCCCCCCCCCCCGCCAAAAAAAAAAAAAGAATCCAAAGAAACTTGATTTCAAGTACTAAAACTCAGAAAATATGCTGAAATAGGATTGGATGGGTTGTCTTATTGGTGTGTGGTTTAACATTTACCTTAATAGTATCACCATCATGCAGCTTAAAGGTTCTGGCTCTTAGGTGGATGCCTTTCCCAGGTTCAGTTTCAATTTTATAAATGCATTCATGGTTGTTGTCATAGTTAGATGGAAAATTTGGTGATAGTAATGTTCCTTCATTCCCAGATACACTTGCTCCACATTCAGCTAAATAAAAGACATATTTATAAACAAAAATGATTAATTATCTGTTTCAAAAGTTCTTTTTTTTTAAAAAAAATGAATATTTTTAAAAATATATTTTCTGTATGTAAGAAAAGTATAAATAAGGTAAGTATAAAATGCCATTTGCTAGTAGTTTGCTCGAAACAATTTTTTTTTTTTACTATTTGACATACCCATTATCACTTTCTTATTAACAAGTTCCTATATTAACATCAAATTTAATCGAATCTTTGTATCTGGATAGTTTTCCCGTCATTTCTTTTCTTTTTCAACTGCATTTTGTCTCACTATACTCTTTAAAGCAATGACATTAAGGAAATATACACATAAAAGTGACGTTAATGGATATCCATATTCAGGTAGTCCTTGACTTACAATCACAATTGAGGCCAAAATTTCCGTTGCTGAGCAAGACATTTATTATGTGAATTTTGCCTCATTTTACAACCTTTCTTGCAACAGGTGTTAAGTGAATCATTGCACTTAAGTTAGTAACAGAGTTGTTAAGTGAATATGGCTTCCTCATTGACTTTGCTTGTCAGAAGTTCTCAAAAACTGATCAAAAGACCCCAGGACATTGCAATTGCCATAAATATGAGTCATTTGTCAAGCATCTGAGTTTTGATCACATGACCATAGGGATGCTGCAATGGTCCTAAGTGTAAAAAACGACCATAGGTCACTTTTTTCACTGCTGTTGTCATTTTGAACAGTCACTAAACAAATTGTTGAGGGCTACCTATAATTGTTTCTCAGCATTCAAGAATAAGTAAATAAAGAGTAAATATGACTTCCTTCTATTCAGTTTTAAAAAAAAGGGCTAATAGTGCAGAAAAAAAGCTGATTAGATTCCCAAGAAAAATCTTTAAGATGCAGTATATTTGATATATATTATTAACTTACATTATTACAATATAACTTGAATAAGATGAAGTGATTTAACCCAACTAATTATTACCTATAAATAGGTAACTTCCAAAATGAATTCTTAGTTTGGCAGGGCCCCAATTCACATAGGTCACAACAAAACTGCTTTTAAATTCTTTCAACTGTAAAATAAGTACTGTAAATAACATTTTTCCCCCATCAGAATTGTGGGGTTTGGATTTGCTTATAAATTGGCACACCTTGCAGCTCATGATTCCTATAATAAGACACTAATCCAATAAAGTGCAATGCAATAAAAAGAATGATAATCAAATAGCAGTATAATAACTAAAATGAATGAATAACAAATAATTTGCAATATACTAGTATCAACACAGTGAATGAAATAATGTTAATTCTCAAAGGCCCTTCAGAAAAGCCATGTCTTGGAAGCCTTTTGGAAGAGTTAACATGATCCAGACCACCAGGAAATATGATTCCATACAATGGGGGCACCACAGAGAAACAGATTAAAGCTTGATTTTTAAGCATGTATTGTTCCTATATACAAGCAAAATCAACAGTTGATTTGAAGTAATGATGTGTATTAAATTCATTTTATGTCCAATATTTACAACAATATATATTTCTGTTTGAAGAAACAATCTTATTTTCTGCAAATCTGGTTTAATTTGGAGCAAATTTAGGAAACTAGAAATAAGGTTTCTCTACTGTACAAGAAGTTAATGAGGAAAATTATTTATTTGTTTCTTTGTTTGTTTTTATTTGTTTTTATTGGATTTATATGCCGCCCTTCTCCCAAAGGACTCAGGGCGGCGTACAACATTAAAAAACACACATCCCAAAAGTTAAAAAGAAATTAAATACATATCCCCCCCCCAAAAAAAAAACGAATTTATAAGACAATACATTTAAAAATGAGTTAAAATTAACAGGCCAGGCCAGCTTGCTGGAAAAGCCAACTTTTTAGGGCGCATCGGAAGGACCGGAGGTCAGGGATTATGCAAAGCTCCGGGGGCAGCTCATTCCAGAGGGAAGGCGCTCCCACAGAGAAGGCTGTCCCCCTGGGGGTCACCAGCTGACACTGTCTGGCCGACGGCACCCTGAGGAGGCCAACTCTGTGGGATCGTACTGGACGGTGGGAGGCTACTGGTGGCAGTAGGTGGTCTCGCAGGTACCCTGGGCCTAAGCCATGGAGCGCTTTAAAGGTCATAATTAATACCTTGAATCGCACCCAGAAAACAACTGGCAACCAGTGCAGGCCGCCTAAAAGGGCTGTAACATGGGAGCACCTAGGTACCCCCATGACAACCCGCGTGGCCGCATATTTAGTTGTATCCCATTTGTAATTTATTTGTAATTATTTTTACAAATACCTCAAGGCAGAAAATGTGTCCAATATACCTTCCTCCTATTTTCCCCACAACAATAAGCCCGTGAGGTGATGGGGCTAAGAGAGAATGGCTGGCCCAAGGTCCCCCAGCTGGCTTTCATGGCTAAGGCACAACTTGAACTCACACTCTCCCACTTTTTATTCTGGTGCTTGAACCACTAGATGAAACTGGGCCTCAGTATCATAATTATTATACAACTTCAATTCCAAACATAAGAAGGACCTAACTAATTATACAATTTTAACTGAATGTGGAATGAATTTATAATCTGAACAATCCATATTCTGGATGGTCCACAAATTAAGGTTTATTCCATGCTGTCTGCCCTCTGTAATTTCAAATTTATTAAGTTTGACTATTTCAGTAAGTTACTATGCTGTCTATCAGGGGTGGGTTCCTGCCAGTTCTAAACTCTTCTAAGAAGAGGTTCCACAAATCTACCATGCCATTTAGAACGGGTTCCAGCTCCCACCCCCCGCCCGCACCACGCTTGCCCCGTCCGCTGCTCACTGATTGGCTGGCTCACCAATCATCCCACCCGCCTCTAAGAGTCCTATCTAAACCTTAAAGTCTTAAAGCTGTCAGGTTTGAACATCCCTGAGGTTTTTTTTCTAAAGGGTTAGGGGTGAAAGGGTCTTGTAACTTGACAGCTTTAAGATCCTGAGCCAACATGACTGGAGGAGGAATTCTGGGAGTTGAAGTCCATAAGTCTTAAAGCTGTCAAGTTTGAACACCCCTGGTTTTTTTTTAAGGGTTAGGGGTGCAAGGGTCTTGTAACTTTACAGCTGTAAGACTTGCGTGCTTCAAATGCCAGTTTCTGAGCCAACATTTTGGTTGCTAAGCAAGAGCGCTGTTAAGTGAGTTTCACCACATTTTACAAGTTGACCATGCCCACCCAATAACATGACTGCCAAGCCACTCCCACTTGGTCACATGGCTGGCAACCCACTCCCACCCAGTCACATGGCCAGCAAGCCCCTCCCACAAAGCAGGCCACACCTACAGAATAGGTTCTAAAAAACTTTGAAACCCACCACTGCTGTCTACCTAGTGGGACCAAGAAAAAGGGCATTCTCTATGGCGGTTCCCTCCCTATGGAATATCAATCCCCTGGAAATAAGACTGGCCCCACCTTGATATTTTTACAGAAGGCCTTAAAGACATCATTCTGTCAGCAGGCACAGTGACTTCAGATTGACACAGAACTGATCATTTGGCTGGTTTGATCTTGTTTGTTGTTGCCAAATGGGATAAGGAGTTTACAGGTTTTTGTATTATGGATTTTTTATTTTGTAAACCACCCAGAATTACTTCATGCGAATGGGCTAGCAATGTAAATTTCTTTAATAAATAAATAATAACACTCTTTCATTGATAAATTCCAAAGATCTTTTTTTAGGCAGAAAACATTAGAATAAGGACTGATAAAAGCTACAATACCTATCTGGCATATGGATAATTGAAAGATTGAAATGGTTTGTACAAGAATTATTTTATTACTCTTTCATTTCATCATGTATGCTTAGATAAGAGATTATCAGTTCACACTTAATTCCAGTAATTTTATTAACCCTAAAAACATAACAGAAAAAAGCAACATGCATTAATATCATATTTGGATAAAATTAATCTAAGAAATATATTCTGACATATTACACTTTTTTTCATTTTAGCAATTAATTAATATGATTAATTAATACAATTACTTCTTGCAAAAAACTCTTTGTAATATATCTATTATATATCTGTTATAAATACAAAAGAACTATTTTTGAATTAAAGAGCTGCTTCAGGTTAAAAAAAAGATTTGCCTTTTTTAGGGGGGAAGAGTTTAAAAAGTAATGTAACAAATTAAAAACATCTGAAACTACTCAATTAGGGACTTATTTTTTTAACCCTGAAAAACATGTTAATACTTTATACAAGTAAAATTATTATTTAGAAAATAATTTTATTAAATAAAATGTTAAGATAAAATCATTTGAAATATTAGGAAAGCAACAAAGAAAATAAGGCAGAATAGTAAATAAGCAAAGAGGAGAAAGAAAGAAATGATTAGAAAGAGTCAGCTTCTAAATTTTTAGACAGCAGATTGAAATGGATTTATATTTTACCTTTCCTAAGGTCACATCATAACTTCCTACTTTTTATAACATATCTTTTCTAATCTTCAAGCCCATAAATCACAATTTCATTTTTTCTCTTTTTTCATCAAAAAATCTATAAAGGGTTTCTAGTTACTAATAAATGTACCTACTGATCTTTCACTAATCAAACAACTTAACGTTGTCATCTCTGCTGTTTCTGTCATCTTCATCAACCGATCTTCCAATGTGCGTATTTCAGAGTCTTTCCATTTTTGTGCATATAATAGTCTCGCAGCAGTAATCATATTTAAACATAATCTTCCATGGCTCTTTTCATGAAAGTAAAATTAAAAGCAAAGCTATGTACATCCAAAAGGATAAAATCACCATTATGTTTGGAAGTATTCCATTGAAACCGTAGAGGAGCATTTGCTAGCATATTTTTTTAAAAAATCCAGTAGTCTTAATTTTTTTTAAAGCACAGCAAGATAACACTGAGTTAGAATGAAAGGAGATATTCTTCATTGTTATTTGGTAGAATAGACTATTCTTTTGAATCTTTTAGTTCAAAAGAGAAAGATATGTTTAAAAACCTATATCAATAGAGGGCTCTGTGGTGGATTAATTGACGTGTGACATAAAAGAATTTTATTAAAATTAATTATCGCTTTGTAATGCAACTTCCTTCAAAGACATTGCTCATTCCTTAGTTTCAAGGACTTGATTACTCTGATTATCCACATTCAAGCCATTGATTTCTAAATTAACTGAAGCACCAAAATTTGAAGCTAGTTTTGATAATGAGCAGGCTTCACTTGTGAAACAACCATTAAAATGACCTATGCATACACACCTTTGTATAAGCCCACCATTATAATAACTGATTCAAAGAAGATCAAACAAAGCTGAAAGTTACAATAGAGTTGCCAATATCTAAGGTACCTTAGGAGGTATTTCCTACTTACAAGAATTTGTAGTACTAGAAGATGAAGTTAGATCAGTACTCTGATAATTACCAAGATGGAAGGCTACAGGTACTGATGGAATACACACAGTATGATGGATGATCAGGGACAAGGACAATATAAAAGTGTAAAATCAGAGGCTAACTGATTCTAACTGGCTGAATCAAAGCAATCTTGGAACAGATGTTGTTAATTGGGCAAATAGAAGAGAGAAGTTTAGGGATTAGGGTTAGTGAAGCTAACAGTTTTTGTTAGCTATTTGAACAGAGTCCAAAATAGATATGCAAAACCATACTTAACTCAGCATTCTCTTATTAAGGGTTAACATACACTGTACAAAGTCCTGCACAAAATAAGTTAGTCTGATTGTTTGATGTTTCCATTTTCAGCTCAACAATCCATCAGCCTCATTCAGATAAAAGATGGAAAGCATGGTGTTCAGTGGCACATCTGCTGTGACCATTTGTACCACATCTCTTCCCAGAACCAGCTTTTCACTTTTTTCCAGCTATTGCTTCTCTTTGCTTACTGCCATAGACACTGCCTTTTCTACCTCTTGCATCTCTTTCCCCTGCTCCAGTTGGTTGCTGAGAGGTCTCTCCTATTTATTTTAGGTTTTATTTGTATCCTGCCTTTTATTTTTTCACTTTCTTTTCTCCATCCCCCTCAGATTTCCCATCTAGTTGCTACCCTTTCCCGCTTCACATTTACATTGACATGTCTATTTCTTTCCCTTACTTCTTATGTAATGTGGGTTTTACATCTTCATTGTTTTGCAGGTTTTCCCTTCCCCCAGCTCATAACCCAAGAGTATCTCAACCATCCTTGTCTCCCAGACATTCCACCCCAAAATCCAATACTACTTGGAGTCATAATCTCTGAGGGAGATGGATGTGGAAAAAAAGTTAATAGTATTACATAAAGGACATAAGGGTTGAAGGATGGAGTTTATGAATGGATAGAATAATGAAGTCCAAACAGCCTTTCCATCTGAGGTTCAGATTCTGAGGTAAACTGAGGTGACCTAGAGTGACTTCCTTCCTCAAGACGCCATTGGGAAAGCAGGAGAGAATTGAAGGGGAAATCGTTACCCTGTTCTGGGTTGGACTACAACAAACACATAAACTTTTGGAAGTAGCTTGGCCAAGCTGAGGGAGGCAAGTGTTAGAAGGTTATCAGTCAACACCAGGACTGAAAGAAAACTCAACTTCATTAAAGATGCCAAATGGAGATAAGCTTCCAACCAGCCTATACATATTGAAAAAGAAGATGAAAAAGAAGATGAAAAAGAGATGTCGATGGAGATTCTACCAGTCATCCAGGTCTTGGTTGTCCCAAAGGTGCTTTTACAAGAGGCACCTGGACTTTTTGAGGTTTTTTTGAAGATATTTCGCTTCTCACCCAAGAAGCGTCTTCAGCTCTGGGTCAATATGCTGTAAGAATGCTGAAGACGCTTCTTGGATGAGAAGTGAAGCGTCTTCAAAGAAAAACCAGAAAGTCCAGTTGCTTCTTGAAAAAGCACCTTGGAACATGAAAAAGATTTTAAAAAATCAAAAATCATAATGCACTTCTAGCTATTGCCACACAACTCGTGCTTCCAACTTTGCCTGAGCTCATCCTCTCCCAACTCTCAAAACACACTATCCCAAATTCTTCCCGTTCAAAACCCCAACAGAACTCCTTTCTTTCCCTTGATTGGGTTTAAGGAAGCAGGTGACTCCCTCTCAGCTTGTCCAGTACATCAGAGTGTGGCTTGCTCCTTAAAGGGCCAGTGCTCCTCACTACCTGGGTATGAGCATATATTTTTGTGAATGTTTAGAAGTATGTGCGTGAATGTGCATTCAGGAACAACACATATAAAGAAGTTTTTGTGTGGGTATATGTGTGTGTGTGTGTTCTGTTTACTTAATTGTGGGGCTTATTCTACTGCACCAAAGGGAGTTGGAAATCAATTCCTTTTTTCTTCCCCCCCCCCCTTTTCTTTCCCTCACTTTTCCCTTCCATTTTCCCTTCCCTATTTTCCCTACTACTTATTTTTGTATTTTCTTTGTATGCTATATTATAAACTAATAAAAGGACTATTTAAAAGCAAAATTATGGGGCTGGAAGGAAATGGAAGGAAAAATACACATGAAGAATCAAGAAACAAAAGATGAGTCTACTGGTAGTTTATCATATAAAGAACAACTCCGTCTGGGTTGTCTGAAGATGTATCTGATACATGTTTCAAATTGTCCAAAAAAACTCCCTCTTAATAAACTCACTAGAAATAGAAATAGCACTTAGACTTATATACCACTTCATAGTGCTTTTATAGACCTCTCTAAGCTGTTTACAGAGCCAGCCTATTGTTCCCAACAATCTGGGTCCTCATTTTACCGACCTTAGAGGGATAGAAGGCTGAGTCAACCTTGAGCTAGTCAAAATCGAACTGTCGGCACTCCGCAGAATTAGCCTGCAATACTGCCTTCTAACCACTGTACCACCAAGAGTTGAGGGTTAGAAAATCCTCTTATGGTCCCCAAGGTTCTGTAGTTACCCTAAGACTAACATTAAAGATATCTTACTCAACACTGAGCTGCTGTTATCTTGATCCCGCACAACTGTGTGGGGTATGACAGACTACATGGTTGCCAGTTCAAAAAGTAGTGCTGCAGAATTATATATATATATATATAGTTCTCTTGGCAGTGACAGTTAACCCAACCCAATTCCCTGGAATTAAATCTATAGGAAATGCTAAATCTGCTTGCTAGTGATCACTGTTTTTCTTATTATTTATTAGATGTATCCTGGCATACCTATCACACAATAAATATATTTGCTTATGTAATAACTGTAATTCTGATAAAGCAGTTGATAATTAATTATGTTGACTTTTCTAAGGACTAAGTTTCCTTCCCCTGCCTTCTTATATGGAATAACAGCTTTAGATTTAAAAAAAAAATAGTTTTCTACCTAATCCAACATTTTCCCAAAGTTTGCCAATACAGAAAGAGATATGAATAAAAGTACTTTATAAAATATGGAGTTTATCTACAGTATTGGCTAATCTAGGAGCAGATGCCATTTGTCATTATTTACTGTAATAACTGAACAGTTTATGTTGCATTTCCTATGTCTATGCATATAGAAAGGATAATTCACTGCTTTTACGTGGCTCTTTAATTTGTGAGATGACAACAGTCGTTAAAGAATGACAAGTTCAAAGAGCTTGTCAACTGCATTTCTATAAAGATAGTGAAAACATTTCCCCTAAAGTGTAATAAAATTTCAAAAGCCTGTTCACTGAAGATTTCCTTTCATTTAAAATGTCTTTTATAAGAAAATACTTCCCTATATAGCAGGGAAATCAAGGTAGTCCTTGACTTACGACTTACGGCCACAATTGAGGCCAATATTTCTGCTGCTAAACAGGACATTTTTTAATTGTACGACGTTGCTTGCCACAGTTGTTAAGTGAATCACGGAAGTTATTAAGTTAGTAATATGGGTGTTAAGTGAATCTGGCTTCCCCACTGGCTTTGTCAGAAAATCTCAAGAGATGATCACATGACCCCGGGATGCTGGAACCATCATAAATATGAGCCAGTTGCCAAACATCTGAATTTTGTTCATGTAACTGTGGGGATGCTGCAACAGTTGTAAGTTTGATAAATGGTCATAAGTCACTATTTTCAGTGCCATTATAACTTTGAACACTAAACAAACTGTTGAGGACTACATGTAATGTTATTTCTTAGCTATGAAATCCGCTGGACCACAAGACTTCCTCAACTGTCTCTTTCCCCAAAATTCTTTTTTGTTTAGACTGTTTTAACTGATTCATCATTCAAGACAAATTCAAATTAGTCTACAGACTCTTTATGTGGTGAAGTCATTCCAATACTCCAGGGATGTCAAACTCGATTTCATTGAGGGCCGCATCAGCATTGTGTTTGACCTTGGGAGGCAGGGTGGAGGTGGCCAGCTATATGTCACCCGTGTCAGTGTTGCCTGTGGTGGCTCGAGAGCTCTGACAGTGAAAGTGGGCTGTTTCCAGGGTGGGCCTGTAGGTCAGATCTAAGCTCCCAGCAGGCCAGATCCGGCCCACAGGCCTTGAGTTTGACACCGAAATACACTATGAAAATGAATGGAGAACACAGTTATGTATAAAAAAACCTGCATGATTACCATCTTGCCTTTAGGAATTCTAACACTTGACATTAATAATTGCAAAATTTGCAGGAGGTTCATATGATTGTACTTCCAGCTAGGTATTTCATGTTGTCTCTTCAAGGTAGACTAGACCAAGAAGTAAACTCCTCAATAATAAATTGATTTCTAATTAATTGATATAGGGTTTAGTAACAGAATCTTGAAAACCTGACTGCATGTTTTCTTCTCTCCCTCTTATGCTTCAGGGAGTCCAGCTGGAGCCAGTTTGAGGTTTGTTCTAATGTTTTCTTCATTCCCTGGGCTTAAAACATGTCCTTGAAATTGTTGCTGCATTGTACTGTAATCTAAAGTCATCTCTATGGCTCTCGATGCTCTATTTGGAATGCAAAACAACTCTTTGTTTGTAAAGAATTGACCTGTTTCACTGAAATCAATTGATTTCACATAATCAAATTTTTTATTTCTCTTTTTTTAAAGCTACAATAAAAGTTTTAGATAATTGATGTAGTTTGCTTTGGTAATGTCAATCACTTATGGAAAAAGGAAAAAGCTCAAAAAAACCCAATTTTCTACAGGCATATCTCTACTTACCCTTTAGGCTGATCCTGTAGAATAGAATAGAATTCTTTCTTGGCCAAGTGTGATTAGACACACAAGGAATTTGTTTCTAGAGTGTAAGCTCTCAATGTACATGCAACAAAAGTGATAAGCAACAAATATTACTTGAGTCTTAATTAAGTTAATCTCAATCTCCGACTTTAAAAAAAAACCTTCTTATTGCCCTATTTCTAATATCTTTCAATGATGTCCTTGCCATGAGCATTATAACAGTACAATAATTATAGCTCTTGCCTTATAAATGCAAGTTGCTTGTGTGACCCTTCAGAAATATTATTTTCATCGGGTTTATATCCCCTTTCCCTGGACTTTCTATTTTATCTTTCTATTTTAGCAGGGCTGAATGGAAGGGTGAGGACCGCCGGAAGGCCGTTCGGGGGGGCGGAACGAGGCCTGCATCACTGGAGGCCGAAGAAGGCCTACGGGAGAGCTGCAGGCCGGCTGGAGCAGCGCCGGGGCTTTGGCTGGAGCAGCGCCGGGGCCTTATCCAACAGCCGGGGGTCGCTGAAAGAGGGGGTGGGCAGGTCACGACAAGATCTATGGAGTCTGGAGCCTAGAGTTTGGAGCCTAGAGCCTAGAGCCTGGAGCTTGGCAGAGGGAGGAGACCTGTGGCACCAGGGGCAGGGGACATAGAGCTAGGAGGCAGAGGATTTAGCAACCCCTGCCATTAACCCCTGCCATCTGCCATTTGCCTGCTAAGACTGTGCCCAGGTGCCCCTCGTTAACCACCAACATCTTTGTACAACTACCTGCCCACTTGTCATTTTGATTGTGGCTATTTACAACTGCCTCTGAGTCAACTACTGTATGCGCCTGCGTGATTACCCCCACCATTTTCCACCAACCCACTAGAAAAAAATCCATCAAACATCTATTTAATTCGTCTGCCTACTTACACCATAGACTGCCTCCCGGCCTCCATCTCTTTTACCGTCTTTCTACTGTCTTCTCATCGTCCCTTTATTCACCATCTGATGTGGATCCTGGCCTGCTGACTCACTCATTTTAACATCCATGGCACCCTGGCCCTGGTTGCATCGCTTCCAGCATATATTCCCAGCATATATTCGAGATCGGATTTGCTCCAGCTGCGGGAGTCACCCCTCTCGCAGATATGGCCCTTTGCCCTTTCTAGGGCCCACCTTAATGATGGGTTTGTTAACCCCGAGAGGTGGAGGAAGCGAAGACTCAGGGGTTTTTTAACCAAATACTTTTTATCCTTTTTAGGGGGTTCCAGGGTGGGTGGGAGGGATCAGGCCAGGAGGAGGATTGTAGCCAGGCGAACAGGTGAGGTCAAGGAGGAAGTGAGCAGAGTGTGGAGGGGGAGGGAAAATCACATTCCTACAGAGGGCTGTTTTATTCCAACGGTCGTGGGGAGGGGTGGATGCGATGACCGAAGAAAATCCCATAGTCGGTTGGGAGACCGTGGCTGTTGGACACGCCCGGTCGCTTGTACCAACCCTCGCAGCGTAGGTGGTCAGGACCTACAGAGCCAGGGCCTGAGGCTGATGCTTTGCAATGCAAGGTCCGTTGTTAACAAGGCCCCCCTCATTAATGAGTTGATCTCAGAGGGGGAGCCGGACCTTGCAGGGATAACGGAGACCTGGCTGGGCCACGAGGGTGGTTTGCCCCTCGTGGAGATGTGCCCGCCAGGTTACCGTGCATTTCATCAGCCGCGGGCCCAGGGTAAGGGTGGTGGTGTGGCGGTAATTATACTGGAGAGTCTGGAACCGAGGGAGTTCACTGTGCCACAGATCTCCGGGTGTGAGTCCCTTGGTGTGAAATGGGGCCCAGGGAGGCAGTTGGGTTTACTGATTGTATACTTGGCTCCTCGCTATGCATCAGCGGCCCTGCCCGAGCTCCTCGAGCTGATCGCGGAGACGGCAGTTGATACCCCCAAACTTGTGGTTATGGAGGATTTCAATCTGCCGTCGATGGGTGAAGCATCCGAGGTGGCTCGGGGGTTCATGGCTTCCATGACAGCCATGGACCTGTCCCAATTAATTCAGGGCCCCACACACGAGGGTGGACACACACTGGACCTTGTTTTTGTATCTGGACAGTGGACGAGCGGTCTGGGAATAGGGGATCTAGTTATCACACCCCTGTCATGGTCAGACCACTCTTCCCTCTGGCTCGACTTTCCCGGTGCTACCCCCCACCGCGGGAAGGCGGAACCTGATTGTCCGAGATGGTTCTGCCCCAAGCGACTGATGGAACCGGATAGGTTCCAGACGGAGCTTGGGCCACTTCCTGTAGCCTTGACCCGCTCCCGGACGGAGGACCTAGTGGCCGCTTGGAATCAGGTGGCTGCGGGGGCCTTGGACCGGGAAGCGCCTTTGCGGCCTCTCTTGCGGCAACAAACCACCCTGGCTCCTTGGTTTACCGAGGAGCTGAGGGTGATGAAATGCCACAAGAGACGCCTAGAAAGCAGGTGGAGGTCCTCTCGCTCCGAATCTGACTGAACACAGGTAAGAGCCTATTTACGGACCTACCTTGTGGCTCTAAGGGCGGCCAAACACAGACACTGTGCCGCTCTTATTGCGTCCGCGGATAACCGCCCTGCCGCTCTGTTTCGGGTGACCCGCTCTCTCTTATTTCAGAGGTCGCGGGAAGCCCCTTTGCAGGGTAGAGCAGAGGAGTTTGGGGAATATCTGCAGGACAAAATCGAGTGGATGGGCCCCCTTCAGTGGACCAGGGGAGACGTCGGAAGCAAGTCTTGAGACACCATGCTGGGAAGAGTTTGAATCTGTTGCCCCCGAGGACTTGGACAGGTTACGTGGGCGACTGCAAGCCACCTCATGTTTACTGGACCCGTGTCCCTCCTGGCTTGTACTGGCATACTGGGAGGTTACACGAGGCTGGCTCCTGGGTCTGGTGAACGCTTCACTGGAGGAGGGGTCCTTGCCGGCCGCCTTGAAAGAGGCGGTGGTGAGGCCCCTGCTCAAGAGGCCTTCCCTGGATCCGGAGGAACTAGCTAATTACCGTCCTGTCTCCAACCTTCCCTTTTTAGCGAAGGTTGTAGAGAGTGTGGTGGCGCAACAGTTCCCACGTCACCTGGAGGAAGCAGTCTATCTTGACCCGCGCCAGTCCGGCTTTCGACCCGGTCACGGCACGGAGACGGCCTTGGTCGCGTTGGTAGATGATCTATGGAGGGCCAGAGATAGGGGTTGTTCCTCTATCCTGGTCCTATTAGATCTATCAGCGGCTTTCGATACCATCGACCATGGTATCTTATTGCGCCGGCTGGAAGAGATGGGCGTGGGGGGCACCGTTCTGCAGTGGTTCCGCTCCTATCTCTCCGACCGGACGCAGTGTGTGTTGGCAGGGGAGCAGAGGTCGACCCTGAGGCCACTCACTTGTAGGGTGCCTCAGGGTTCGGTCCTCTCACCCCTCCTGTTCAACACATACATGAAGCCGCTGGGTGAGATCATCCGTGGTTTTGGGGTGGGATACCATCTGTACGCTGATGATACACAGCTGTACATTTCCACCCCAAACCACTCCAACGAGGCCGTCGAAATGTTGTCCCGGTGTTTGGAAGCCGTGCGGGTCTGGATGGGGGACAACAGACTTAAGCTCAACCCTTCCAAGACTGAGTGGCTGTGGCTACCGGTGCCCCGATTTAACCAGTTGACGCCATCAGTGGCCATAGGGGGCGAATTATTGCCCCCCGTGGAACGGGCGCGCAATCTGGGCGTCCTCCTTGATGCCAGGCTGTCAATTGACGCCTGGTGCGTCAATTGCGCCCCCTATTGGATCTGGACGCCCTACGCACAGTCACTCATGCGTTGGTGATGTCTCGCCTGGACTACTGTAATGCTCTCTACATGGGGCTCCCCTTGAGATGCACCCGAAGACTACAGCTAGTTCAGAATGCGGCCGCGCAGGTTATCATGGGAGGATCAAGATACTCCCATATAACACCATTCCTGCGCGAGCTGCACTGGCTGCCTGTGGTTTTTCGGGTGCGTTTCAAGGTGTTGGTTACTATCTTCAAAGCGCTCCATGGCATGGGACCTAGTTACCTGCGGGACCGCATCTCACCTCATACATCTCTACGACCTATCCGCTCTCACAGAGAGGGTCTCCTCCAGGTGCCATCCGCCAAGCAGTGCCAGCGGGTGGCGCCTAGGAGTAGAGCCTTCTCTGTGATGGGCCCAACCCTCTGGAATGACGTCCCTCCCGATATTAGAACTACAAATGACCTCCGCTCCTTCCGACAGAAGCTCAAGACTCACCTGTTCCGACTAGCTGGCTTAGCCGATTGATAGTTCCATCTTCCACCTCCTGGCAAACATTTTAAACATTTTATTGGGGAATTTTTTAAGGGAATTTTAATTGTATTTGTATTTTAATTAAGAACTGTACAGTATAATTTTTACCTCCTCCGTTTACGTCTATGTCTATGTCTACGTCTACGCTTCTGTCTATGTATTTGTATATGGTTTTAACATGACTGTACACCGCCCCGAGTCCTGCCAAGGAAAGGGTGCGGTCTAGAAATAAAATTTATTATTAATATTATTATTATTATTATTATTATTATTATTATTATTATTATTATTATTATTATTATCTGTGTTTGGAAGAAAGATGGGGAGGAAGAAAAGCCCATTTCCCCCCTTTATCCGTCAACTGAGGTAAAAATATTTCACCTTCAACTCCCAAATAATGTATGAACTTTTGGGGAACTGGAGGTGAAACTCTTTGGTGACAGGAAAAATGTTAAAATGGTACAGTAAGTCATTTAATTTTTTTTAAAAAGATAAAGAAATAAAATATTAGGGAAATATAGTAATTAAAAAAGTTTCTGGCAAGTTTCATACCAAAACTTTTCTTTCACAAGACTAGATTCATAGTGATTATTCTATTATGCCACATATGGAATAAGTTTAGAAAGAATGACAGGCTGTAATATACACTGATTCATCGTAAGAATAACAGTAAAAATATTACATTCATTTACACACACACACACACACACAAAGAGTTTGGCACAAGATATTGATTATCCTGAAAGAACAGAACATATTGGCTAGTAAATATAATCAGTACTATTTTTCTGTTTATGATTTATTTACACTTGGAAAGAAGAGAAAGATATATGCATTGAAACTCATACATTTACACAAATGCTAATTATTTCTGCAAAAAAAATTAGGAATGTTCAGCCTAACAATTTGTTGAATGTTGGGTACATTCAAATCAAATTTTGTTTATGAAAGCTTCTATACCCTGGAAAATAATATGTATAACCAAAATGTAGACATGTATAGACTGCCATTCCTTAATATATTTGTCATCTACAGCTGTACCATGGTTATTAATTTAACTATTATTTTCAAAATAATTTAAAAAGTATTATGTAATCAAATAATTTGTTGTGATCGATAACCAGACAAAAATATCTAAAAGCATTTCCTGAGTACTTTAGCAAACTACAATGTAATGTATACATCAATGCCACATAAATTAATGGGTTTTTCCCCCCACACCTTTAATTTTTGCCTGCTTCATGTGCCAGAAACAATTGGATGAATGAAATGAAAGCATGTGACCACCTACCCACACACCTTGGCAGAGGTGCACTCCATACACGACGGCCACCACCCAGACAGGTCAACTTGATCGCACCTTCCAAACGATATCCAGGAAAACAAGAAAACATCAGGGAATCTCCAACTTCAAAATGAAAGCCTATGCGTCGACTGAAGGCAGGAACTCCAGGGTCATCGCAAGGCTCCAGGTCATATTCTTCCAACAAGAAAACAAAAACAAAGGTGAAACAAAATATTCTCAGAATAAATATCTTGCTTTCCCCTCCCTACTTTCATGTTATAAATAATAATATAAGTAGAATCTCCACAAGTAGCAACAACTGATTGACCTTGTCTAGGTCTGGAATGTTAAGCTGAGTTCAACCTCCTTAGTATTTGAATGAAAGACTACTAGTCAATTTTAAGAGGTATGTGTGTGTGTGTGTGGTGTGTATACATGTGTGTGTGTGTTGTATTTGTGCTGATAAATAAATAAAGGGAGACTAGTATAGATCTATTTCAAGCTATTTAGCTAGCCATACCCTTACTGGGATTTGAACCTGGGCTGTATTAGATATTAGGCAGATGTATTAGCCACTAAGCCATAGGCTCTCCTCCTTTATCAGTTAAGCCAGGGAAATAGGTATGTATTGTGTCACAACCCCTGGTATGCCCAAATATGGGAGGGAACACACTGCTTCCCTTTTCTGTCTTTCAGCTCACTCCAGGAGACCATCCAGGCAGAAAACCATATTTTTAATGTTGCCTTTGTTACATTTGTGTTGTATTTGTGCTAATAAAGAAAGAAAGAGAGACTAGTATAAGGGTATGGCTAGCTGGTGAGAACTAAATAGCTTGAAATAGATCTATAACTGAACTATAACGTAACTGTAAAATGTGTGTTTGTGTGTGTGTAAACTTTACAGTTACATTACAGTTCAGATGTAACAAGGCATTTACCTCTGTGTTCATTAAATAGTCTACATGGACAGTTTGATTAGTTTAAATCTTATTCCATATATATATGGGATTATTCCATATGTATGTATTTATATACAAAGAGATTAATCATGGGAAATAGGTGGAATGCATGGGAATTGAAAAGTGGGCACATTTTCTTTTTCTATCCTGTTTTCCATACAGACACAAGTACACTGATGCTCACGAAACAGTTTATTTACTACAATGTCTTGCAACAATGTTAACCCGAAGTCTGCTTTTCTCTTTCGGTTGTTACATCGCTCAATGCCCTTGCGTGACACCAATCTAATGATGAAGCACCTACTGGAGTACCGTTCAGAATGCCAATTGTTATATTGGCATCTGGATTAGACCAGCATTTGCCATGAAGATAAAGAACTCTGATTTGGTGTTAAGGAAGGAAACCAATGCTTTATCTGCTAAACTACTGCAATGACTTAAGGGATTACAGTGTTTGCCTAAAAAGTGTTGTGTAGTAGTTGACAAAAATATATTAATAAATGTCCCTAAATTTTAAACATTTTCTTGGCAATATACTGTACCTATCCACCGCTATTTTCTTCAAGGTTTTCATTCATCACTCTCTCTCTCCCCCCTCTCCCCTCTCTTTCTGAATTATAAATCAGTGTGAATTAATTTGCATGTGCAGACTCATTTTACTGCATAGAACTGCAGTCTTTGAAAGTCAAGCCGGTACAGACATCAAAATAAGTCTTGCAGAATATTTCCCCCTGATATATTTTTGTGGTCAAGAAAAAAATTGTTTTTATACAGTAAACCAGGAAACATACAAACACAAACATGCAGAGAATATCTTTGTAAACATAATGCACCGAACCTAGCAACGGTTAGTAAAAATATGCGGTGAAATATGAAGTACAAGTGAAATAGAATATTTTTCTAGAACCTCAATATGTTAGAAGTGTGCTATGATCAAAACCCTTGAAATAGGAAATCAAGTAATTTGCCATGCAGCAAGATGCTCAGCTTTTATGCACTTCTGAAACGCTATTTCAATATTATCACCTTGGCTTTTCTGTCTCTTTCTGGGGTTCCACTAGTATATTGGGCCAGCTAAGTAGGTAATAATCAATTGGAAGATGATAAACAAGTAGTGGCAGAAATTTACAAATCCATAAAGTAAAATGCTAAGTGCAAATAGGCTATGAAAAAGGTGGTTTTGGTGAGATTTGTTTTGGTGTTATGGAGGATTTCACTTTTATATTAACAACTTCTTCTCTGTGAAATCTCTCCCAATACATTTTTTCCTTTTAAATCTGATAGACATTGAATCTCTTAACCATGAATTATTTCTTCTACTTTCTTACTCTTGTAAGAATTATACTCAGTATTATACTGACGTTATATTATTTATTATTATTTATTTCTTTGGATTTCTAAACCGCCCCCTCTCCCAAAAAGGGACTCGGGGCGGTGTACAGTCAGATAAAATGCAGATAAAATACATGAATAACAATATAAATAATATAAAAACAATTAAATACTAAACATTTAGATGGAGGAGATAAGACTGTACAAGAAATAAATATGCTATGGAAACCCTAAAAAACATCCCCAATTAAAATACCCAAACCCAATTAAAATATATCCCCGGGAGGCAAAACTAAGAGAGTGCCAGGCCCGCTGATTGAAACAGGTGAGTCTTTAATTTTTGACGGAAGGAGCGGAGGTCGGTGGTGGTTCTGATGTCGGGGGGGAGGTCATTCCAGAGGGTTGGGCCCATCACAGAGAAGGACCTACTCCTAGGTGTCGCCCGCTGGCATTGCCTAGCGGACGGCACCAGGAGGAGTCCCTCCCTGTGTGAGCGGATTGGTCGTAGGGACGTGTGTGGTAGGATGCGATCCTGCAGATAACTAGGTCCTATGCCATGGAGCGCTTTAAAGATGGTAATCAATACCTTGAAACGCACCCGAAAGGCCACAGGCAGCCAGTGCAGCTCGCGCAGGAGGGGTGTTACGTGGGAGTATCGTGTACTCCCCATGATGACCCGCGCGGCTGCGTTCTGAACTAGCTGCAGTCTCCGGATGCGTCCCAAGGGAAGCCCCATGTAGAGGGCATTGCAGTAGTCCAGGCGAGACGTCACCAGCGCATGAGTGACCGTGCGCAGGGCACTCCGGTCCAGTAGGGGGCGCAATTGGCGCACCAGGTGGACCTGGTGGAACGCCCCCCTTGCCACGGCTGCCACACGGTCCTCCATTGACAGCCGGGCATCAAGGAGGACGCCCAAATTGCGCGCCCGTTCCACAGGGGACAGTTGTTCGCCCCCTATGGCCAGCGATGGTATCAGCTGGCTAAACCGAGGTGCCGGTAGCCACAGCCACTTGGTCTTGGAGGGGTTGAGTTTGAGTCTGTTGTTAACTTGTGTTCATGTTGTTTCAAGATATAGAAAATGCTGAAGCTTTGTTTGACCATTTTTCCTTCTCTCATCTGCTTTTCTAATATCGTATATGTCTCTTTTTATTTCATATTCTCACAATCAAAACTGTAGATGGCACAATACCTTGATCTATGAGCAATTATCGTAAAATTTCAATATGTTATTATAATCATTACAGTTCAGATGTAACAATGGATTTATCTCTGTGTTAATTAAGTAATCTAAGTGGACAGATTGGTTATTTTTAAAATATTAGTGCTGGTTTATTATATTTTCTTATAGTAAATATTTTGCATAAATCTTATTTCCCCAAGTAAACATCATCAGCATTCTTGAGCTTAACTTCAATATATTGAATTTGTTTTTTTAATTTTCAGTAATCTTTTTCTGATAATGGAATTAGGCTAATGTGAGAATAGAGGTAAATCAATACAATGCATTATTCCTGGCAATAAAATTGGTACTTCTACATAATAAGACCGAAAAACGTCAACATGGTTCCCTTGGCAACAGGAATGCATTCAGAGTGAGGCACTAGTACGGCTTGTGAGTTAGTAACAAAGTTTAACTGGCTAGGAGAGATTGTCACATTCATCATATGATATTTGGGGGGGAAAAGATCACACCGTGTAAAAGCCCTATGCATATCTAAAAGCAAAAATGCATCTGGTGATGATTGCACACAGGCATGAGGAAAATGGCAAAACATATATTTAAAAGGTATTTTTTCCCCCCAAATGTTCCAAAATCTATTGGCTTGTTTCAAAAATGTGCTTCTGACAAACAAACAGAAAGAACTGCAATGTGGTTTTTTCCCCCCCAAATGGTTTTGAAAGTCATAAATTGTAACGAATTGAAAGTTCCATCTAAGCTGGATAAGACTATAATATACTTTCTGTAGAGTTCTCTCTTTAATTTTTCTGATCCTTCTTCCTGGTTCTTTATAATCTCTGGAACCTTTATACTGTCCAGCTCTATCTGTCCTTGGTGTTAATTTCTTCCAAGGCACAGTTCAATAGCTCCCAATAAACCAGGGATGGGCTTCGAAAATTTCAGCAACGGCTTCTCTGCCCGTTTGCTGGGTGGGCGTGGCCATGGTGGGCGTGGCCTAGTCAGCCTCCTGCATCATGGGGGGGGGGGCATTTTCAACTTCCCCAGGCTCCAGAGGCTTTCATCGAGCCTCTGGAAGGGCGAAGACAGGGCAGTTTCTGGCATTCCGGAACTTCTAAGAGGCCTGTTTTTCCCCATCCCCAAGCATCCTCACAGGCCCTGCACTTACCTTGCATCCAAAACAGGCCACATGGAAACTCCTGGGAGGGGTGGGTCAGGGTGGGAGGGATGGGGTGGGGTGGTCGGAGCCATCCGGGGTGGGATTTGGAGGTTCCCTGCCATAATGTTAGCTATTGGTTCTCCCAAATCCAGGCGAACCTGTAGCAGCCCGGCCCTGCATTAAACCCTCAATGTTTTGGGGTCAGGATGCATGCAAAGTCACTTTCCCCCATACCACTCTTTCACTGCAACCTTCTCATGAAGAAGGCATATGGCTGATTGTAATATAGGACTTCTCACTAGCTTCTTCTATATTGATAGCATAGGCTATGAAATGCAGATGTTCCCATCTCTGAATAATTTTTCTCAAATAATAAAAAACCGTTTATTCATGTTGTTGTCTGTTAAGTGCCTAATATTTAAGCAAGGCAGTATTTCTATTTTTGCTTCTGTTTCTTTCAAATATTTTTATTTTATCACACTCTGACCTCAAAGGAATGTAGCTTATGCATATGTATAAAAAAGTGAAATGAAAATCTTTATATGAATAGACTGAGTAAGTTGAAGGAACATTACGATGTAAGAAGATATTTTTTATTGATTATCAAAGTAACTAGTAATCAAAGTAGCAACAACTGTCGTTTTATGCATAACCTTCTGAAATTGTTTTTGTAATATCTTGAAATGAGCAATGGACTTAGCTCAATGAAAAAGACTGACAAATTTACAACAACTACAAAAGGGCTTTGAATTTGTCTCAGTGAAGACACTGATACTACAGAAATGAAACAGTTTTCTTTGATAAGGCACATGTTTTGCTCAGTAAGACATTTCATGTTTCCTTGCGATCTGAACTAACATTGGCAACAGCCAGAAAACAGTTGAAAAAGCATTTGACTTAGGCAAGGGAAAACAGTATCTGCTCTACTTTAGTCTTACAAACCAGGGAATGTCCGATGATCCAGGCAGAAAACCATATTTTTATTTTTAATGTTGCCTTTTTATATTTGTGTTGTATTTATGCTGATAAATAAATAAAGGGAGACTAGTATAGATCTATTTCAAGCTATTTAGCTCTCATCAGCTAGCCATACCCTTACTGGGAATCGAACCAGGGCTGTATTGCATGTGTGTGTGTGTGTGTGTGTGTGTGTGTGTGTATTTGTGTTACAACCCCTGGTATGCCCAAATATGGGAGGGAACTCACTACTCCCCCTTTCTGTCTATCAGCTCACTGCAGGAGACCATCCAGGCAGAAAACCATATTTTTAATATATATAGAGTATCTGATGCTAAAAAAAATCTTCAAAAATCTTAATCAATTAGTTGTTTAAACCATCTTAGATACAAAGCAGAGTGAAGATAGTGATAATGAAGTATGTTTGTATGTGTATATGTATGTATGGGTGTATGTATGTCTAAAAAGAGATATCACTATAAATAGAACCTCCAGTCAAGTAAATACATATTCACTGAGCTGAGAACACTTTAAAAAGAAAAATAACAAAGAACTAGATTAAGCAGTATATTAGTCAACATGTAAAACCTAATGCCCATTTATATTTGCTATTTAATCATATGTATAAATAATTGACAAATAAACTATTTACACATCTTTACCTGAAAACGTTATATTAAAACCTTCATAGGAAATGGAAAAGTCAGAAATGAATCGAAGTTGTGCAGTAAAGTTTCCAAAGAGCCCAGCTTTAATGGTTGGAGGTAAAACAGATCCTGTTAATCTTGCCACAGATTCCGTAAAGCTCCCATCTTCCGTGATGAGCAAATAGTCATGGGAACTCTCCAGGTGAAAAGTGTGGAAGTTCAGTTGAACACCTAGAAGGATGAGAAAGTAAGGTTTCGCTTTTGGGATTTGGGATAACTTAAATATGGCAAACTGTTTTGCAATCAGAACTCTTGAGCTAAACCACTGATAACCCTAGAAAGCTAAGAGTTTAGCATTGATCTTAGTTCCATTATGAGAATCCCAGCAAGTGAAATGCCATTATACTGTTCTCAGTCCTAAAGCTGCCATTGCCTCTCCTTTACTCCAAAATAAGTCTTTTCAGCCAGGGAAGGGAATGCCAGTAGGCACATTATCATGGTGGATGCTCAAAGAGCCATGTCATATAGCCAAATCACATCTCAAATCCCATGCAGCTGTGGTCTCTCCACTTCAGGCTGTGCTACAGTGCTTGCTATAATTCCACAGTGAGTGAGATCAGTTGCTACTACAATTAAGAGAGCAACTACTGCCAAAGGTTTTCGGTCACAACTGGTCTTTTATTCCAAAATTGATTTTACTCATAGTGAACTGTTTCTGTTCATAATAGAAACCCACTGCTACTATTGTATGTCTATTATATCACAGAATATTCATTGGTAATACATAATATTCAGAACATATTGCGGAAGAAAAGAAAATTAAAAAATATTCACTAATCTCTACTCTAACCCTAAGCATATTTATCGTCATAACCATTTTATACTAGAGTTATACAGTTCTCAAAACCAATATATTTTGCATGTTTATGTGTATCTGTCATAAGAAAAAAAAAATGTGGACAAGATTCCTGTTTTCAAAAACTATTTGCCTATGACAAAAGCATTTCTATTTATCTAATCACCATTCTCATTACAGTAGTAATGAAGCCAAAACATGCTTTTGTGGAATCTGAATCAAAATTTTAAGCTACATTTTGACATAAACAAACTATACATGGATGTATAAAAGTTTTCTGTCTTGGTGGGATAATTGATAATATTTTAAAGTCATGAATCTGAAATTAATGAATCTGAAATCTGTATTAATGATTAGTGACTTGTTTTCTTTGAGATTTTCATTTTATCTAAGATCTGTCCTACAGATATCTGTATTTTAATAGGGATAAAATTGAATTATTTGTTAAGATACACATCTTGCCTTTCCTGCAGAGATTGCAAGGCAATGTACAAAGCACTCTCTCTTCCATTTTGTCTTTACAACAATCCTATAAGTAACTGGAGTGGCAAAGAATAATTGCCCCAAACCATTGACTGAGATTCTGTGGCTGAGGGAGGGAGGACCTGAATATGTCTCCCAGTTATTTCTTTAACACCTAACACTTCACAAACTGACTCACAAGTAGTCTATGGAAATGTTGCTTCTGTAAGACATTTAACAGACTTTTAGCATAGTTACATCCTAAGGCAGTGAGCCTAATGACATGCGTGCAAATCAGCCCCTGATCTTGATTACACAATTTGAATAAAAAACATACTGAAACAAAATGAATCAAAGAATATGTGTGAAGGCATTACAGTGCTTGACAATCACCAAAGCATTATTATGATTTTGCTTATTTTTCTGGTTTCTCATTTTGAGATTAGACCTCTTCCTAAAATGATAAAAAGCAGAATAAAACCAACAGAACTGGCTATCTTCAACAGCCCTCAACTAAATTAAGATGATTGTGCTTTAATCTCTTTCAAATAGTTTAAGAAACCATGGGCGAGTTTGCATTTTTGATTAAGGCATTCCCTTTGTGGGATGCCATTATACAATATTCTTACCTTTGCCATGAGAAACTTCAATTGTCCACGTACAGTTTAAAGAATTGGGATAAAAATCAGGAAAACCTGGCGACAGAAGAGTTCCACTTCTTCCATAAATATAGCCACCACACAGAGCTAATTCAAAAGAAAATAATTAACAATTTTAAATTAAGAGGGATGAGTCTTTATTTGGGGGAGAGACTTTATGAACAGGTGCTAATCAATAGTGCAAAATTTGCCAGGAAGGAAGGAAGGAAGGAAGGAAGGAAGGAAGGAAGGAAGGAAGGAAGGAAGGAAGGAAGGAAAAAAGCTTCTTCCAACATGTTAAAAACAAGAAAAGTGTTAAGGAAACAATTAGTCCATTGCTGGGAGAAAGTGGCAAGAAGGTGACAAGCAACAGGGAGAAAGCAGAACTATTTAACTCATGTTTTGTATCTGTCTTAACACAAAGGGATAAAACAGTCCAACCTATCAAAAACAGCACCACAAAAATCAGATTAGGAACACAAGTTGAAATAGGGAAGAAAATGGTAAGTGAGCACTTGTCTACCATAGACGACTTCAAATCACCAAGACCAGATGGATTACACCCAAGGTTCTGAAGGAACTGGCAGATGAGATCTCAGAACCACTGAACTATATCTTTCAGAGATACTGGAGCACTGAGGAACTACCAGAGGACTGGAAAAGAGCTGATGTGGTTCCCATCTTCAAAAAAGGGAAAATAACAGATCCAGGAAACTACAGACCTATCAGCCTGACCTCAATACCAGGAAAGATTCTGGAAAAGATAATCAAACAATGAATTAGCGAACACCTAGAAGCAAACAAAGTAATAGCCAAAAGCCAACATGGGTTTGTCAAAAACAGATCATGCCAGACTAATCTTATTGCATTCTTTGACAAAGTGACAAAATTAGTGGACCAGAGGAATGCCGTCGATATAGTTTACTTGGACTTCAGTAAGGCATTTGATAAGGTAGACCATAACCTACTACTAGATAAAGTAGAAGCATGTGGGTTGGACAGCATCACCACCAGATGGATTCGTAACTGGCTGACCAACCGCACTCAACGTGTAGTCCTCAATGGAACTGTATCTACATGGAGGGAGGTATGCAGTGGAGTACCCCAAGGGTCTGTTTTGGGCCCAGTACTCTTCGACATCTTCATCAATGATTTGGATGAGGGAATAAATGGGGAACTCATCAAATTTGCAGATGACAACAAGCTGGCAGGAACAGCCAACACTCCAGAAGATAGGCTAAAGATACAGAAGGATCTTGACAAACTTGAACATTGGGCACTATCTAATATAATGAAATTCAATGGTGAAAAGAGTAAGGTTCTACATTTAGGCAACAAAAATGAAATGCACAGGTACACTATAGGTGGTACCTTACTCAACAGTAGTAACTGTGAAAGGGATCTTGGAGTTCTAGTTGACAACAATTTAAATATGAGCCAGCAGTGTGCAGCAGCTGCCAAAAAGCCAACACAGTTCTAGGCTGCATCAACAGAGGGATAGAATAAAGATCACATGAACTGTTATTACCACTTTATAATGCCTTGGTAAGGCCACACTTGGAATACTGCATTCAGTTTTGGTCACAACGATGTAGAAAAGATGTGAAGACTCTAGAAAGAGTGCAGAGAAGATAAACAAAGATGATTAGGGGACTGGAGACTAAAAGATATGAAGAACGTTTGCAGGAACTGGATATGTCTAATTTCATAGAAAGAAGGACTAGGGGAGACATGATAGCAGTGTTCCAATATCTCAGGGGTTGCCACAAAGAAGAGGAAGTCAAACTATTTTCAAAGGCACCTGAGGGTAGAACAAGAAGCAATGGGTGGAAACTAATCAAGGAGAGAAGCAACTTAGAACTAAGGAGAAACTTCCTGACAGTTAGAACAATTAATCAGTGGAACAGCTTGCCTCCAGAAGTTGTGAATGCCCCAACACTGAAAGTCTTTACGAAGATATTGGATAGCCATTTGTCTGAAACCGTATAGTGTTTCCTGCCTAGGCAGGGGGCTGGACTAGAAGACCTCCAAGGTCCCTTCCAACTCTGCTATTGTATTGTATTGTGAGGAATGAATGAATGAATGAATGAATGAAGGAAGGAAGGAAGGAAGGAAGGAAGGAAGGAAGGAAGGAAGGAAACATTTCCCCTATATGATTCCCATTTTACATACTCATAATAGGTTCCTGCTGAAATAGAAATTTTATAAACATCATCACAGCAAATGAACTGATTAGCAACAGCAGTAGTAGTCAGATAATATGTATATCTGCATTAGGAGTCTACTTAGAATTGTCAGAGGCTGTCTTGTTTCCTTGGCAACCTGATAGTAAACAATTTTACAAGAATATATGTCAAGAGAGTAACAAGAAAAAAATAGAATATGTTGGTCTCTATCTGAAAGATAGCTGGTTACATTATCAAATACAGAGTGAAAACAGTGTGTAGACTGGTATGGTGATCAGGAGGGAATAAGATTACAGAAAGAAAAAGGTTTATATGAAAAGCATCAACTCCAAATTATTTTCCTATCTTAATTTTCTCTGAGTTGTAGATTTATCATTTTAAATTTCTTTGATTGTCTTTGATCTTAGGGCCAAATATATGAAACAGCTTTGTGATACACTTGTTGCACTGTTTCATTAAAGGAATGTTGGAGAACAGATCTTTAAATTATTTTATCATCCTTGGTTTTCAAGGAACAGAAGATGCTTTTTCACCACAGCTGTGTTATTATTATTATTTTTGTTAAAACCTAACTTCTTTGACGATTAAAAGAAGTAAAATAAGCTAATGTGAATGGTTATTTATCATAATTGCTCGACTTTGCATACTAAATGACATGTAGTTTGGCAGCAGCTATAATTTAGCATTTTTCCTGTATCTTTATGCTTTAATATTTACCTAATCTATTTACTGAATGCTGGTATCCTGGCATATTTGAACTAGCTAGTCAAATGAGAACATACAATGAAACCACATTCAAAATGCAGATGTTTTGAGAATGAGAGCTATAGAGATAAAGGAGCTGAAAGATTCCTAGACAGCATGCTAGATGAGAACAGCTTTGATAGGTAGGTCAGTTTAGATTAGAAGGATCCAAGTCTATTGCTTTTCTAAAAAAAGTATCTGAATCGTTATATTGCTAGTGATGTCGTAATTGTTGATATCACAAATCAAAATAGCATGGAAGGCAATCAGCAGTGAGCAAAAAGCAGGGTGTGCTTGCAGCAGCAGGTAGCAGCCTACAGAAGCCTGAGAGATTTCAGCCTCTGGGAGAAGATGCAAAAAATCCATTTTGGATGAGAAGGAGGAAAGAAGCTAACTCAATTTGCCTATGGGAAGGCTAAGAGAGAAAAGCTATGTCATGTGGCCATGTTTTTAAATGATGATTGATACATCATTTTTAACCTGGAATTAAAGGATTGTGAATATAGCCATTTCCCCATCTTTCCTACCTTCTTACTGTCTCTAATCCCTAGAAATCCTTTATCTATACACAGCGATGGCGAACCTTTTTTGGCTCATGTGCCACCAGTGGGGGGAGTGCAGGGGGGTCATGTGAGGGCGTGCCACACCCATAATGCAATGTGCGACTCCCCCAGTGCGCATGCGCGCACAACAGGTAGGCGACCCCCCATTTTTACATGCTTTTTTCACCCTCCCCAGGCTCCAGAGGCTTTATAGGAGCCTGGGGAGGGTGAAAAGAGCCTCCCCCCCCAGAGGCCCTCCGGAGGTTTCAGGGACCATCTAGAGGCTTCCCTGAAGCCTTCGGAGCGTTTAAAACGACCCTCCGAGCAAACCGGAAGTGACTTCCGGTTTGCTCGGAGGGTCATTTTAAGCATTCTGAAGGCTTCAGGGAAGCCTCCGGACCATCCCTGAAGCCTCCGGAGGACCTCCGCAGGGGCAGGGGAGGCTCTTTTCGCCCTCCCCAGGCTCCTATAAAGCCTCTGGAGCCTGGGGAGGGCGAAAAAAGCATGTAAAAACGGGGAGCTCAGCTGGCCAGTGCGCGCATGCACGCTGGCCAGCTGACAGGGCAGCGTCTCGCGTGCCCTGACAAATGGCTCCTCGTGCCACCTGTGTCACGCGTGCCATAGGTTCGCCATCACTGATCTATACAGTGCTGGACAACAAATAAGTCAGACTATATTTGAAATGTGTCAATGCTTCTCTATTTGTTCTAAATATTGATTGCATTCTAAGCTAGGTGGTAAGAGAAAGGATTCAACATAACTAAGAAAAGCTATCAATCCCATCTTTTTTTTATAACTAGCACCAAGCTTATTTAAGTATTCTCAAAGAACGTTTAAAGTAATTGACTCTATATATTTAAATAATGTATTAAATTACAGCATGATTTTCAGAACAGCTATAAGATTCTATAGCTCTATAGACATATAGCAAAGCACATGAGCCTATCAGTTCTTCTCAATATGTCATTAAAGTTTTCTAAAGGACACTTCCATAAAATATGGTTCAGCATTCTGAAAAATGTTGGTCTGTGCTGAAAACTTTGTCCTCCCTTTGAAATTTATACACCTCAAGTAACATTCTGAAAAAGTAAGTTGATCTGGCTAATTAGCTCCAGGTACTTTTAAGGAACTTACAACACAACAATAAACCCTTCCAAACTGTTTTGTATCAACTGATTCACAACCTCCTGAAAATTCATTAGCCAAATTCTGTTCCTTTAAAGTTGATTGACAATGGTTTTTCAAAAGGGGATGTACAGTTATGAAATATCTCTCATCTAGCGTCTCTTAAGTACTACTGTACTTTTTAAATTGCAAAATCTCCTTTGTGAAATAAGTCTTGCTAAGATATTTAGATGTTCTGGTATAAATTGATTATATTGGTTTTATTAATATGTAAATGTAATAATGATATGATATATTATATATATATGATATATGGTATGATGTATGATGTATGATGTATGATGTATGATATATGCTATGCTATGCTATGATATAATAATAGTAAGCAGTATTACAAGACATATTTTTGCTTTATGATGCTTGTTTCATCAGTCAGTTTGGGAGATGTGGCTCAGAAAAGTTAAAGTAAATAAGTAACTGCTACCATAACTGCAGCATAAAATTATACATTATTTTGCTTTTATGCATCAATGGGAACAGGTAAGGCAGAGGTTCTTATATGTACACAAAAGGAGTTTCAAAAACAAGTAACCTGAATAATTCAATTTTTCTGTACTTTATTAATGTATAAAACATGAAAAGATGGAATTGTGATATTGTGATATTGTACTTATATTTTGATAGTATCTTTAGCTCCTCACCATCACAGCTAGGCAATGCATGATTCCACTGATGGTTTCTTTCACACACAAGTGGCTCATCATCACTCAGAGTATAACCCGGATCACAGCTAAATGTTACCGTAGATCGGATACTGAAATTATTTCCAAGGCGGTGGCCATTTACTGGAATTCCTGGGTCAAGGCAAGAGTCGGATTCCAGTGTGACACCTGATCAGGATAGAGAAAACAATTCCAAGCCAAATTAGATTTTTTAAATCCCCAAATATTTTTCTATTATTTCCATAATCATTATTTTAAAAAAAACAGGATCAAAAAACTCCAATACTGATTTAAGGAAGTGAATAATTAAATGAATATAAAAAATGCAGTATATCTAACACATGACATCCAGATGTTTATTTATTTAAATTATCCTCTCATATATTTAGATTTTAGCTTTTTAGCTAACAGTGAGAAGAATTAACCAGTGGAAGAGCTTGCCTTCAGAAGATGTGGATGCTTCATCACTGGAGGTTTTTAAGATCAGAGTGGACAACCACTTGTTTGAAATAGTATAGGATCTCCTCCTTGAACAGAGTGTTGGACTAGAAGACCCCTCAGAGTGTTGGACTAGAAGACCTCCAAGACCCCTTCCAACTGTGTTTTTCTATTCTATTCTACTTTATTATAAGGCTACCTTAACAGAACCTTGCATGTACAAAAGTACAAATTTCCCACATTCTCTTTACAGCCTGATAACTTTGGATGGATTCCTTATGAGCCTCTTTCTCTGCCCATTATGCAGCTATAGGCTATGTCCTCTCTTATCTGACAATTCCCTAAGCAGCATCTCTTCCCTCATCTTCCAAGATCATTCCCACATACCACTAGAAATGCGAGACTAGTTGGTGTACAGTAAAGCATCTATTACTCGTAATTTATCCTTCACTTAAAATGCTGAAATACTATATGTCAAAAGAATTTTGCAACATCGAACAGAAGGCATTCATCTATCTTAGCTTCAGTCATTAGGCTGCTTTCTATAGACTGCTGGACTAGGTTTGAGAAGTGGTGGCCCCACTATATATAAATGTATGTATGTTTCTTTCTCTTTCTGTTCTAGCCACTTTTTAAAGAGGCATGATTGAGAGTTTCACTGTTCGGTTTGGTGTCAGCAGTGCCTCAGACATTAGGTCCATACAGAGAGTGGTAAGGACAGCCAAGAAGATTATAGGAAGGTCGCTTCCTGTTTTCAGGATACTGCTTATAAGAGTTATGTGCTTAGAGCTCAAAGCATTGTTAGAGACCCCACACACCCACTTTGTGGTCTGCTTCTATTGCTCCCCTCTAGGAGGAGGTTTTGAAGTATTTCTAACAAGACTACCAGATTCTGTAACACAGGAGTGTCTAATAAATTTTATTGATGGCCAATCAGGGTTGTGTTTGACCTTGGGGACTGGTGTGGGCATGGCCAAGTTGACGTCACTCACGTCAGGGCACCTGTGGTGGCCTGAGTGCTCTATCAATGAAAGAGGCTCCTGATTTCCGTTTTTGGCTGCGAGGCCTCCTACAACCAGCGAAAATGAAGCTCGGATGGGCCACACGTTCCCCCCCCAGGTCCCATTTGCAGCCGAAATGGTCTCCTGCAGCTCGCTGCCACCAAAAACGGAGCTCCATTTTCACTGGCAGAGGGCTGCAGGAGGTCATCACGGTAAACAATGGGGCTTGGGTGGGGGCACACGCAGCCCTCCTGAGCTTCATTTTTTCCTGCAGAGGCATTGTGGCCTAGTCCTTTACTGTTTCCAGGGTAGCCCCATGGGCAAGATCTAAGCACCCCACATGCCAGATCTGGCCCCCAGGCCTTGAGTTTGACACCCCTGCTTTAACAGCTTTGTTCTCTATTCCACCCATCTGGTAAACTCGCAAGATTCATTTTTCTCATCATGTACATGTATGCATATGAACTAGACAGCGTTGTTTCTATGTGTCGTTTAATATATGTGGGTATGTGGGTATATGCATAATTTTGTATTTATTCATTTATTGACATGTTTATGTAGTGTATATTGGAGGTGGTGTGAGAGGTGTATACAACAGAATTTTACAATGTATGCCGATTAGTGTACATTCAAAGTGACAATAAAATTATTTCTAAGTCTTCCTACAGCAGTACGCCAATTCTGAATGCATGCTGCTGCAGCTGGCCACCCAAGACAGAATAGGGTATAATAAGTGGACATCCTCTCTGCTGTATAAGTTTCTTTTCCTGAGCTAGCCAGAATGATCTCAGCTGATTACCCTTGGCTCCTTATCCTAGGGGATTTCAATGAGATTGTTCCACTAGGAGCAGTTTGAAATGCCATGTCCTTCATAACAACTCAGCTGGCATGTGGCCTAACACACAGAGCAGGATACAGAATTTAGTTCCTATTCAGGTAGAATTGATAATCTAAAGACAGAGGTGTCCCTCAAGGCTCTGTTCTTATAGACAAATGTTTCCAGTCTTAGACTGGCATCATGTACCATATAAAGCTCTTCAGTGATGGAGTAAAGGCTAAAACAGTTCAATCCAAATAAGGGTTGTTTTTGGAATTTACTTAGGGAAGTTCCTGTTGCAGTTCTTTTTAACTCAGAAATATAGACTCAAAGCACTGGAAATGGAAGACAGGAAGTTGGGTTTTGAGATCTTCCTTCAGTAGCTGGGGGAGATTCCCCTCCCCTATTTCCAAGGTTTCCAACTGTGGGCCTACTCCATATTAATCCAAACCAATCAGGGAGTTTCATTAGTAAAACAGCCAACATTTGCAACTCTGAGTTCATGAATGTTCATAGGATCCATCAGTTCCTTAAAGAGAGGCAGCAAATGAGCTGATTTGGATCTTAATCATGCCATTTCTGGATTTTTGCAGCAATCTGTTAGTCAAATTACCCAATGCATCTTCCTCCCCCCTGATATTTATCCACAACAGTGCAGTTTTCACTGCTCTGAACCACCTCTATTATTGATGTGTTATTATCAATTATTGCAATGGTAAATTTGCTTGTAGATTTTGATCCTGTAAACTGTACCTAATTATCTAATCATAACCATCTGCTAACTTCAGTTTATGGTGTGCATGAAAAATAAAACTGCTGCTGGTGCTACTACTATATGATTTTCTAGATATCAGAATTATTATCGTAAATCAGAAAGTAAAAAATCAATTACAGTGTTTCGGCTACATGCAAGGTGGCAGTTTCTGAGTGGTTTGAACATAAATAACGCTGAAGACAGCTGTTGCAAATGAAGATTTCCCACTCTATTCATAGAGAGGGACAGAGGACCATTGCTCAATTACACTGAAACCCCAATATAAACAAGATGTTATATTGGTACAAAACTTTTACGCTTTATTTATCTAAAACATTCTCATCTCAACTGTATATCCCATTCTATGCAATTCACAGTGGCTAACAAATAATAAAAATAATGCATCAAACCAATAGATACATATTCTATTTATGGCCCAGTCTCCTAATACATTTAATTAATTGAGGAAAAAGATCAGACTTACTCTCATAGTGAATTAAGAAACCAACACTAGAACGGCTGTTGTCCGTGGTGAATAACAGATACATAAAATTGCCTGTACTAATAAGAAACTGTGGTGCTTGGGTACCATGATATTCCCCAATTAATGGTGATGAACCACTTGATCCATCTCTGACTTCCAATGTATCATAATTTACTTCTGTTTGAAACCTAACAACAAAAGATAAGTTTGTTCAGAATTTGCAAAGTAGGCAGCATACAAGTGTAATAACTAAATAAATCAGAATAATCATAAACACAATTCAGGGCATGTTTCTGTAATCTCTAGCAATAATATTTCTGAGAAGAAGTAGAAGTAATTGATAATTGATTTAGTCTTCATATCTTCTTTACGCTTTATAATGATTTCATATTGTACAGGAAAATACACAACCCACCATAGTTGGCAAACTATATCCCTGAAAGCAGGATGGGCTGGGGCATTTGGAAGGATCAAAGGCCATTTATGATCTCACGAAACTCAGAATACATGAAACATATCAGTCAAATGAATAAACCACTTGTCTGATTTTATATATATGTTGTATATGTTGTATATGTTGTATATATATGTTGTATTTGTACTGATAAATAAATAAAGGGAGACTAGTATAGATCTATTTCGAGCTAATTAGTATAAAATTTGTGTTACAACCCCTGGTATGCCTATATATATAAAATCTAGGGATCATAATTCAATGGTAGAACTCATATTTTCGATTTGTAAAATCCAACTTAGGAAAGTTCACAATTAGTATCTGTACAATCCAAAATTCAATCCTTACCACTTCTGGATAAACAATCCCATCTATAAAGACAGACTTAGAAGAGCAACTAACAAGTAGTTATTAACAATGGACTAGGCGAATTGTTTTTAGCCTTAGTAACTTTAAAATATGTGGTCTTCAACTCCCAGAATTATCTAGCTACATTCTGAGAGTTGAGGTCTGCATAAAATTGCCAATATTGAGAAACACTGGCCTAGAACAACTAATACTCTAGTTAATATATAACATTATACAATAGCTTTCTAAAAAAAGTATGCATGAAAAACATAAGATATTTCCACTTCCACATAACTGAGAGTTTGATGCAAAGGACTCTTAAATCTTTATCTACACAATTTGTAGAGGTTTAGTAGTTGTTCAACAATGTTAGGCCTTAAGTAAAGAAAATTATTAACCTTATGGTGAAATTAATTAAATAAGTAAAAATAGAAAAATGAGTGAAACGGCACTCTGTGTTTTCCACAGTTACACAAAATGTCAGTTGCCAATTTGATACTAAGAGAAGCATTCTCTTTTATTCCAGTCAAGTTTTCCACACTTTGGGAATGAACAATTTTCAAAGTTATTTTTATTATGTTTATGTTTATTTATTTTGTCAAGCATATATAAGATAACAGATATAAGTATAAATATGATTATGATTATGAATACAGGAAATGGATATGAATAAGTGGGTACAGTAGGCATGATGGTGCACTTATGCACCCCCCTTAGAGACCTCTTATGAATGGGGTGAGGTCAACAGTAGATAGTCTAAGGTTAAAGTTGTGGGGGTTTGGCACAGAAACAGAGTCAGGTAGTGCATTCTACGCATTGATCATTCTGTTACTGAATTTTCTGCAATTGAGTTTGGAGCGGTTTACCTTAAGTTTGTATCTATTGTGTACTCGTGTATTGCTGCGGTTGAAGCTGAAATTCTGCATCAAATACACTCAGTTCCATCATGCGGCTGGTCTAAAAGTTAGACTTACGTGTAGCACCATCTAATTGTGTCCAAATATTGTAGATTCACCTGACAGCCTTTCCAACTAGAACAAAAGAAGCCCTTTGCTTCTGTTTGTCTGTTCAAGCCTTTCCCCCTCCTGTTTACAAAGCATCCCTGAAGGCATTCATGCAGAAACACAGCAGTCTTGCCGTGCAAGATTCTTATCCTTTTGGCTACAGAGATGAAGAAAGGGTTTGCGCTGTTAAAGGAGTGACACATCCAGGAAATCTATCATGGGACTGATTTGTTTGATCTCAGGTAAGGATAGTGGCAAAAGGTCCTGTGTTCCTAAAGTACTCCTGTTTGACCTGGCTTATGAACTTTCCTTTCCGTGTAATAAAGAGGGCACAAGAATGTTGTTACACATAGTCATTTTCACTTCTTTGCACAAACATTCATTGTTCATAAGGGACTATTTTGCATTTCTTGAGCTTTTCTTTTTCATTCCTTTTAACATCTTTAGTAAATAATCTACTAAGATATACAAATTTATCTACACATTTATCTCAATTTTATCTACTGATACGTCTATGTAGTGTTTGCATTTTTTTTTCTCTGTCAAACACCACTACCTTGGTCTTTGATAAATCAACTCTTGGAATCCTTGGCATCAATCCTGCTCCATGGCAATCCTGCTCCATGGCAATCTGACCTTTGCTGCAATCCATCTGGATTATCGGCTAAGAGAACTGAATGATCTGCCTACAAAGGTCCGTGTGCATTCACATCCTCAGCCAACACAACTTTAACAACATTACTTATGCATTTACCCATAGCAGCATTAAGAACCAAGGGAAATGCATATGTTCTGGTTTACTCTCTACTCACTGTTGAACAATTTGCTAAGCAATCCATTTATAGTCACGACATAACATGTTACATCTATTCTACTGAGCAAACAATCTTCATTCTTGTATTGGCACAACATTTTCCATAATTCAGATGCACCCCAATTTCATATGTTTTCTCTAAGTCCAGAAATGTACCATATACGTTCTCAAGTTCAAATATTTCTCGGTGATTTGCTGGGCAGGAAAAAAATAAATGAACCACATTTCTAAAACTGTATTCATCCCCACCTCTTCAAATTTCCAATCAAAATTCTGTCAAACTGCAAATTCAAGGATTAACAATATGCAGCTCGTATTCGATTTAGTGACTGTTCGAAGTTACAACAGCACTAAAAAAAGTGACTTACAACCACTCCTCGTGTTTACAACTGTCACAGCATCCCCATAATCATGTGATCAAAATGTGGGCACTTGGCAAGCAACATGGATTTACAATGGTTGCAGCATCCCAAAGTCACATGACCACCACTTGTGACCTTCCTAGCTGGCTTGCGACTAGCAGAGTCAGTGGGGGAGGCCAGATTCACTTAACAACCACATGGTTCACTTAACTGCAGTGATTTGCTTAACGGCCATGGTAAAAAAGGTAATAAAATTAGGCAATTAACAACTGCCTTGCTTAGCAACCAAAGTTCTGGATTAAATTGTGATCATAACTCAAGGACCACCCTGTACACTTTAAAGGACCTCTCCTGATGGTGTTTCCTTTGGGTGTAAGATATTCTATGGATTAGCTTCTCCACAAGGCAACTTATTTCAAGCAAGAAGCTTCCAGTGGATCTGATAAGTTTGGTCACTTCTGGGTGTTGCTCACTGCCTACACAGATGAACATTCAGGAAAGAGTTCATGTTTAAAGAAAACCAGAATTTTTACTTGTTCAAGTCAAATTTGACAAAAATCATGCAAAATATTCAAAAAAAGCAAAATACTGAAATAATGTAAAAATTTGCTATAAGAAAACTTTGATAGCATTGATCAATAGATAAATCCAAAAGCTTTATCTTTTAAATCTGTTTAAATATGCATCCTACCCGGATGAGCACAACTATGGAGTAGTACCTCTCTCTCTCTCTCTCTCTCTCTCTCTCTCTCTCTCTCTCTCTCTCTCTCCATCCCTCCCTCCCTCCCTCCCTCCCTCCCTCCCTCCCTCCCTCTCTCTCTCTCTCTCCTCTACTGGAGACTCCTTAATTCTTTTCTTTTCTTTTTTTCATTTCCATCAACATGTCTATTCATTTTGTTTGTCTCTTTCAGTTTTAACTATTTTTGTTCTCTTTGACTACATCCTTTGCAACCTTTTCCTCTTTTTAAATAGTATACAATCTCTTTCAATTTAACTTATCATTCACCATGTATCTTTTTGCATACTTTCCATTAGCAAAACTCCATACATTCTGCAGGTACAACTTCATTCTTGAACTCTGTTCCAAGCAGCTTCTGTTTGAAGGGTGGGCAACTATGGCCCCTTTACATCCTGGGGACTTCAACTCCCAGAATTCATAATCAATAAGCGGTTCTTTTGTATTGCTCATATTTATCACCTCCTACCTATCTTTGGATGTGTTGACCAGTTTTAAGTGACTAATGGTCTTCCTGCTTTGGTCTGGTAAACTGTAAAGGGAACACATGGCTACAATCACTTTGTCTAACTGATTTATGAACCCAGCCAATCACTTGAATAAAGAAGAGAGAAGATGCAAACTTCCTCTTCACTATTCTCTGCATTTATGTGCTGATAAAATTTTTCCCTCTTATGATTGTTTGTTTGGAAACCATCAGTTGGAACAATCCATATTTCTATTTTTTATGATCTTTTTGTAAGTAACTTTTTATTTATATCAATTTATATATAATCATCTGCATTGTAGACCCTCTATAAAGCTGGAAAAAAAATCAACAACAAAGCATTTTCTAGTGCTTTATTTTTACTCACTTATCAAAGGTGATCTTAATGGAGTGCCCTTTCTTGCCTTCAATGACCCATTCACAGTTTAATGAATCTTTGTAGTACCCTGGCCATCCTGGTGGCAAAATGATGCCATTAGATGCGGTCAGGTGGCCACCACATGGTGCTGAAAAATAAATAACAATAATGACAATAACTAAATTGAGGTGTCAATTATGCTAAAATGTATTCATATTAACTTAAAGTGTTCCATGGCTGAATTTTAAAATTGGCTGCAATTTTGATGACAAATAATCCTTTGGCTCTGCCTTGTCTAATCATCTTAGTTTGTCACAAACACTACATTCAGAATAGGATTCAGTGCCTACTTGAAAAACAACCTTTGTTACCAACTGAAAACATTTTACTTCCTGCTTTTAGTCAATCTAACAGTGGTGCTCCATATAATCCACTGTGAATTTGCTATGCCCTGATCAAGCCTGCTTCACAATCACGTTGAATCTCAGTACATTTGTCTGCATTGGATAGTTTTAAAAATTTGATAAATAAAATAAAACAAATATGACCAAGATAAAATAATTGTTAAAGGTATTACAGCAAAATTCCTGCTCAATGTAACAACAGAATGATCTTGAGTCAACCACATCAGGCCTTTCAATCTATCCTCCTGTTCTCTTCTCCTCAATCACTTTAAATCAAATATTAAATGTGAAACATAATCAAATATTAAATGTGACTAACTTATATATGCAGCCAACATGCCATTAAATTCAGTTCCTCACTGTTTGTCATTTTTGTTTCATCCTGTTATACATAGCATTAGTTTATGATTTTTAATACACACACACATAAAATATCATATTTCATGCCACTTTCTATATTATCATTAGTTTGTATAATGATATTAAGTATATTGAGCACTTAATTCGTACACTTATACATCATAGTTCCGGATGTGTCGATGGACATCCATATATTAGCACTAATAAATGAACATTTCAAAGAACGTTCAATTCATTTTGATTTTAAATTTATATCAGTCTAGTATGATTATATGTATTGTCAATGTAAGTTCAGCCAGTACTGGGAATATAGTGTTCTATTGTGATACTACCAGAAAAGAAGAACCCTTGAATTATTCTACAAAATTTGCATTGAGGAAAGAGTGTATAAAGAGTGTGTAAAAGAAAAAAAGAGCAATCACTTGATTCTCAGAAATATATTGGAATTGAATTATTTATCTTTTAAATTCTGCTTTCTTCAATTGCCTCAGTAACGTATTTTCAACCTTGAGGATTTTAAATATGACTGGCAGAAAAAGCATCCATAACTTTGAATGTTTGTCTCTTATTAAAACTTATGTGGGTTTTTTTTCCTAGATTACAGGTAGTCCTCGACTTAGGACCACAATGAAGCCCCAAAATTTCTGTTGCCAAGTGAGACAGTTGTTAAGTGACTTTTACCCATTTTACAACCTTTCTCGCCACAGTTCTTAAGGGAATCACTGAAGTTGTTAAGTTAGTAATGCAGTTCTGAGGTGAATCTGGAATTCCCATTGACTTTTCTTGTCAGAAGGTCACAAAAGATGGTCACATGACCCCGGGATACTGCAACTGTCATAAATACATGCATCTGGATTTTGATCACATGACCATGGGGATCCTGCAGCAGTCATAAATGTGAAAAGTGGTCCTAAGTCACTTTTTTTGTGGCGCTGGAATAGTCGCTAAATGAAAAATTGTAAGTCAAGGACTACCTGCAGTTAGAAGCACCTGAGGGTTACAAGAGGCAAAATAATTATATTTATTCTTTCATTGGCTTTTTAAAATATCAATTCATATGACATACAGCTTACTCTGGCCTAATACATTTGGTTGCACTGATTATTATTATTAGCATTATTTGGCTTTGGGTCCTAACCCCAGTTCATCCAACAACATGGAATTCAGCCCTCAGCATTTTTGAGATTTAAAATAAGGACAAATTTATTTTAAAATTGATTTAAGAGAACATGCCAAATAAAGGGACTTTTGACCATGTTGTAATAATTGTTGTAAATGGATTGCAACACTCCTAGAATACAGCTTTGGGCATTGGTAGAAAATTGAGAAAATGGAATTACAGATTCTATTGTCTCCCTCCTCCATCTTTTTTCTTTTCTTTCTTTCACTGGAACTAAGGTGGAAAAATGCCTATGTTCTAGTTTCACTCAGACCTTTCTTTCAGCCAGTCAAGCATAATCATACTAAATTGTCTTCCAGCTATCTAGAGGGAATGGGATTTCGAAATTGAGTTTCCAATTGCCAGAAGAGGGGCAAATGTCTGTCATAAAAAAAGAGAGAATTCTTCCAACCAACTTAAGCCATTACATTTAAGAGCTATTCTTCGATGAAATCAAATCGTGGGGGACAAAAATGGTAGAATTAAATGTGAAAGAGTATTTTGTGTGATTTGAAAGTATTTCCATAAACAATCCTTCTAAACCTGTTCAATCATTTCTATTTATAGGAATTTCTCTGGGTTTTCAATAAAGGAATCTAAAAAGCTTTCTTGCTGATCTACTTTTGCATGTGGAGAAAGGTGGATGATCGCAGCTACCTCTGAAAACCAATTCAGCCTATCTGGTTTTAATCTCAGTTTATTTATTTAATAGCACATATTTGAAAATCAGGAATAAATGTGAATTATAAAATAGGTCATCAAATGCAGTTCAAATGAAAATAGTGCAATAAAAGACAAATGTATAAATCAAAACAAATGTTTATATGTATTTATTTTAAGACTGACTCGTCACTCTGTAGTAATCAGTTCTCAAATTGATATGCCATAAAAAAGGAACAAAATTATTGTATTAAACCAATTCAAAGCAGAAGTTTAAATTAACATATTAAAATCAATGGAAGGTAGCAAAAGCAAAATAATTGTCATAATAAATAAATTGTAAACAGAGAGTTTAAATTTAGAATTGCAACAACCTCAAGTACTAAGTAATTAAAATTGATCAAGAAAATAGAAAATATTAATAAGAAATATATAAATATTTCTTCCTGAAAATGTATTTCATAGCTAGAGCTGGGGACAACTACTAAAAGTCCACCCTCTGAGTAGTGATCTATCACATCTTAGATTATGGGTGCACTTGGAAAAGATCCTATGATGTACTAACAATTCAGGTAGCAACATCTGGAAAAGGCCTACCACCTTCCAATACTTTTACCACAAAACATTAATTTTATTGATAAAACCACTTTGAACTAGACCTAGAAACAATTAGACCACTGTTGTATATTATACATTATGAAATACTGACATAATACTGATAATACAAAGTTACAGTTAGTATCCTCCCGAACTTTCAAGAATAGCCTCAAATGCTAAGCATAATGGTACCAAATGGAAAATTACCAGTTCTAGGATAATCAAAACTAGTACACAGTGCAAACATTTTCAGATTTATAATTCAAGACCTATTAAAGCCTTACCTTCACAACGTGGGACTGTTGAACTCCATACAACATTTCCATCTTGCAACACACAAGTTATAGTCTCTGAGCCCTGAGTTTTCACAAAGCCATCATCGCAATGAAAAGAAACTGAACTTCCCAGAAGGAATCTGTCTCCAAAGCGTCTTCCATTTATGGGGATTCCTGGATCATGGCACTCATTTTGACCAAATGCTACATTTTATAAGAAAAGACATGGGCAATTCAATAGATGGATTACTACTACAATATATTATATTCATACAAGCTCATTCTATCACTGATTTATCATTGGTTTTTCATGTTTGATATGATTTTAACTATTTTGGTCAACTATAATGACAATTCTGAGACACTTAATACTGCCAATGAGAAAATATGATAAATCTGAACCAGATTGAAGCTGCTAGTTGCACTGAGAGGAAATTGACATTACTAAAATTTGGAGAAGTAAAAAAAAAAAGTATTAATTGTTCTGACAATGGAAATGAATAAATGAATGAACATTCCAGCCATCTCCACTGCATAAATTGTACACAATTATATATGCTTTCTAGAAAAAATTCAATGAATGCGCAATTATATTTCTGAAGATTATTGTCCTGCTAATTCTGTAGATTTATTCATTAAAAACAAAAATATAAGGGGGAAAGTATTTAAATCATCTAAACGGAAATACAGTACTAAATGAACGCATGATCAGCAATATGAATTCAAATGACTTGCATCATTCAGCCAGCCTCAAGGAATATCAATTCCTACTGACTTAATACTCTGTGAAGCATTTATATTGGGTCTCCAAAATTAAGTCTTAGAAGTACTTACTTTGGTTCTATGAAGCCTAGCTTATTTAGTTTGAAAATAAAATGAGTACTTACTAGTATACGTTATATTGAATCCCCTTCCAGTAGTTGAATGATCTGATTGAAATTCAAGACGTACTATGTGTCCATTGCTAGCAATTTGAGAAGGGACCTCATTGCCTGAAAAAGTACCAAGAGCTGGTAGGTCAGAAAACCCATCATCTTTCACTGTCAAATAATCAAACTGAGGCTCTACATCAAAGTCATTAAAAATAAGATGTATCCTGCTCCCTGGTTCAGAAATAATCAGCCATACACAATTCATGTTGTTTCCATATTCTTCAGGGTAGTTTGGTGAAAGAATAATTCCTGAAGGTGTTGTGAAGTTGAAGAAACATGAGACTGCCAAAGGGGGGAAAAAACAAATATCATCAATCCATATGATGAAAAGGCAAAGCTGTTTATAGCACAACTTATCATTATGCAAATGAGTCTCAAGATATATCCATACTGTTTACAAGTCTAAGAAATAGAAGAGTTGGTATTAGCTAGCCAGCAGTCAACTCTCTTGCCCTATTGAGGAGATGTGTGGGCATATAAATTAAATAAATAAATAAATAATAAATAAATAAATAATAAATAAAAAATAAAAAATAAAAAATAAAAAATAAAAAATAAATAAAAAATAAATAAATAAATAAATAAATAAATAAATAAATAAATAAATAAATAAATAAATAAATAAATAAATAAATAGGAAGTTAAACTAGATACTGAAGAACTATTCTCTGGCTTTGTAATGTGGTTTCAGGTTTCAGGTCAAAAGAAAGAAAGAAAGAAAGAAAGAAAGAAAGAAAGGAAGGAAGGAAGGAAGGAAGGAAGGAAGGAAGGAAGGAAGGAAGGAAGGAAGGAAGGAAGGAAGGAAGGAAGGAAGGAAGGAAGGAAGGAAGGAAGGAAGGAAGGAAGGAAGGAAGGTCGTTCCATCAGTCAGTCGGTCTAGGGCCTATATAAGAGTTTGGCTTAAAATAAAGCAAAGTATTAAACATTCAATTGTGGGTGAGGAAAACAATCCTTCTTACCTCGTGGGGGCCTGTTATACATACTTTCTATGAATAGAGAAGGTAAGAAGGTTAAGTGGCTATGATGCATAAAAACAGCTTATGTCTTACCAAGGAATGATTGGAGATTGATTCATACTGAAAGGATATATCTCAGGACTGAGATCAAGAATACACTGACTGCTGTCTGGCTGATATCAAGCCTTCTATTTCTTAGATTTCTAAACAGTATGGATATATTAGTATATAACCTGTCCAGGTGCTTACTAGAATCTCTCACTGAACTGATAACAGATAACAGATTTGATATTGGAGTCTTCCCTAAAGTCATCATGTTGGCTTACTTCGTTATCGACTTTGGGATGACTTTCTTAAGCAGCTCAGGAGTCCACAACAAATACACACATAGAGAGAGAAGGCTTGGGGCTTAACCACCCAGTTGCTACTGATATCGTGACTTTTTTTGACATCTTCCTCTGCTTTCTCCAGGGACACTACTGCCATTGGATATGACCTTATGAATACAGGTAGTTCTTGACTTACAATCGTTCATTTAGTGACCATTTTTTACACTTACCCATGGCAACTGGCCTGTAGTTATGAAGGTGGCAGTGCCCCAGGGTCACATGATCACCTTTTGCGACCTTCTGACAAGCAAAATCAATGGGGAAGTCAGATTCACTTCACAACCCTGCCACTAACTTAACAAATGCAGTGATTCAGTGAGTAACTGTGGCGGGAAAAGTCATAAAATGGGGCAAATGGACATTTCTTAGCAATGGAAATTTTGGGCTTAGTTGTGGTCATAAGTCAAGGACTACTTGTATATATTAAAGTTTTATTTGTACAAGTAATGTTTATATGCTGGCCAAAAGAAGCAGCTAATGTCATTTTTCTTGTGTCAAATAATTACATTGTTCAAAGGATCTGAGGGCAAGTGATGAACTATATCTCAAACAGCATAAGAAAAGTTACTAACAATCAGGAACACTCAAAAAATTTAAAATATTGGCAGGTGAGTGAAAACTGTCTTTCCATGTTTTCTTAGTCATGCTACTGCAACTATTATTGAACATGGTAATCAAGAACAATAATAATTGATAACTCAGTTCTCTATGAGAAAGCACAAGTTACCATCTATTAACACCCAACGTTTAATGTAAATAACAAAAAAAAATGATTATCAAAAATACATTACAGTCAACCCAAGTTTTACCTTATGGTCTGTATTATGGAATGTGATTTCTCAATCAATAATATATGCAACTTCATTAAATTTAAAATAAAGCCATTGTGGAATATAATCCTCCCTCAGTAAACTTTTTGATGTATGTCTTATAGGTAAGGATGATCATCTGTGTATTAAGTTTAACATGTAAAGTTTTTTTTTAAATATAAAACAATATGACACAACTGAAATACATTCAAATATCTCTACATAATTGGATTGTGGCTTGAAATACAATGTGGCCAAGCTTTAATTACAATGCACACCAAATTATTATTTTTTTCCTCCTCTCCTACTTATAGGGCAAGTTTATTCTCACATATTTTATTTAAGAAGATATTTTAATTAAAGCAAACTCTATTTGTAAAAGGAGAAAAGAACATGAATAATAAAACAGTAGAATAAATGAGTATATCCCACAAGCCGGCATTCCAAGTGAAGGGGATATTCCAAGCTTTGTTGCAAATGACTGTAACTTACAGAAGGAAATCAATACAGTGATAAGAAAATAGATGAGAACTTACAAACACAACTGGGTTTATTGCCAGACCACTGATTGTTCTGCTGACATGTGATCATTCTCTCTCCCACAAGTTCAAATGCTGCCTGACATTCAAAAGTTAGAGAATCTCCATGAAGGAAACTACTCCCAGTCCTCTTTCCATAAGATGGAACTCCAGGATCACCACAGCCGCCTTTCTCTATTTCTATATAAAGGGGGAAATAATTGATAGAATTTAAATGGCATTCTGCATGGACTTCAAAGAAATTGCTCCATCATTACTTCACCCTGACCCTGAAAACAGACAATAAGGTAAAGCCCTCTCTGTATGAAACCAAAAGTTTGGATTATTTGCTGGCCAATGGAAGACTTCTTCAAAGGTAACCTTAGGTCAGACATGGGGGGGGGGTGCTACTGGTTCGGACCGGTTTGGATGATCTGGTAGCTCCGGCGATCAGCTGGGAGTAAACTGGTTTGCTCCAACAATCAAGTGGGCTCGCCTGCCCGCTCCTGCACTTTGTCTTGTCAGTTGAGTCGTGCAGCAGAGTGGATTGCCGCACCTCAGCTGTTTTCCTCCCCAGCGGTAATGCGGAAGGTACACTTTCTCAAAACTGTGCATGCAGCGCACATCAGACATGAGTGCGAGCACAGCGAGTGATCACCGAACCGGTTGTTAAACCGGTAGGATCCCACCCCTGGTCAGACATTCATAAAGATATTCTTTCTGGGCCAAGATTACAGGGAGAATCCCAAGACTTCAAAGGAGAACATGGTTAGCTCCTAATTTATTTTACTGGTCATATCAATCCAGTCATAAATTGTTGACCACGAAGTGAACATGAATCAACAGTGTGATAGGGATACAAAAATACATCAATTCATCTGAACCTGTCTTAGTAGAGTCATATTTTTTCAGATCATGAAAATCCTCTGAGAGCCATGAACCTGCCCTCTGGAACAACAGCCCCCAAGAGAGGAGAAAGCCTGCCCTTCAAATGATAAGTCTGTTCTCAAGTCTGGGATTAGGTAGAATTGCTTTTGGATTACCTGGCAATTTGTTTTTGGCTTGTTAAGAGACTCTGAGTGTTCAATTTTTAAATGTATTCTTTGATGTTGAAATTGTAAGCCACTCAAAGTGTTTGGAGTCAGGCAGATTTGTAATCTAATAAACAATCAAATAAATTTGCTAACATGAAAAATCCTGTAAGGATATATTGAAATGCAAAATGCTTAGGGTGGAAAAGGAAAATGGAGAAGGAGAAAACAATTGAAAATTTTCAAAGAGATGCAAGGTTATTACCCAGAAGAATTAAGATTCTTTCATAAGTAATTCTAAATGGCAAGTCAATATCAAAGACATTTAAGCTGTACAAGTAATAATATAGTTTTGGACAGGGATGGGCAACTAGGGCCCCTTTATGATGTGTGGACTTCAACTCCCAGAATTCCTGAGCCAACATGGCTGACTCAGGAATTGTGGAAATTGAAGTCCACATGTCATAAAGAGCCATAGTTGCTAACCGCTGCTTTAGGATGAAAAGGGAGTCCATATCATGATACCATAGTCTTTTGAGGCTGATAAGTTGCCAGAGTCTCCCACTCAGGATAGAGCTGCAACTGGAACACCATCCAAGGTTGGCAAAGGTACCTGCTGGCCACAACTGGCAAATCAGCAATAGCTGTGATCCATTATGACTTGGAAATTATTCCTTTGTTCCTCTGGGAAAATCCCACTCCAGAGTTAAAATTAGAGCAGATACAAAACCAAATAGTTTCTGGGCAAAACTGCTGTTTGGCTATAACTTCAACTTTTATTCAGACTCCAGACACGGGATAAAATCACAACCCTAAGACAGTTTGCTGAAGTGGAAACAGGGAGATCTTGAGGTCTAGTCCTGCCTGAGGCACAAAGCCAACTGTGTGGCCTCGAGTCCACATCTCACTCAGCCCTAATCCATGGCAAACCACAGCCAATCATTTCTGAACTCTTGTCAAGAAAACTTCAGGATCGTATCCAGGTAGTTGCAAGGAGTAAAGGCATGCCCCTCTCACAAAAGATTAAAGTGTACTTTTTAATGATCTCCAGAATATGTCAGCATAGCGCAAAAGACTTCAGTTGATGTACTCTACTGACTAAAGATCATTTTTATCATATTTTATGATTGACGGTATCAATCTCTCAGTCACTAAACACTGGTTTTTTTTTTTACTGTTACTCAACTTGGCAACTTTCGGATGTGTGGACTTCAACTCCCAGAATGCTGGCTGGGCAATTCTGGGAATTGAATTCCACACAACTGAAAGTTGCCAAGGTTGAAAAACACCACTGTCTTCTATTTCTCAGTAAACAATCTTAGAAAAAGCTCACAAAAGAAAACCCCTTGGTGATATATAACGTATTAATCCAATAAATGGGTGAAGCTGGAACCAATCGTATTGGCTCTGCCATTCCACTGGACTATTTCAGCGCTGTGGAATGGTGGGATCTGCTGCTTGGGTAACAGTCTATCCTCCATATTAATCCACCAGGCCTTGTGCTCTGGAGAGGACACTCCAGCTTTACCTCTTTCCAGATCATGATATCATAGTCTTTTGAGGCCGGTGGATGCCAATGAATGAATGGGTGAAGCTGTAAACGAGTGATATCACAAATTCTTGTTCCGTGAAGAATGTTTGTACAGTATAAGAAAATCTTGAATTGCAGGCATAAGATTGCTGTACTTCACATGGATCTACACCTCAGTTCTTAAGGAAACTGAATGAGCAGAAATAACATAGATGACCTCAATTCCCCATGGCATAATTATCATGCACTGTACACTGGTTTTATGTTAGATATATATCTCCCATATATGTACTGCTACACAACATTAATGATTCAGTGACTTTTTTCCCCAATGAAGCCTGAAATTAGCACAATTTTAAGAAAGGAGCAAGTGCTAACTAACAGCTGGGTTAACAATTTTTTTCCACGTTAAGATATATAACTGATTTAATGTTCATTTATGAAGAGCTTTATCATCACTTGGAGAGTCAAGGGGCAGTTCCATTAGGTTTTGCAGCTCCTGAAATATCTTCTGTCCTTTCAATGGTTGTCAGAAAAAAAGAAGAAGTTTTGGGCTATTTGATCTGTGTCTAGAAACTTTGTGCAAAATAAAGCAGATACAAAGGACTGCCTTGCACAGGTGCATAATGAGAAGACTTCTTCTTTAAATGGACTGTTCCTCTTGGTTTGGAATACCAGAAAATATCTGTTCTGTAAAATTCACCCAAACAATAACATTGAAATTCAGGGCAATTATCTCTGCTTATTCCAAATTTGAACAAAATGAGCTTCGTAATGGCATATATTTTCATGGATTAGAGCCCATCGCATCAAGCATATTATTTTCAGTAAATTTGTTTATGTACATGAGAGAGAGAGAGAAAGAGTAAAAGATGGAGCTAAATGACTGTGAAATACTAAAAATACAATATCTAACAATGAAATGAGAAATAAGAATATTGTTAAAGCTACAGTGCTAATTGAAAACAGCAATAATTGGTGATATTGTAACATAACTAAAAAAAAAATAACACCTGCAGTATATAACAGGAAACTATCTAATCAGATCTAATTTGTAACTGCTGAGTAGTAGTGCTTTGCAATCACATGGCTGAGAATTGTAAATTTCCACTGGCAATACTATTTGGCAAATATAATCTGGCAATATTTCCATTCTCCAAAGAATGGCAAACCAACACAAATATCTGATGAAAACCAACAGGAAGCATTTCTTGACAATTCCAATGTTATTAGAATTGAAATATCCATATTATACTTTTCTTTGCAAATTGAAAAAATCAGAGTATATTTTTTATCCAAGTGGAAAGTTACCATTTCCATTTACTTCCACAGCCATTTACTCTCCCTTACTTCTAAGAAGTCATTTAGTACCATTTTTTCAAACTTAATTTTTAATTTGTCCACATTATTTATGAAGTGTTAAAAAGGGTTGAGATTAAAACTTTGATTTTTCAGGCAGCCCAAGAACTCTAATAGACTTTTAAGAGCACTTCTCATTGTGTCAATTACCATGAAGATGCTAATCAGTCATAAAGAATTAACATGACTTTCTCTAGGGTATTTTTTTTTTATTTTACTACATAATATTAAAGAAGATTGAGATGGCTGGGTTATTACTGAAAATATCTGATAGTATTTTGACAGTCATTCAGATTGTCAATCCTATTCCAAGCTGGGAACACATTTGAGAAGGCAGAGGTATATTGTTTCTCTAATATGCCACTAATGTATTAACAACACAAAAAAGTATCTGTATCTACCCATGATAATTCTTATACATCAAAAATAACACATCACAGCTTTCTCTATTTCAATATTTACTCACTTAGCAAAATTATGTTGTATGTTTCATTCTGACAGATCAATTTTTAGCAATCTGTCTGGAAATTCTAAAATGTTGAAGCCCCACAGCATCTGGAGAATGCCAGGATAGAGATATCAAATTATAAAATCCCTAATCTGTTCTCTCACATTCACACGAAACATTTAGTATGCTAAAATGACTGAGTCTCCTTCATCAGTTTCCACCACAGCCAATTTTAATTTCACAAACATTCTGTTCATTACTGTCCTAGGATTTGTATATATTTTTTTCTATATAAATCCATCATGAACTCCCAAGTTCAAAAAATAATTAGGGTGTTTTAAAGAAGCAGTCTTCTTTAGACACAGCATTATTGTTTGGTGATAGACAAAATATGAAACTTGTATTGCCATTTTTGGAATACTGTTTATTTAGGGAGAATGTATATTTTGCATATACTAATAAACACAGTTTCCAATTCAGAACCAAACAAAAACAAAATAGCATATATAATCTTCCTTCCAAAGATTATATAAACTTCCTTCCTTCCTTCCAAATAGTGTAGAATCTTCCCTCCTTCCTTCCAATCACTTCCTTTCTTCCTCCTTCCATCCATCCACCTGCATACAGACTCTGCATACAGATTCAGAAATAGCAATTTCTAAGAGAGGACCACTTAGAAAAGAAAGGCCTGCAGAATACACAAGAGATTGCATGTTCCAGCCCTCAAACTTGAATTCACTACAAATGGAAATATTCTTATAGAAAGTATGATAAGTATATTATGTATATTTTCTCCCATTCATTTTAGTAAAACTGTTTCAGTCATTTATATGTCAAATTTTTTTCCACGCCAGTGGCACTTTGAGATGCCACAGTCTCAGGATTGATCCTGCTGAAGAATTGATCTGCACCTCATCAGAGACAATGATCCTTAAATTAACGTGCCACTCAATCTTATCAATGAAATGAATGAAGCACCTCAAATTACCACCTGCAGTTCCATTTAGTAAATCAATTGCAGCACCGAAGAGGGATTATCAATACTGCTTGTCAGTCAGATGCCAAGTATTTTTTAATCAAGTGTTTCAAGAAGAGCATACAGATAGTCCTAGCTACCAACCACCTGTTCTGTATTGTGATGGCACTGAATGAATGGTAGTTACAACCACTCCTTGAAGTTCCAGAAATTGCATCATTGTCATGGTCACCTGATTATGATTTAGGTTTTTGATAACCAGCTTGCACTTATGATGGTTGGAACCCTCTGTGGTCATTATACACAACCTTCCCTGCTGGTTTCCCACAAACAAAGGCAATGGGGAAGACAGAAAGAAAGGTTGCAAGATGTTCTGATAAGTCCACCCGCTGCCTCTCTTCACTTGTGTGGTGCCTTCTTTCTCCCCCAACCTCCTTTCACTCATATCATGCTTCCAACAGCCTTTAGTTCATGCATAGCCTATGCTAGGCCTTCTAGGCTCTCCCCACCCACCTGAAGCACCCCCAATGGCATCCCAATGCTCCTTCTTGAAACTCTGTTTTCTGGTTAACAATCTGAATGTCTTAGGTTTATAATTGCAACCTTCAGTCCCAGGATTTTCATTGCTAAGTGATGTGGTTCCATGATGTTGTGCTTTACGAGCACATTTGCTTAGCAATGGCAATCCCAGTTTCAATTGCTGAAACAAGAGGACTACCTGTACTATGCTTCTTTTTGCCATAATGTCCAACATACTTTTAATCAGGGCAAGTATAGATGGGAGCCCAACTTATTTTAATAAGAAACAAGTAACTATTCAAAATTGCTTTAAATTGACCTTCAATTATGTTAGCATTTAATAGGTGCCTTTGATTTTCATTAGAAAAGCAAAGTTACTAACATGTACTAAGCTAGAAAATGAAAAGAGCTATCATCAGTCATTCACCTAGGTTAGTCAATTGACTCAATGTTGGTTTCACCAACTAATCAATACTAGTCAAGACTGGCTAGTAAAAATAGCAGGATTTGGAAATGAAAATTGAAGAGACAAAAAAAATGGGAACATAGTATAAAGAAAATCATTGCTTATTTGAAGTGTGATATTTGATTTTTACAATTAGGAACTAGCTGTCATGCTTCAAAAAGCTTCCAAGATGAAGAATATTTTTCTTTTGTATTTTGTACCTTTTTTAAAGGAGAAAAAAAACATTTTCCTCCCACTGCTAGAGAAAGAAATTTATTTAGAGTAGTTTGGAAGCTGATCTCAATTATGTCTATTCTTTCCTTATTTTCCCTGTCTCGTGACTAAATTGCCGTTGGCTCAGTTTTTCTCACTTTGGAAATAAGCTAAATAAATAGAAGAAGTTACATTTTTGGTGTCTATTTGCAAATTTAATGAAACAAGTCTAGCATTTCTGTGAGATCTATTACATCTAGTAACAGAATAGTGTGGCAATGAGAGCCACTGAGTCAGATAGATCTGATCTTGAGAAATGTGGAAATCAGAATAAACCTGGAGTTTCAATAAGAATTTACCCATCTGTGGATAAACCCAGATTGCTTTGATCATCTTATACTTTCATTATGTATCAGGTAGATTATTATAATGGCACATACAAAGTTGCCTTTTTGTCTGGCAATGTATTGAGGAGGTGTAACTGGTGTTACTTTAAAAAATGTGCTAGAGAAAAAAAGGGGATTTAAAAAATTTCCTCTCCGAAGAATTGAATTAGAAATAACATTAATATACATTTTTCCTACCGGTAGTACTGCCCAATCACAGGTACCATCAGAATTTTAGCTATCTGAAACACTTTTTATTACAGCTGCATACTTCCAATCAAAATTAAAACAAAAAAATAAAACATTCCCCCCCCCCCTGTATTAAATGAATATGGAAGATTTTCTTCTGCAAACAACTTGTATTTCAATCAGGGACGAAAAAAGCAGTCATGGATATCAAAGAACATTCTACAAATATGGGATGAAGGGGTTGCTAAAAAAACAGGGCTGGAGAATTCTGGGAGTTGAAGTCCACAAATCTTCAAGTTGCCAAGTTTGGAGACCTCTGCTAAAGAGAATGGCAGATAGCATTCTGATATATTAGCCCTTGTATTTGGTTTTCTCTCCAACATAAAGAGGGAAGCCCATTTCCAAAAACAAAAACAAAAAACAAAACCTGGGAACTCTGAAGCCCATAATTGAACTCAAAATCAGTTACAAAAATGCAATAACAGATCTGAATGATCACCAGTGCTCTCTTGGCAAATTCTAGTGAGATAAATGTGTCCTAAGAACAGCAATCATGTTTGATATGCAAAGAGAGAAAGAGAACATGAGGGATGCTGTTTCAGCTTTAATTACCCTTGTGCCTTTTACATCTCATGAAAGGGAATGCTGAATCTGTCAAAAACCAGCAGAACCTCCCCTGAAATTAATAAATAAACAACGCCTTCCCTTTAGATTTAGAGGCATGTAATATTGTAAAATTCTAAACAAAAACACTGAATACAGAAAAAAATGGTTAAAAAACAACAACCATAACTGTTAACTAAAAACAAAAAAGCATTAGAAGCCCAGTAACTGACAGTCAATCTACAGAAGCATTTTACCAGATTACAACCCTGAAGATATAAAGGGACACCCAAAATGTTTGTTTAAAATGCTCTTTATTTTGTTTGAAAATCCACAATAGCCAAGAAAAAAGCATCTTGGTGCAAGTGTAAACAACTAGGACTCAGCCTAAGGGGAAACGCTTGCAAAAGGAATGGGGAAAAGGTTTTGTGCACAAGCCAAATAAAATAATGCAACACGCTTTTAGGTGTACACCAAAGTCTCTATGTAATTGAATTTTATCAGAGACCTGGAACATTTACACTTCATAATCTTGGAGAAGGTGTGCTGTCTGTCTTCCTAAATAAAGTCTGGCTCCTGGGAAGACTTAAAAACAGCTCAAACAAATCTGTTGCTGGCTGTTTAGTGCTAGGGACCAGTCTGAGGAGTGAGACTGAATTGGAGGCAGAGAGCTTAAGGGCTTCTGACCTTGCAACTCAAGAGCCAAAGGACTCTCTACTGATGAAATCCTGAAAGAGCAGAACTTACTGGAAAATACACCTGCTCTCTTCTGGAGCAGTCAGGTAATATCTTACTGGATACAGAAGCAGCAGTCCAAATCAGCTGATGGAAAAACTTACTGGAACAGATCCTCTGCAGTGGAAGACCGACAGAGTGGAACAAAGAGTTTTAATGGGAGTCCCCAAAATGAAGAGTAAAAGGTAGAGGTAAAAGTTCCCTTCGCACATATGTGCTAGTCGTTCCCGACTTTAGGGAGCAGTGCTCACCTCCATTTCAAAGCCAAGGAGCCAGGGCTGTCCAAAGACGTCTCCATGATCATGTGGCCAGCATGACTAAATGCCGAAGATGCACAGAACGCTGTTACCTTCCCACCAAAGGTGGTCCCTATTTTTCTACCTGCATTTTTACATGCTTTCGAACTGCTAGGTTGGCAGAAGTTGGGACACGTAACAGGAGCTCACTCCGTTATGCGGCACTAGGGATTTGAACTGCCGAATGCTGACCTTTCTGATCGACAAGCTCAGCATTTTAGCCACTGAGCCACCACGTCCCACTGAAAGTAAAGATAGGCTTGCTTGAATCTGGACTATTGAAAAAGGGCTTAGAAGTCAGAGTTCTGTTTTTAATTTCAGAGCTCAATTCCTGATTGTGGGCAGTTCTGTTTCTCTGAGATCCTTGGATTGCTACAAAACTACATTCAATTTTATTCCAATATCTTGGATTTGCCTTTGTCAGAAGGAAAGAACTCTTGCCACCCTTGCCATCCACACCACTCACCAATGCTGGCCACTGGGCCTAACCTATTGGTGAACCCTAAACAATAAAACAAATATTGCTTAAGAGTTTCTGCCTGTTTCTATGGTAAAACTGACTAAACACCTGTCCCACTAGGAAATTGGCATATACAGACATCCCCTTGAGATATAGAAATCCTTTATCCACACAATGAGATTCTCCCAACACCAGATCCATCGTCCAAAGGCCAACAGCTGACACAAAAGGGGGCAAAGCTTATCTTGCCCTGGAGAAAATATTATTATGGACCCAACACAATCCCCCGAGGCAAACACATTGGCAGACATCTTCACACTCTTCCTAAACAAAGACTAGACTTTTCTATCAATACTACTGATCCTGTCTTTTAAAAACTCATGGCATCATTGATTGCTAAGCTCTTCATTTCACTGTTAAATAAACTCTATTTTTGCCATCAAGTAACAGATTAACAGAGTTGGAAGGGACCTTACAGATTATCTAGTCCAACCCGCTGCCCAAGCAGGAGACCCTACATCTGCCTCTATCTAGGATCGAACTCACAACCTCCTGATTGCGAGGCAAGAGCTCTACCTTTATTGTCCTGTGTTGTTTGAACCTGGCTCAGGATGAAGTAATTTTTTTCTGTACATGGAACTTCAGCTATTAAAATAAGTACCCCTATACGATCTCCAAACTCTTGCATTCCAAATTGTGGCCAAATTTACAGCTGCCATGAATCCCTTGTATCTAACCTCTCTATTTGCAATTTCTGGCACATGCCATTTAACTTCAAGACTAGGGAGTTACTGTACATTTGTTTAGTGATTTAGCTGTACTTCCTTAGAAGTGAAAGGGGGGGGGGGAATAAGAGGCTAACAGAGTTGGAAGGGACCTTGGAGGCCTTCTAGTCCAACTAGTCCAACTCAGGCAGGAAACCCTAGAGCTGTGATGGTGCAGTGGTTAGAATGCAGAATTGCAAGCTATTTCTGTCGACTGCCAGCAGTTCAAATCTCACCGACTCAAGGACGCAGAGTGGTAAAATGAGGATCCAGATTGTTGGGGAAAATATGCTGACTCTGTAAACTGCTTAGAGACAACTGCAAAGAACTCTGAAGTGGTATATAAGTGCTATCGCTATACCATTTCAGACAAATGGTTGTCCAATTTCTTCTGAAAACAGTGTTGCAGCACCCAAAACTTCTGGAGGCAAGTTGTTCCACTGATTAGTTCTTCTCACTCTTAGGAAATGTCTCCTTAGTTCTAGGTTGTTTCTCCTTGATTAGTTTCCATCTATTGCTTCTTGTTCTGTGTTCAGGTGCTTTAGAGAACAGGTTGACCCCTCTTCTTTGTGGAAGCTCCTCTGATATTGGAACACAGATATTAGATTATGGCACTTGTAATTTTTTTACAGATGTTTACCTGGCAGAAGTGCTCTTTATACTGTAGGTTAATCTTGCTGTGACTATCATCATCTGTATTCTAATACTAGTATAATACATCAAAATTTCCTCTGTGCTTGAAGTGTGTGGTAACCAACCACAAGTTTTTCTCATCCTTTGCAAAAAAAAAAAAAAACCCGTTAGGACAAGAAGCTAATTTGTAACAATAATTTATTCCCTCCTTTCTTGTGAACTGTTGAACTGACAACCTAGTTATATCATCTTACAGAAATACACATACTTTTAATTAAAATTTAATTAGCAGTAGACTTCATGTCCAATGGAGTAAAATTAAATTGCCTTGATGTCAAGCAATTAACCTGGCTGAAGTGATGGGTAAAACAGCATTTTTTTTAGACTGTAACAAAAAAGAAACTGTAAAGACTAACATCTAAAATGAAGCATAGATGAAATGTCAGTGATCAAATCTATACGAAGTCTCTCAAAATCTTTTATAAAATGAAATGGCAATGAGAACACTGCAATTCATATTTTAACTATTTAAGTATCTGATCTTCTGATCACACTGATTGCTATGGTCTCATCATTTTCTAGAAAGTTTAAGCTAGTTATCTGAAAGGCTTACATTAGCAATCATTCTTCATCTCACAGTTAGCCAGAGGTTTAAATTGGATTTGGCATTTTTATCCACCTATCAAGTTCTTCCCAAGGTCCTGGGATAGGTAGAAGTTGTTTCATAGTGTTTGAAGGATTTAAGCTGTTCCAAGTAAAGCTGCCTTTTGCAAATGATTTTTGGGGATTTTGTCAATGCCAATGTTGTTATTTAGCAAAACTTCTCCAGGATTATCTAACCACAATCTGGCACTTTGAGTCTTTCAACAGTACACTCCTCACCACTGCAAGTAAGTCCTTCTACCTTGGTACCAGTTATATTCTTATTATCTTTCCTTCTATTTAATATAATTTTATTTTATTTATTTATTTAGAAAATTTATTTGCTGCCCATCTTGTATCCAAAGACTTATACATCATGTTAAACATCTTTGTATTAGGTGTATAAATGAGAAAGGTCATTTACTTCAAATGAAAACTCTGCATTGATTTGTTCTGCGAGCCATTTGTTTATTTTATTGTTCATTCATGGGATTGTCAAGAATCTTGTCCAAAGTTCAAAAGCTTCAATAAACTTCCTTGACTACTTCTTTAATATTTGAGTGTTCCATAGTGTTATAGGGAAAATCAGTGCCTGCATATTTTTGATATTTTTAGTTATAGACAGGTCATGGTGTCTAAATATCATTTCCAAGGCCATTATTGGTTACTGTTCAAATCTGTGATATATTTCTTGGTTCCTTTACTGTTCATTGTCAATCCTTTAAAAAAAAAACCTATCCACCACTTCCACATTTTCATTGTTAATTTTACAGCTGGATACTGTACTTGTTATTAGTTTTGTGTTTTGCATATTTAAGTCTTAGGGCCATTTTTTTCATTGTGCTTCTTGGCTTTCATTATTAGAATTGTAAATCATTGGCATTTTCAGCTATCCAAGGATAATCATCAACATAGTGCAGCTTATGGATATTTCCCCCCCAACTTTAAACCACACTCGACTTTTTCCAATCCAGCTTCTCGGTATATATAGTATTTAGCATATATTTAGACTAAATGAAAAAGGCTCTCACTCCTTTGCTGACTTGGAGTCAGTCTCCATCATGTTCTGTTCAGACTGTGACTTCCTGACCTGGGTATATTTCTTTGCATGAAGACAATGTGAGGTTCTGGGATTGATATTTTCCTAAGACATGATTTGATATTACTGAAGGTCTGTGTAAAATAAATAGCACACACATTAACTTCTCTTTGGCATTTTTTTGACTTCCTCAATTATCCTAGGTGTATCAGCAATATTACTTGTTCCATGGACCTTTCTAAAATCAACTCAAGCACCTGGCATCTTTTTCCTAAATATAGTGATTTTAATCTATATTGGAAGGTCCTAAAGTTTACTTTGGCAGTATGATAAATTTAAGACATTGTATGATAATCTACAAATTCTGTTAAATCTCTTTTTTTTGGGGGGGGAGACTTCTTTGGACCTTTCTGATCTGTGTTCTTTTCAGATCTGATGGCATGCTTTGCTTAGGACCTTTAGTACTACTACTTCTGTTGCTTGTCTTATTTCTACATATTCCATCAATTCCTGCAATTTTCCAACTTGATAATGCCTGGAGAGTTGATTTTACTTCATCTTCTAGCACAGTGTTTTTTAAAATATTTAAGCCAATTATCCCTTTTTCCTGATCTTGAATAATGTCATTACTCCTTCTCTACCAAACATTCCTGACTTTGCTATCTTATACAAAGTCTTAACAGCAGTAGTCCCAAATTGGATCTGCCATTAGTAAAGCAGGCTGTTAGAAGAATACACTCCAATGAGTAATGTACATCAGCTGCGCATCTCCAATGATATCTCAGCCTAGTTTATTTATTGGCTTCCTCCTGTAACAAAAAGCACTGAGAACAATTTTTCAAGCTTCACATTTGGGATTCTTAACCTTGTCATGCTGAGCTTTGAACTCTGGATTGTGCCTCACTGCATCTCTCATGTTTTCCCTTGAATTTGTCATTTGTTAAATTGGACACTTGTTCTCAACATGCCAACCCTTGACTATGTTGCAGTTGCCATCTTTAGTTATAGGTAAAAAAAGGGCATAGCTTCTAAATGTTCTGCCTGAATTTATTTATCAGTGGATTGGCTGGCATCCAGCAATGCCAGCCCAGAAAAGGTGGAGGAATTCAATAAAAGTGGGATGTATGTACTGTTAGAAGACCTGAAGGACCAGGTTGAGGGCAGATTTTTCTAGAGGGGAATAAAACTATGTGTGATTATGGCACATAACTGGTCAATCAAACGTGATTTTCAACTCTTCAACTTATATTTTTTAAGGGGAAGACATTTCATCATGGTTAAAAACATGGCTATGCTTGGAGTAAATGTATATGCTTCCAACTCTACAAAGACCCATTAATGGAGGTGTTTTCGTGTGCACACATGAATATGCAATACCCATTTCCCTCATTTTGGACATTTAGACATTTACTGTTCTACAGTACTGTTGTGGCTGTCAGCACATTGCACAAATGTTTACGCGGCTCTTGACCCAAAAAGATTATTCACTCGTCTTTGAATTATACTATTCTCTGCTAGAAAAGAAATAGAAGCTAAAATATTATACATGCGACTTTTCCACGTAACTGATTTATACCATACATTCATACAAAAATGTAGTTGAATAACAGCAACATAAAACTAATTTTGATTCCAGCATATTTTAAGTATCATAAAAATTAGAAATATTATTTTGAGGTATTTCATCTATTACTAGTTTTTTTCTTAATTTTAAGCAAGACTATGTTGTATCTACTTTGCTATTACATTATTATACTTTGCAAAGATTTGTTGGACAAGGCTATATAAAACCATAGTACAATGAAAATGTTTCTTGGGTTGGGGCATTGATCATTATAACTTTAATTTTTATTCATTAATATAATTTTAAAAATGCATTGATTAAATAAATTAAACCGTGGTCTGATCTAAAAATCTCTAAATCCTCCCTCTCATTAGTTCAATTTTCAGATCAATGTTATTAAAAAAACAACCATAATGAAATAAATGCTTGGTTATAATAGGCTAAAATAGGCAGGAAAATAACATTTTAATTACCAAATAAATGTTCACATCAATTTAATAACTTTTCCTTCATTGTACAATGTAGCAGTACACCATTTATCACATAATATTGTTGTTCTGAATTTTTTTTCAGAACTTCTAGAAATAGAGCTTAAAATCTTAACATATTTTTTTCCAGATAAGAAGAAATTGCTTTCTGATAATTCTTATTATAATCTGGGAAATTGATAGTGCTAAATATAATAAAACTCATTCTGGTGTCAAAGATGAATTTGTGTGCAAATGTTGCAAGCATGAGCCATCTTACACAAAGCGTATTTTCAATGTGCCTCTAAAAATAGCCTCATCTTTTATGATCCAGCAGCACAGCACGGAGGAAATCTACTTTAATTTACTCCCTGCTGCTACTTAAATAGCTATGGCAAATTATACAAAATATGATTTACAGAAATATATTTTATCATCAGGTGCCATAGAATTAGAATTCGACAGTTCAAAAAGACTTCGACAGTTCAAAAAGACTTCAAAAAGACAGTTCAAAAAGACTGCTGGAAAAGAGCCCGAAATTCTATCACATAATATATTTTTGCTTCTTCTCAGATGCAAATATTGTATTACAGTTTATGGAAAGCTTATTTGTGCATACTGGAGGAAGAAAAAGCTTCCCCCCCCCCTACTCTGATAATTTATGAAATGTTAATATGGTGTACAGCTTCATAATCCCAGGCTTTATATAACTATGTCTACTTCTTTATCTTTTACATCAGCAACAGATAAAGGATGTATAGCAGACATCTCTCTCTCTCTCTCTCTCTCTCTCTCTCTCTCTCTCTCTCTCTCTCTCTCTCTCTCTCTCTCACACACACACACACACACACACACACACACACACACATACAGACACACATACAGAGGGGGGGAGGAGCTGATTCCCATCTATTATCAAGGCCAATACTGATTAAAAATACTGTTTCAAAAACAAACAAACAGAAAACACCATATACATCAATTGCTGAATTCAGCTTTAAACTTCGTGGCTCAAATTAAAAAAAAATAGCAAGCCAATATAAAGCTTACATGCTTAAAAAAAATATTATTTTTATCAAGTGAGTCCATACACAGAAAAGTGTGATCTGAATAATACAGTGAATAGAACAGTTTTCATTAATAGCCACAGAAACTACTATAGTCTGAGGCATTGTAGCCTCTTTTCATGAAGAGTTTCTATATGATTGCAGAATGTATTTAATGTGATTTAATGTTCACTTTTGAAAGATGGAAACCAAATATTTCATACTTTCTAAGTTTACCTTTTCAGCAAATTCATTTCATAACCTTGACTAAAACATTCATATTTCCTGGTTTAGAATTCTGTCATGTTTCGAACAGGAATTCCAGAGAAACATCTGAGTGGAATTGTCAATCATAGTGGGACATACATTTTTTTGACAAAATGAATAAAATATTTATTTTTAGTTCTTTTTGTAACCTAGAAGTAGGAAATTGTAACTGGGAGAGAATTGTGGTGAGGTTGTGGTTGTTGTTGCTATTTTAATTAGATAAATGTATTGTTGCATTTAACATGCACTTCATTGGGAGAAAGCAGGGACAAACCATTTCTACAACACTGTCATGTAAAAGAAATAGATGCAATCACCAATAGTTGAGTTTAACTCAAGGACATCTTTATCTATACCCAAACAGATAGATTTTTATCAGCTGAGGGCAATAATTACTGGGAATACATTATGGAGAAGGAATTCAACTCTTTCTGCTGTCTTGCCAAGTTTCAAATTGGCCCTTTGAAACTGCTGAATTCTGAATTCTTCAGAATGACACACCCATTGGTTTATCTTATAGGTCCCCTTAAAATAAATATATAGGTTTTACAATCTCTTATTAAGATGCCTAACAGAAGTGAATTGCTTTGATATTCAAATATTTGACCTGAATGAATGAAGCCTTCTGGAATCATCTTCTCTTATAGTTGAAACAATATTCAATTCCTTCCCATAATACCAAGATATGAAAACAAAAATGGAGGGGGAGGAGAAGGAGGGGTAGGTTTAGAGAGAATAGCTCAGAAGATACATTCTGCTTTTGAAACCACAGAAAATGAATACAGTTATTACACATTTCTCCAACTAAATACCCAGCCTGAACCAATCCATTTATATGGGAAAGAAAGCTCCTTTGTTGCTATGACAATCCTGCATGGAAGAAAAAAAACACACTGTATAACCTTGTAATAACCTATAGTTAACAATTGTCCATAGTAAAGCACATGTGTTTATAATATCAGTGAGTACAAAACTAATACTTAAAATAGTGAAAGTTTTTCTCCTTGCCTTCTCAACTAGGCTGTAGCCCTCAGAGACTGTAAAACCTTGCCATTGGCCAATTAGTCATAGTCCTGTCTTGAAAGAAATGCCTCGTCTCCTCAAGAAGCATTGCTCAACCTATTTGTTTTAGATTAGCTACTCACTAATCACCAATGAAAAGGGAACAACAATGGTTAGGTTACAACTATAAAGAGTCTTGGATGAAATAGATTATTCTGGGTGCCTCTGGTCAGGCCTGGATATGGGACCAAATCTCCTACTTGATCTTTTAATGGCTTTTGAAAGCATCAACCATGGTGTCTTTCTTCAAAGAAAGGGGGTATCCTACTTTGCAGCAGTAGTCCCTCTTCCTGAAGATTGTATCTAGTTGGTGATAGTAAGAGGGCCAAATCCATAGGGAACTTATGGGGTGCCATAATCCTTGCTCCTGTTGCTCCTGATGTTTTATTGACATGAAACCACCTGGAAAAGTCATCTGTAGGCAGAAAATCACTGGGCTGTTAATACCCAGCTATATATCTAAGCTGGGCAGAAATGCTGACCCAATGAACAGAAGCTATTAGGGTCTCGATGATGAGAAGCAGTCTCAGATTGAATTGTAGCAGGATAGAATGTTATGGATTTAATGAACAAAATATAGTATATTTGGGATATTTGCTGAAGCTACATTCCCTTATATGTATCTGATTTACGATCTGGATGCAGAGTCAGAGCTGAAGTTATGGCCAAGAGAATCTTTATATAATGACAACTGGGATTCCAATTTGGGCCAATTCATGAACATAGAGTTTGCTCTTAATCACTCATGCCCTTGTTTACCTCACAGGAAGACTACTGTAATTGACTTTACATGGCCAAAGACCATTTACTTTACTGACATGGAGCTCAACTGATTGTAAGTCAGCTTCCTAGTGCAATTCAAGATACTGTCTATCACCATTAAAGCTCCACATGGCTGTAGCCGAGAGGTGAAATGCTACCAGTTCAGACCAGTTCACCGGAACCGGTAGTAAAAATGCTATCCGTTTGCCCGAACCAGTAGTAAAACAAATGCTACCAGTTCAGGTGAACCAGTTTTTCTGACAATCAGCTGTGATGCACAATTTATATTAGCTAGAAAGCAGGATCCCCCTCCCTGCTGTTTGCTTACCTTTGCATGCACGGAAGATCTTGCGCATGCACAGAGGTGGCGTGTGCTAGCAAAGCTAGCACACATGCTCACATTGCTACCAAACCAGTAGCAAAGGTAAGTGGATTTCACCCCTGCTTAAGCTCTTGGATATGTTCAAAACTGCCCTTTCCAACTTGTATCTGTCCATCTAGGATGATAGAGTAGAAAGAGCTTACTGATGGTCTCAAATCTGAGGGAATGCCATTTATAAGGATACCAAACAAAAGCTTCTCAGCGATGTCTCCCATAACCGTCATCCCTAGACTACTCTCAAGCTATGAAAGATACTGAATAGTATTATTCATTAATACTATTGCTTTTTTTCTCACAGTGACCCCTTTAAAATCATTTTTAATTGTAAGCAGCTTGGAGTTTTCAGAAATGTGTGGCACTGAGGTTGAAGCCAAAAAGTAATGTAGAAGCAAATCATTCTGCTTGCTGCGTAATTAGTTTATAATATTTCCTTTTTCTCCTCTTCCTTATGATATGTTGGCAGTAACTGGGAACTTGCATCACTTGAACATAGATCTGTGTGGATGTATGTAAATGACATATTGATGCAAATACATATATACATATTATATAAACATATATATGTATACATATACACTGATCTATATATCTATATCTATATATCTATCTATCTATCTATCTATCTATCTATCTATCATCTATCGAGAGAGAGAGAGAGAGAGAGAGAGAGAGAGAGAGAGAGAGAGAGAGTGTGAGTATATACAGTATATACAAATAACTTTATTTACTAATTCAATCTGAAACATACCTTGATAAACAGCTTTGAATCCTAGTGAGCCAATGCTGTCATCTGACTGTAGATGGAGCCACATCTGGTTGCTCATGCTTACAATAAGATCGGGAACACTGGAGCCTGTCAGACTTCAGAAAAACAATAGAGTTGATTGTTGCAAAGTTAGAAATGTATTGGGGGTATTTGTAATTTTGCAAAGATTCTGTTGAATTTACAGAAATGTTCTAACTCACTGATAATACAATTGGGAGAAACATCATTGCCTATGTAGTCTAAAGAATTGGAAAAAGAAGCAAAATAGAATTTCCAATGAATAATGCAGTGCACTTACACATATAAAACTGTTCTTGTATCTCCCACTTTGCCAGCATCTCCTACTGTAAGAGTGTCATATCCTCTTTCCAGCTCAAATTCTTCAAAAGCAAGCTTTATGACCTATTAGAATCAGAAAAGTATACTTCAGTCAATTCAATACTTCTCTGAAAGAGTGAGTGTCTCTAAAAAGGAATTGGGTTGAATTAAACACTATGATGAAACAAAGAAAGAAATGAATTATGGCACATAACCTTCTGCCTTCTTTGTTCTTTCTCACTTCTTCCTTGGTGTCTTTTTCTTTTGTGCAGAAATCACCATAAAGAAGTAAGAAACTCTGGCATATAAAATAATGGGAAGTCACATAGAATAGTACACTTTACCTGTCCCTCAAAGCCAAACAACTTCAATGGCATACTTTAGATTTAGAAAATTGATTGGATCAATAGCTCCTTGTTTCAGATGTTGAGCTCAGCAAATTGAAATAATTGTGGATACTCCATAAAGGTATATGACTGTTTTGTGATTGATTATGTGTCATCAAGCTCTTTTCACCTCCTTGTGACCATATATATATGGAGTCAAGGCTGACCCAAAAGCACATGCACACACAATAAATAAACATCAAGCTATCTTTTATTTTGTTTTGTTAGCTGAACTAATTGGTTGTGTGCCTACTCTAATCTGGATATAAAAGATAAATTGAGAGTGTGCAGTGTGTAAATTTAATTGGCAATTTTCCATAATAGTTTTTCAATTAAAAAAAGCATAATCAAAGAGCACAATGGAAAAAATGACTAAAATTAAATATTAAAATTATCAAACTAAGAATGGAAGATACAAAAAACAGCTTTAGACTTGATAATGAAGACACAACGAGGTAGATAATCCCTGTCTTTTAGGATGAACCATCAACAGTAAAGAATCAAGCAGTCAATAAATATGTCCTGTTTATTAGCTGGTAGACAAGTCTTGATGCTGTGACATGTCTGAGACTATAAGAATCAGGACAATGTAACCCATCCCTATGAGACTGTTATGGAAGTGAAAGTTGAACTTTGAAGATTTTGAAGAAGAAGAAGTAAAAGTAAAATATTAATGCTTTTGAACTTTGGTGTTGGAGAAGATTCCTGAGAACACCATGAACAACCAAGACAATAAGCAAACGGATCATTGAACAAATCAACCAAAGTTCTCATTTGAAGCACAAATTATGTGAAGACCAAACTCTCTAGAGAAAGTTCTAATGGTGGGAAAGTAGAAGAAAAGAGAAAAAAGAGAACAGATAAAAGAACAGGTTTTCTCATCGGGAAAAAAAATGTACATAGTCACTAAGTGTTACACATCTACTTAATGGCACATAATCAGTTTTTCAACAAATTTAATGATTGCACAAAATATAATACAATATACAATATAATTGCATTTGCAGAAATATTGCGGAAGTTGAATAATACCTATTTGTACCTTTTCAATATCCCCAAGAGGGAATGGATATTAATAATGACTCAACAATAAATTATGACAAAGCTATAAAAATAGGATAAAATAATTTGACAAGTAAAAAGTCAGCTCCTACTACAATCGAAGTATTTACACCAATTAAGAAAACAGTATGGGATATGTTACATAGTTTATCTAGTTTTAAGATGAATTCACACAGTGTAAATGGCCTTCATCACTGGAGGTTTTAAAGAAAAGATTGGACAGCCACCTGTCTGCTATGGTATAGGGTCTCCTGCTTAAGCAGAGAGATGGATTGGAAGACCTCCAAAGTCCCTGTTAGCTCTATTCTGCTTCATCCTACTTAGTCGGATCCCTAACATTCAATGTATTAACTCATCTCTTTCCATCCGTTTAAATATTTGTATGTTTTCTACATTTACCAATCATCTATTTGTAAAGAAGAAGTTTTAAAGCAGAATCGAATTGCAGAAAATGTACAATGTAATATTTAATGCTGATGCTGCAGGTAAAATAATCGAATCATAAAGCAGCAACCATTAATAGAAAGGGTAAAGAAGTTTTTGCCCTATTAAAACAGAAATGGATTAAAATAGTTACCATACTACAGAATTAGCAGTTCAGTTCTACATATATTCAGATATTATAGAAATATATTAAGAAAAGAAAGATTTAAAGTGTTTCAAAATTCAGAATGTAAGTACTATAGAATAAATTGAATAATTTAAAATATCACATTAAAAATTAATAGCAAATCAACTGACACATTGACACAGGTAGAAGCTGTTTCCTGACTATTTTAAATGCCTCTGAAAAGAGACATTATATTTATCTAATAGCCTGTGTATTCTTTGCAAAATATTTCTCCTCCATTCAATTTCTTGTCATTCCATATATAGTATTGTTCAATGTTGATCTTATGAACTACCATAGATGTCACAAAATGCCGGTGCTAAAATTTAAGAATATAAACAGGTCACCAATGATTTGTGCATTTCATTCAAAGTTTCTCTTTCTGGAATAACTTCCATTGGAAAGTGTAATAGGCAATTCTTTAAAATATTTTCTTGTGTAGAATTTGCTTCCCAAGCTTTCTATTGCAATAAGCTAAAATGATACCTCCATGAATTAATTTTTAAAGAAACTTGCTTAGTTGCATAAAAGTATTAGATCTGTTGTATTAATAAAGCAATCAGGCCACAACCTATTTGAAGTGGAGGGGTGTAAAAGTGGTCCTCTGAATTAAATAATGCAACTTTTGATACCATAGTGACTAATTTTGCAGCTCTTATCCATGTCATTCCTAGTTAGTAATAATTAAAAACAATATTTAAGATACAAATTGCTATATGAATTTAGTACAGCCTCAAAAATAATTCTAATAGGAAATCAAGATGACTTTCAATATCATTGCACAAACAACTGTCCAATTCATGATATCAGTTATTATCATCATAACAGTTGAGCTGAAAATTTATGAGTAGCCAAGACAGCAAAATGTGTTCTTTTCCAACTTATGCTGAAATAAAAGAATAATACTTTATTTATAGTAGTTTTATGATTTATTAATTGAGTTTTGTAAGTTAATAAGATTTGTATTATGAATGAAAGTAAAACAATACTTAACAGCAGCTTCAATTTCCTTCGGGATGTATGTACAGTATGTAAAGAACCAGTTTGGTGTAATGGTTGAGATACCAGTTTAAAAACTAGGAAACCATGAGTTCTATCTAGTTCCACCTTAGGCATGAAACCAGCTGGGTGACTTTGAGCCAATCACTCTCTTTCAAGGACAATATACCTCCAACAATCTTGTCAAGAAAACTCCAGAAACTTGTCCAATCAGTCATCAGGAGTCAAAAATGACTTGAAGGCATTAACACAGTGCTTCCCAAACTTGGGTTAATTACTCTAGGCCTGCCTCCATGTAATGATGAAATTAAGAAAGTGATGGAATGCACAGGTACAGTATAGGTGATACCTTGCTCAGTAGTAGTAACTGTGAAAGGGATCTTGGAGTCCTAGTGGACAACCATTTAAATATGAGCCAGCAGTGTGCAGCAGCTGCCAAAAAAGCCAACACAGTTCTAGGCTGCATCAACAGAGGGATAGAATCAAGAGCACGTGAAGTGTTAATACCACTTTATAATGCCTTGGTAAGGCCACACTTGGAATACTGCATTCAGTTCTGGTCGCCACGATGTAAAAAAGATGTGGAGACTCTAGAAAGAGTGCAGAGAAGAGCAACAAAGATGATTAGGGGACTGGAGATTAAAACATATGAAGAACGGTTGCAGGAACTGGGTATGTTTAGCTTAAGAGAAAGAAGGACTAGGGGAGACATGATAGCAGTGTTCCAATATCTCAGGGGTTGCCACAAAGAAGAGGGAGTCAAACTATTTTCCAAGGCACCTGAGGGTAGAACAAGAAGCAATGGGTGGAAACTAATCAAGGAGAGAAGCAACTTAGAACTGAGGAGAAATTTCCTGACAGTTAGAACAATTAATCAGTGGAACAGCTTGCCTCCAGAAGTTGTGAAAGCCCCAACACTGGAAGTCTTTAAGAAGATGTTGGATAGCCATTTGTCTGAAACGGTATAGGGTTTCCTGCCTAGGGAGGGGGTTGGACTAGAAGACCTCCAAGGTCCCTTCCAACTCTGCTATTGTATTGTATCTCACAGAAGAGTGAATAAAGCAACAAGGCAGGATGGTATTCTTGCTGAGATCTACAAAGTACCAGAGCCAAACACCTTCCTGGCATTCCAGGATGTCTTGGAATACATTGGTCCATTGAGGAGATGCCTGATGATTTATATGATGCCCCCATTGTGTATTTTTATAAAAAGAAGGGAAGCAAATCAGACTGCAGAAACTGCAAAGGTATCTCACTGCTGTCCATCACAGGCAAAATTTTGAGAACCAGCATAGAAGTATAATATCCTATTCCCACAACAAGAAGCAAATTTAAGATTTTCCATATTAGAGGGGAAAAAAGTTAAAAAGCAAATGGAGCTCAAAGCAAGGTTAGTGTTGCCCCCTCAAAAGAATTCTGATAGGTTGAACGTTTCCTACAGTGATAAAATGTCAGCTGTCCACCTCACATTATTCACACCCTCAGTGTTCTCCATACATGGAAATACAATTGCAACACTTGCACCGCCCCGAGTCCTTTTCGGGAGAGGGGGCGGTCTAGAAATTCGAAGAAAATAAATAAATAAATAAATAAATAAATAACACTGTACATTATAAAAACTCCAAGAGCAGCAGAAAATCTACTTAATTGCCAAAGTCGCCCAATGGAATTATAATTCAGCTTCAATGTGATTCAATCTAATCTTTAATGAACTGAAGCGCCCCTTGGAAACTTTGCAGAATCCTCGCAAAGACAAAAACTCCAGTCAGCAAACTCAGAGACCACCGGTAATGAATATGCAATGACTATATTCAGCAAAAGTTCCATTAAAATGTATGGAAAATCTAAGAACACAGTAGTCATGGTTATTCCCCCAATGTGGTTATGTGATTCATTTTTAAAATAGGCTTCAGAATTTATAATTATAAATTCCTAAACAATTTATACGTGTCACTAATTAGCACTTTAACATGTTAAACAATATGAGATGCAGTGCATATTGACATGTCAAATATTTTTTATAAATGTAGCTGTGCATATGTTTAAATATGTACAGTATGTAAAATAATATTAAACATAATGAATTAAACACAGCTCTATTAAGCTTTAAATACATTTGTCTCAGTTCTAGAATACATATCTTTGGAAAACAGATGTAAATTGCTGGGAAGGGCAAGATTGAAAGTAACAAGTTAAGGTTAGTTGACAAAACTGTATTAATGAAAAAGGAAAGGAACTGAATAGTATTTAACAACCTACATACATTTGACATTGCCTGTCAGACACGAAAAATCAGGTCCACATCAGAAGTCGGTTGCTCCCGGTTCAGTCAAGATCGGGAGAATAGGTAGTAGCAGCGGTGGGAAAGCTCCACCCACCCTCCTGGACACTTCTGCACATGCACAAGTTTACTACTGAATTGGTAGCAAAAAAATTGGCAACCCTATTTATTAATAGTCATGCCTATGCACAAGCTACTTCTCAACTAACAGTTAACACCTCATTGGGGTTAGATAAAAGTTAACAGGATTCAAGGGAGGTTAGACTTGGTTTGCTTGTGGCTACGTAGAGATTCTAGGCTGATGCCTCTTTTAATTCTGCCCCCAGATTCTACCAGTCCTTCTACTACATCTCTAGATACATTGGTAGTTTAACTCCCAGAAATTTGAGCAGGAGTTAAATGCTCCTACCAGCTTGATCAATGGCCTGGAAAATGCCAGGCTGGGGATGGTCAGCATCTAACATGGATAGGTATATATTCGACTGAAAGTTAAACTAAATCCCTACAGATCTGTAGATGTCTGAAAAAGAGACACATACAAATAAATTTAACATGGACATGTAAAAGTGTTAAAGGCATAAATATTTAATTAATAAAAAAGAAAGGTACTGTAGTTATTATTCCCATATAATTTTCCTAAAATTCTGTAATATATGTGTACATGTTAAAAGAAAATACAAAACAATATTTTAAAGTGATAGAAGTGAGAGGTCCTGAGCTACAGATATTCAACCCTGAGCTACCAATATTTGCCTTCATTAGTGATAGAAGTGTATAGATAAAGCTTAAAAACAATGAACTCAGTACAAAGCTTACTTCTTCCACTAAATTTCTTGATTATATAAAAGGACTTCAAAATTCAAGTTCTGTACTATAATACGATTGTTAACTGGAACAAAATTACTAACAAAGAAGAAGTGTTATTTGACATTTTGAGAGTAATTCTAAAGCAGCTAGATGAAAAAGAGGAAATAATGAAATATAATTTTAAAAAGAAAAAAGTAATATTAAACATAATACACCCTAAAGCTAAACAAGATAATGTTTATATATTTCCAGCTCCTTGTCAATGCTCTAATGCAGGGGTTCCCAACCTTTTCTATACCCCACACCCCTAAAACAAAAGTAGATCATTATAGGCGTATACTTATGTATATACACTATAATTTTGACATTTCTAAACCCAAGATTTTGCACCCCTTAGAAAATCGTTTCACGCCTCTGGTTGGGAACCCTGCTCTAATGAATATGTTTTTAAGGGGAACTATGGAAATAGAAAGTGAAATTTTATTAAACAGCAAAAATATTTCTATTTGTGTGTAGTTTGAAATACTTGTCCAATCCATAGTTGACTGAAAAATATATTTGTGGCTTCTGGGGGTCATATATGAAAATGTTACACTGGCATAAAAGCCAAAACTATTTTTATGGCATTGTTAAAACTGTGGGTAATTCACAGTAAAAGTAATTCACAAATCATATTCTCCTACACTGAAGTAAAGATATGTATGTATGCATGTACGTACCTACGTATGTATGTATACTGTACATACATACACTTCATGCATGCATATATTTACATATGCATGCATGCATGTATGTATGTATGTATGTATGTATGTATGTATGTATGTACACATACATAAGTAGGGAATTAAGCACACTTTTATGCTACAAAATGATACTCAAAATGAAAGAAGACCAGTGGGCAATAAGAATCAAATAATAGGTAAAATAATTAATGTGCTAAGAAAAGAGTATAATCAACGTGTTATGTGCTTATGGTACTCCATAAAGGAAATGCTTGCGCTCTAAGAGAACCACTAGATTTTTTTTAAAAAAGCAAATAGAAGTGACTCTCCAGAAGTTTATTTGACATTGCAGACATATAGTATTGCAAGGATTAAATAAAATACTTTAAAATTATCTTTATTACAACTTAATACTGTACAACTTTACATTAAAAATGCATATATGAAAATCCTATATTTGATATATTTTGTTGTCACTGTGCTCTTTTCCTCTTCCTCTTCCTCCCCCCCCCCGCCTCCTCCTTTAAAAGAATACCCTTCTGTTGGTTCTACTTGCTATTGCTATTCCATTTAAAGGCAAAAAGAAACCACACGTTGTCTATGTAGACTAACAGTCGTACTTCTCTGGCTAATTGTCAGCATTTGGGGAGGCTACGTGATTCCATTGCCATTTGTTAGTCTATATTAGTATGCCTAATCTGGGTTTTGTAAACTAATAATACATGACATATTTTGACAGATATAATGGTTCACTGAAGATAATATACAGGTGCACTTGTTATTCTCAATTTAGTTATGTGTGGATCCATGTAGCTGCAGCTGATAAATAAATACATGCACTCAGTATTCAATTGCTTGTATTTTGTGGGATTTGGTTTAATGTTTCATTTGCACAAAACTATGAAATTCAGTGCACTACCAGCCCACTAATCTTCAGCTTTCTTGTATGGTAAGTGCATAGTGGAGAACCTGGTCTCCATGTATGCATGTGCATATTATCTCAAAACAACTTTTAAATACCACTAAATGTAATTGCACAAAGTTAGGGTTCATCAGTTCATATGAAAAAAAAATCATCAAGCAAGTAATTGTAGCACTGCAGCCTTAAAAGTCTTTGCTATCTTCTTCTGTATCAGGAAGAATATATTTCACAGACACTGTGGTAATAAATAAAGGAATGAGACAATGGATATAATATGGCAAGTAATAAAACTTTAGATGACACCCCTTTTTTTAAAAAAAAAGAATGATTTCCAGAGGGTTAAGCAGAACAAGAGATCAATAGAACACAAGAAAACTATAATGTCCACCCACTTTGTCAAAAAAGATTAACTGAAGCATTAATGAAAGCAGAAATAACCGGATAAATTCAAGAAATGGAAAATAGCTTTTTTTAAAAAAAAAATCTGAAAAGAACACGCTTACAGAGCAAAAGGAAAGTTAAGTGATGGGCTACAAAAATATTTGGATGATTAATACAGTAGTCGAGAGACAATACCAAAGTTCTGAACAGAAAGAGAAAATGAGCATAAAATGGGGCAAAATTCACTTAAGAAATCTTTCATTTAGCAACATAAATTCTGGCCTTAATTGTGGTGATAAGTTGAGGACTGCCTGTTCAATCAGTACCTAAAAACTAATACATTGTTGTTATCATTATCATTATCATCATCATCTCCTATGCAGAGCACATTGGGCACCAAGTGTTTTCCTACGATTTCGATCATTCACAGCACCTTTGGCATTCTCCCAAGGGAACAGTAATAAGTGTTTGGCCCCAAGTTTTCCAAAACTGACCTTGTTTTCTCTTGGGTACATAAACTGTATTCACCCAGGAAAGGCAATTTCTCTGTAATGGTGCCCTCCCCACTGTAAACAGGTCCTCCCTGAGATCTGGACATGTCCAACCTTGGCATTCCAGAAGGTCTTAAGGATTTGTGAGTCCCTGCAGGCCTTGAGGTAGGAAAGATGCCCCTCCCCTTGTTAGAGGCATTTAATATATAATGCATGTATTTATTATATTGTCTTTATATTCTGTTTTCTTACATTGTGAGCTCTCTTGAATCACTCTGGCATTGGGCGATACCAAAATTTGAATAAATAAATAAATCTACCACCAGGCAATTACAGTGCAAAATGTAAATCAGAGTATAATCCAGCCAGGACTACCATTTCCCGATAATATGAAAAGTTTAGATGGGAAAAAAAATGAATCTAAAGTGATGTATGCTACTTTTTTTTTTCTTACTTTGATCAAGCTGCGGGCAGATTTTTGCTCTATCCTCAAAATCATTTCCACTAATAGAAAGTATAACTTACGTTGAAGTGTATTTTCCCAAGTCATTTAAATCTCTGATCTACTTTTGAAACCTGAACTCTTTAAAGTAGAAATTCAACAACTGCATTTTTACTTTTCTCTTCAAAGCAATATAAGATTGAAAGAGCAAATAAATTCTTGAGTACATCACATCCAGCAAAAAGTATGTCACATTTATTTTATTCTTCTTTGCTGCCGTGAGAACTCTTCCTTAATACAAAGAAAAATTTATATGGTTAAATACCCACAGATTACTCAGCAAGGAACATGCTTTATTATTTGCTAGGTCATTCAGCAATGACTATTATGATTTCTCATGTGCCCAGAGCGATTTGAACTGCATCTTTCCACTCATTCCAAGGAAGTATATTATTACACAAGGTCCACTGCATAACCCAGTAAAACTTTTTTAATTATGTATATTTCATTTGCCTGGGAAACTATGTCTCCAGTCATCAGTTATTGTGGAAAGGCAAATGCAGAAGCTAAAATCTGATAATGCATTGCAAAAGTATGAAGGATTTTCTTTTTGAAGAATACATAGCAAGTACATCAGTATCAGAATGTCAGTGTTTTTAATGGCATTTATTTAGCTAATTTAAAAAGAGTAATATAGCCCTGCATCCTGCACTATAACCACAATCCTGAGCAGCACACAAAGTAATACAACCCTATTCCCCTGTTCAACCTGAATAGAATTTTCTTGGTCTTCCCCTTCATTCTTTCTTCCATATATTTCTTTTGCAATGTGATTTTTCCTGCATTCTTTCTTTATGATCCAACTAGTTCAATATTTTTTTTCTTGTACTGATCAATCACATGCACATCCAATCCACATTAATTCATCTTTCTGGACACCATGTCTTGCTTTATTCCACATATCTCTTAAATAACATCTTGTCTCTATATTTAAGTTACATTACACTTCCGCTAAGTCTAACTCTCCCTCCTTTGTATCAGGTGTGGGTTCTGCCCAGCTTTACTGCCGGTGTTTAATTAAAATTGTTCTGCGCATGCGCAGAACTAAAACACAAAATGGCAGTGACAACAGCAGCGACAAGTTGGAAAACAAGTTTGTGGGCGTGGCAGGCCTCGTTGTTTCCGGTTCCAGCGACCCAGGCCGCCATACCACTACCAGTACTGCTGAACCAATAGGAACCCACCACTGCTTTGTATGTGTCCTTTAATGCAAAATAAACAAAGAAAAGCAAAAATCCTGACTAAGACATGGATCAGCCTCATGCCGAAGCAATAAGTGCAGCACTCCCTCCTCCTGTTTTTCAGTTTTATCTCTGTGTATTTATTGCTTGCATTTGGCCACTGGTTTTATTTTGACTATTCATAGATTATATATATATATATATATATATATATATATATATATATATATATATATATATATATATATATATATATATATATATATATATATATATATATATATATATATATACATACATACATACATACATACATACATACATACATACATATATATATATATATATATATATATAAATAAATCCATGTATTCTAAATCAAATTTTACTTCCATTATCTATCAGTCTTATTGTATTTATTTAACCAACTTTCAATTCCCTATTCACACCACACATTGCACAAGTCTATTCACTTTATTCTAGACTTTGTCTTGTCAAAATCGACATATTTATTTCTCGTATTTATACATTAAATGGATGAAATGAAAAGCAAAAATTGGCTATGCATGACATATATATTTTTATTGGAAATACATTCTCAGACATTTACAAACTAATCTTCCTTGTTTTTTTGTTTTTTTAATCACTCTGTCTACCTGTATAAAGGTAATATATTTTCTGTTGTTGTATGGATCTATTTCAGTTTAGATTCAAAGCCGTAGAAAATTTTCAAACCTGTCTCAGAACACTGATTATGCTAAGCCACAAGAAACAAATTTAGGCCAAACATATGCAAAATACAACAAAATGATTACAAAAATGTATGACCAAGCAGGTAGTTGCATTTTAGATTATCACAGTTGGGGAATTTGTTGGACTATAAACATAACTTCAGCCATACAACTGACAAAGAGTCCTCAACTTACAACCACAATTGAGCCCAAAAATGTCTGTTGCTAAGCACATTTTACCCATTTTACGATTTTCTTGCCACAGTTATTAAGTGAATCACAGCTGTGATTCACTTAGCAAGTGAATCTGGCTTTGATTCTGCTTGTCAAAAGGTCTCTAAAGGTGATCACATGACCCAGGGAAACTGCAACCTCTATACCTACATGCCAGTTGCCAAGTGTCCAAATTTTGTTCATGAGACCATGGGGATGCTGCAATGATCAAAAGTGTTCATAATGGCCATAAGTCACTCTTTTCAGTGCAATTGTAACTTTGAAGGGTCACTAAACGAATGGTTATAGTTAAGAACCACCTGCACTCTGTACATTTATTTAGTAATTACTGACTGAGGCAATGCTTAGTTGACTGTGGCTAATTTTGAAAAAGGATTAGAAACCGCCAGGAAATCTTATGGCTTCAGGAACACCTGAGAAACTCTCAAGAATGCAATGGAAAGGTATGGGGAAAGTTACAAATTGTGGCAGCCGCAAATTGCGGTAGGTATACCCCCCCTCCAGACTCATGGTGTACATTTGCATAGCATTCAAATATTACATAATAACATATAGTCAGTGTGGTAAATTCATTGATAATTTCAATCAGTTTATGTCATGTGGATTTTCTTACTTATTTGTGTGATCTGAGCTTTCTTGATGTCGCCCCATCTCCACCCGTTGGCAGTGCTCCGGCCCCTCCCGTGTCTTGTGCATCTACTGGGATATCTTCTGGTTTTTCTAGGAGTAGTTTATTTTTTTCCATAAAGGCCTGTGCCTCTATGGGTGTATTAATTCTGACTCTTGTCTCCTCCCATACCTTTTCCTTTTGTAAAACACCAAAAAATCAATAAAACTTTGTTTAAAAAAAAAAGAATGCAATGGAAAACTACTTTGGTCCTGTTGCCCACACCCCACCACTATGTCTAGGCAATTTTTAATGCTCTGAGGCTCTACAAATCATCGGTTTCCAAGGCAGCTCAGGGAAGAATTTGTTTGGGGAGGAAAGGAATTATATAATGCACTACTTCATCACTGCTTCTTCCCAATCCAGAGGGTTGATGACTGGCAACATGTACAGATTGCGATGGAAGCTTTAGCTCCTTAATTGATCTACAGAATTTCCTTAGGTTTACATCAACATGCTCAGTTAATATGTTCACTTTGGCAGGGTCTGCCTATGGGACATTGCAGAGACTTTTGAAAAAGAACTTTAATATGACTGGAGTTTTGCTTTGTTTTGCATTGTCTTGACACTGTCTGTCTTTGATTGATAAGACAGGTGTAATCTTTTCTACAGCAGGAAGACCTGACGTCAGTGACTCATATTATCATCACTACATGGTTGGATTGCTGCAATGTGTTTTATATAGGGATGTCTCTAAAGATTACTCAGAAACGAGGGTTGATCCAAAATGCAGCAACCAATTTGCTGACTAGTTCATATTACAGTTATGTTCTGTGAGCTTAGGGTGAAGTTGCCATACCTAAAGATGAAGGAAGCCCATAAGCACACTGGCCCAAGGCCAGGAAACTTGTCTACAAGATTGTAAAGTTTTATTGTTGTTTGAAATTCACTGGGTCTCCATGTATTCTAAAGCAGGGGTCACCAAACGTTTGGATCTCAGGAACCACTAAATTTATAATTTTAAATCCTGCAGACCACTAATATGATTTTTTTAAAAAAAGAAGTAGTATTTAGTGCAATATAAAAAATGCAATTTTTTTTTCTGCGGACCACCAAATTTTTCTCACGGGCCACCAGTGGTCCACAGACCTCAGTTGGTGACCACTGTTCTAAAGAGGAACCAGTTGTGTCTTAGTGGGTGGTTGAAAGTGATCGTCTGCTTGAGCAGAGGGTTGGATTAAAAGACCTTGAAGATCCTTTCCAAAACTCTTCTTCTGTTTTGAGTGTAGCTGTTTTATAGGGCTGTGAGTGTGTGAATGAGTGAACATAAGCCAAACTTGGGAGTGGATATAACAGTTCCTCCCATCTTGGATCTCCTGTATTTGTTTTCAATACATTTCTAGTGCAATTCAAATGGGATGTATTGATTTAAAAAGCCCTATATTGGCTTAGTGCCAATATACCTCCAGGACTGCTAATTCCATCTGAATCATTTTAACCAAGTGAGATCCTTCTGGGGGAGAGGGAGGTTTGCTTCTGATGCCCCATTTCTATTTTCTAGAGAGAGCTAAAATCAGAAAATGCTATTTCTCCAACATTACACTTACTGTATATGTTCTAGAACAGGAGTGCCAAATTCCTGGCTGGATGTGTCATGTGCTGGTCCCACCTCCACCCAGTTTAGTGAAGGGGAAAAAAGTCCTGATACATCATGTAACACTGCCGTGATGACACATGTTTGACACCCCTTCTCTAGAACTCTCTCTTTTTAGCTAGCATGGTCTCCTTCTGTGATTGTTTGTTGTTGTTCTTGTTGTTGTTTTCTTGTTTTTCCTACTGTTGTTAATATATTGTCGTTATATTGAAAGAGGTTTTGATATTTTGCTTGTGGATCCCTTTTGAATACTGTATAATTTTTATACCATGGATGCTTTATTGCTTTATGTTCTCAGCTGCTATGAATATAATAACAATAAGAAGCATACAAACTAATTACATAAGTTGACATTAAGGTCTATGACCTTGGTGAAACATACACATATCCAGGACATGTGTTTCTTAACCCTGGCAACTTTAAGATATGTGGACTTCAACTAAGTAAGGTTGGGAAACACTGCTAAGTATTGAAAAAAAGGGAATACATACTTATTTGTGCCTTCACTGAGCATTTACAAACAATAATGTGAACATATGGATTATAGAGCATTGTCCCCATGTATGATGTTGCAAAATTGTGAAAGTATGCTTATAATTCTTGCATAAATATATAAGTCAGCTAACGAGCTGCTACCAGCTGCATATTTATCTGTTTATTTATCTGTTTATTTATCTATTTATTATTTATTTATTTATTTATTTATCTATTTATTTATCTATTGCCATAGGGTAACCCTGGTTGACTTATTCTGTTGGGCTACATTTGCAGTAACTAAGGCTAAATATTAAATGTTTGACTGCTACTACAAATGCTGTCCCTGAATTTTGAACAAAAACACTGAAGTGTGTATGATTTACATTCATGTCTGCACCATGCATGAAAAAAAAATGAGAGAGAGAGAAGGAGGAACATGAGAGAGAATTATGACAGCTTAGAAACCTGAAAATAGCATGTCTTTAATTATAAATTACAAATTGAAAAGGATAGAAGGTAATTTCCACACTGTGCTTTATGTTTTCACAGTTTTAAGGTTTTAAAGCAAGGCTATAGCAGCACACATTGAAAACTTTCTATTTTTATTTGTGTTCAACTTTTCTGTTAGGTGTCTTTTCCAGCACCGTCTCACATCACCCTGATTAAGCATATCAGCTCGGAAACTCTTAGCTCAATTTAATCTCAGTGATTATTGAATCACTGAGAACCTGTAAGACAATTCCTGAGCTCAGCAGCTCCTACAACCCTTTTTATGAAAATACTATTAGGATCCTGCTGGAACCTATTTCTTCACACACTCGACCAAGGGAAGAGTACAAAGATGAAAACTGCCTGTTAAATAAATGAAGGGTATAATGCAGAGATTATTGCTGCAGGCAGAACATCTTTTGGCAAATGTACAACTCCTTTGCATTATGTTGATACAAGACACTGCGAGGTTAGAAACAGCATATATGAAAATGCTGAGGTAGGCTATACTGACCAATATGAATAACAAAAGAGGAGTCCAACCTGCACTAACATATTCCTATTCAGTGCTCATCTGTGCCTGGTAGGTAGCAAGAATGAAAGAGCTAAAAGAAGATGCTATAGAATCAGCTAACAATAATTTACTGATGTGGAAAAGAAATGCTTGTAAAAAGCAGATTACACAATTTATCAGTTACGTTTGTGAACAGTCTCTAGATAAAACGGAATTTAGTTTTACTGATTATCTCACTGCCATGATGTGTTTATCATTTTTTACCACACAGAGAATAAAGGGATTGTTTTGCTTGAACAAGAGTTTGTTTTCCAGACTAGCTGAATCTGAAGCAAAGAACTGACTCTTTTGTTTTAAGCCACAGAAACTAATGAATCCTTAGTTGAATTCTATTTCAGGCATGATGGAAAGCAGCATAATACTTAGAGGGTTCAAGAAAGGTTGCCTGGAAGACAGAACTGGGGCCTTGCTGTCTCTCTACTTCCCCATATACACCACATCTATTACTTTAGAAATACACCATATGCCCCACATCTACTACACAAGAAATTCTTGAGATTTTTTTTTAAAGAACATGATTTTTGAAAATTTCTGTGAATTTTCAAGAAGCTGCTAATTCACTTCCAAAGAGTTCTTCAGAGGAATTATTGAGTCTGTTATTTATACTTCTATAACTGTATAGATCAGGGATGAAATCCACATACCTTTGATACCGGTTTGGTAGCAATGTGAGCGTGCATTCGGGAGAACCAGTAGTAAAAAAAATGCTATTTTTTTAAAGTTCCGATGATTGCACGGCGCAGCTGATTGTCTCACAACTGATCGTTGGAACATTTTAAAAAACTTTTTAAAGATTTTTTTTTACTACCAGTTCAGGTGAATCGGTAGCATTTTTACTACTAGTTCAGGCGAACTGGCCTGAACTGGTAGCATTTCACCCCTGATACAGATACAGACTTCAATAGATGATTAGAGATGCCGAAAAAATGTTTGCAACCAGCCAAGCCTTCTACTGAAGACCAGTATATTGAGTGAACCAGAAAGGGGGCTGAGAAAATATCTACAGACCCCTCACGTCCTAGACATAAACTATTTCAACTCCTCCCTTTGGGATGCCACTAAAGGGCTGAACACCTAATTCTCACATTACTGCCTAATGTCTAAGTATATTTACCCACATAGTATGGCTGTATTACTTTTATCTATCTTTCTCATCTGTTCTACTACCTTCTCTTATTGGAATCATTATTATTACTTTGTTATTATGATTAAAATAATGTAATATATAATTGCTTATACACTGAGAACTGATTTATCAAAGACAAATTCCTTGCATGTCTAATTACACTTGACCAATAAAGAATATTCTATTCTTTTCTATTCTATTTTATTCTATTCCATTCCATTCTGTTCTGTTCTGTTCCATTCTATTCTTCTTCATCATTTGAAGCTTCTCTTCCTAAAAAAACCATACATTCATTTTAATTATGATTACATTTTATATAAATTCATGTTAACTGCATTCTTTCATTATGCAAATAATAATACATCTAAAGAGCAGAAAACAGAATTTGCACATTTTGAGCAAAAAGATTTCTTTTGGATTTCTATACATCCTGCTGAACATATAAAACTGAATTTATACATAGATTATTGAACACGACAAGCGTCTAATACCGAATGATATTAACTACTAACTATCCTTGATCTGTAGCATTCTATTTATTTATTAATAAGATTTATATAGCACCCAAGTCATATAATCCTAATTCTGTGAGGAGTAAATCAAATTCAGAATAAGAAACAATCAACTGTTATCCTACAGAACAATTTATGAAGTATCTATCATAGTTCTTTCTAAATCAAACCAACATCCATTATTCTATTTTAGATTTGGCATATCCATAATAAATGTTGAAATTTCTGACATAGCCCTTGTAATTTGTATCCTGCTGCAAACACATTTGGACAGTTTGTTCCAAAGATCTACACGATAGGACCAATACTAGCAAGAATGAACAATACAAGCTTTTTTTTTTAATAAAAAAAATTGGCTAAGCTTTTAAAAAGGTATGGGGTTAGCAGTAATGGATGGTAACATAATCATTTTAGGAAGCAATGTAAAGTGGAAGAACCACATAGATGTCCACCTATTTACCCAATTCCTAAATGCCCTAGCCTAGCTAATTATTCTCTGTATTTTAAACATTCGGTTCTAGATGGAGAAACAAAATCCATTGAAGTCCACTGGAAATTTTCCTTTATAAAGAAAAATCAGGCAATAAAACAGGTTTCCAACTGAATATTGAATACTGACAAAATGAAAAGCTGTGTGGTTTGAAGCAACTGTGCTTCAAAAAGTTGGTATCCAATTGTTTGTAATTAATTTGCAAGCCTGGAAAGATATGGAATTATGCAATCATATTTTTAATCAGCTCCTTGGCAGTTTGCTCAGAATGACAAAGTCTGTCGTGCACAAGTGAATATTGCATATCCACATTGCATATTTGAAAAAAAAATTAATAACAACAACTTTTTTACAGGACCTAATATATCTTCTTTTGGCTTATAAGCACAGAGGTAAATTTTGTGCAAATTGTAGACCACATGTTATCCTCCATAACCTGGCTTTAAGCTTATCAAATATTTCCAAATCACATTGCTAAATGTACATACTTTTCATAATTTCTGCAATGTCTTCATGACACATGATGTCATTTGCTTTCCAGCCTGCTTTGCAAATACCCACGATGGCTTGATTTGGCTTGATTCAGCTCGATTCAGGAAGCTTTAGAGCAAAAACATCCTAATCTTGAGCTCTCCCAAACTTCCACAGTTGAACCAATCTCCCCCCCAAAACTTTTAAGTATGTTGAGAAATAGCCAGTTGTGGGTTGTAATGAGGCATAACATGGATCAAATCACACTGCTGCAGCCTCTAGGTGCATGCAGCCATCTTTTGATTTTTTCAGAAGAACTCCAGGTGATGAAGAATTATAAAAGATATCTAGAAAAGTAATAAATAAGTAAAGAATGAATCTGACCGAGATACATAGGAGCTTCTATTAAGGGTTACTTTGTGCCATAGTGTAGTTATAGTGACAAGTGTATTTATTATTTGGTTGGCTGGAAGCTTGCTCAAGATTCCTCCTTGCCAAGGAGTGGTCAGGGGAACATTTACAGAGATCCTGCAAGGACTTTTCCAAGTACCCATCAAACAAAGTTGCTCTCATCTGTTTGAATGTATAAATCTTAGGGAATGCCTTTGGCACAGTTCACCAGGAACAGTTTGAGCCTATTAGTCCATGGAGACGTAGATCCATATCTGTTGTAGTTGGTTAAGGCTTCCTGGGAGGTAATACTTCTTTACAAGAGGGGATGGATCTGCTTGTCTTGTGGAGGGAATAATCTGCCCTCTTAGACCGCCTTGCTGGACCCAATGAAATTGGGCAATTTTTGTCCAATCTCTAACTACTCACTTTCTATGGAAGGTTGCCTTGCAACTTTTGAGGGAGCAGATTATTTTCAGTCAGATTCAGAGCTGATTGTAGCACTGAGATGGCATTAGTCAAGGTCACTGATGATCTAAGGCAGGTGTAGTATGAGTACAGGGTGGCTTGGCCCTAGTTGATCTCTCATTGGCTTTAAATACTATTAATGATGAATACCCTTCTATACCAATTGAGATAATTCGGAGTGGAGGCACAATGTTTGCTTTAAGAAATTGTGATGTGCTGCCTGTTTGTAGTATTCATTTCACTGCTAGGGTCACTGTTATGAGATGGGAAGCCTTATCATTTGCTTAAAGAAGAAATCTGGGAGAGGAGAGAGTAAAATTCAGCCTGGAACACAATAAATGATGATGATACGAACTGCAGAAGAATGATAATATAAGCAAATATCAGTTTGTCCTTTCTGCCAACAGAACTCCATTTTTCAAAAAGTTTCCATCAAAAGAAGTTGAATCCAACCTAGTATTTATTGAAATTGTTTTGATTGCTCTCTTGCAATTTCTTGATCTAGACAATTCATCTTATAATATCCTAATATAATTGTTTCTTTCCCCCTTTTTTTACCTTTAAACTGATGCTTTTATTTAACTATGTACCCTAGAGAATTCATTCAGCTAGGTGGTGACACTAATTTCTAATGTAAATGCTTGATTGTTTTTGTTTTTGTATTGGTGCCAACCTCCCAATTTGCAGAATCCCTAAAGTGTTATGCTTTTAAAAACAAAAATAAATTGATGCTATTAAAACCAGTAAAAGCTTCTGCTCTAAATAAATTAGCATTTATTTTATCTTACTTTTGGAGAATTCTCTGCTGGACTATTTATCTACCCATTATCACCTGGCTGTTTTCTCCAAAGAACATTTGGAGGCAGGGGTTATTAATATGATGTGATGGGGATGTTCTGAGGCAAAGTTACATGGGATATGTGATAGAAAGTTGTAGGAGTTTCCAATCTTTACTGAACAGAAAGCAAAAGTTAAAGGAAGGAAAAGGAGTAACTGGAAATGAACAAGATTCAAAGGCAGGTTATGAATAATTCATGGTTACTACAGATGCATGCTTCAACCAAAAATATTTAAAATTCCTGAAGCCTGATGCTGTTTACCATAATCATTTCTTCTAGTTAAGACTGTCCAGATGTCATGTTAATATGTACTTAGAAACAAAAGCATTCAAATCGGGATATCTGCTTAATAATTTGTCATTTTTTTACATAAAACATTACTTAGCACACAGGGCCAAACTGTAATGTTCTATACTTCCCTGTGTTAAATATGATCGAGAAAATCACAGAAGATACTTGTACTGTATCCACCTTCTTTTAATTGGTTTCAAACAGTTCAATAAAACTAGTAAAAGAGGATACAAAGAGCTGGTATTGACTCCTAGCGACTGTCTAGATCAGGGGTGTCAAACTCATGGCAGTATCACATGACATATTGGGACTTCCCCCCCCCCTTCGCTAAACCAGTCATGGCCAGCAGATGACGCATCCAACCCATGGGCCAGGAGTTTGACAGCCTTGGTCTAGGTTACTCCCTGCATTTTTCTTAACAAGCCTTTTTTTAAAAAAAATTGGAACCAATTTTGGGTTAGCCTTGCTTGCTTCCCAGGGTTGAAAGGAAGTAACTGGCCTAGGGTCAGCCAGCTGTTTCTAGCACTATCAACGTATTCTTTATATAGTGGTAGGATTATTTTTTTAAAAAGAACAGAAAGAACAGTGTCTAATTTGTACCAACTTTCAGTTTCAGAAGCCATTTTATTTTCATTGCTAAAATTCTGCCATGTAGCAGTTGGAATAATTAAGGCAAAGGGGATAAATGCAGAGAGTATGATGCCTAACCAATAATGCTCATCTTTGGCTTAGTTTAATATTGATATCTCATGCTGTAGAAATGAGTGGTCTTGTACTTCTTTTTCCAAATATTCAAGTTAAAAATTGTATTATTAATAAAATACAAAGAAAGAAGATGGGTAATAACATTGTAACTAATTATTTATGTAACTAACATATTGTAAATAATGTTTACAAAAATTAACAAATGCACAAAATATTAAGACAATCAAATCAATACCACATTGAGTACAGATTTAAAAATGAAGATACAATTAACTTTACATTCATTTTATTTCCCCTACTTTTTTTGCACTTGTATATCCCATGAGGAGGGCACAGTTATATGAGCAGAATGTATAGTATATGTATGTGACACCCATCCGTATAATATACTATTCATATTCCTGATGAATTCTCAGTACCTCTATGTGGCTATTAAATATCACTGGGTCCAAATAGTCCCCTGTGGTATATCTGTCAATGTCCAGAGCCACAATTACTTCATTTAACTCTATGAAACCATCCCTTCAATTCTGAAGACAGGATAACATGCTGAAAGATCAAGGAGGATAATGAAATCACTCTTTCTGTATCTTCCCTGAAGGAAATAATGTATAAGGATGATCCGGTCTTCAAGCCAGACTGGACCCCAGACTGAAATAGGCTTAGTGTAATTAATTTCATCTAAAAATCAATGATTACGATCAGCTACAGGTATACTGTAGCCTCTATGTGGCAAAGACAATACTAGAATGGATGACAAAAAATATGCTACAGCCAATGTTCCTTCAGAACAGTACAGTTAGATCTGAATAGAAACAGCCACATAAAGGAGGAACAGGCAATACTCTAACACACATTTGGAGAAATACAAAGTAATAGCTAATGAAGTTGGGTTGTGGAAATTATCCCAGAATGGAAAATATTAAGAAGGGGGGAAAACCCAAAGGAACAAAAATTAAAATGCCTCAGGAATTAACTGCAAATTAAAACACCTGCAGCACAACCTAGTTAAAACCATTAGGAAAAAAAAATCAATGCAAAATAGCTATTTGTAAGCTATAAACCTCTAAGAAATGACTCAGTATGGTTATGTTCAGCAGATACATTAGTAGGACCCAGAGGAAACACATGGTAGAAAGCCTTCAAAATAAGCAAAGGATTAAAATAGAGTACTTTTTAACAAGTAGAGAACAAACCTGAATAGCTTAGTACTACTAAAATGGGCGGGGAGACTACAGGAAAAAGCAACACATGTTTAATGATAGATACAAAAAGAAGTTTTCTTGAATAGTCTAATTTATAAATTCATAAGATGCAATTCAAAAAGTGACCATTAAAATAAATGTTTGCCTGTTGATGCCCACTTGTGAGAATATCCATTCTACTCCTCCTTTCTTACAACGTAAGGAGAAGATAGAGAATGATTTTTTTTTAGAAAATGTAGGCAAACATAACATCTAGGACTCTAAATTTAACATTGCCCCTTTTTGAACCACAAAATTATAATAATTACAAACACTGCAATTTCTGGCTTCTTATATGCTGTTAATTCAGAAATGCAATACACCAAGTTGATTAGACTAAGCTTAAAGAGAAAAGACATCTCAGTCTTATCTTGAACCAATTTTGGCACTATGGCAAATAGAACATGATTGTTAGTGCAGAAAGATTATATCACAAATTAAAATCTTTGAATGGTAACAGTTGTTTTTGTGAAGGAGTCTGAAAAGTTACTACAGTTCTAAAATGACATCATTATTGACATCAAAAGTATACATAGTATTAAGTAATCACTAAGACATCAATTTACATTCATATTAAGGAAGTGAAACAAAATTACATACAGATACTTTTTGGTCTATATTTTGTACATTCAAAATGTTATAAAAACTCATGTAAATTATGATTTACTAAAAACAAAAGAAGGCTTTATTTATGCAAATATCAGTACGTTCAATTGTAATTGTTTAGAAACCAACAAAATGGGAAACATACCTTTTCTGGATCAAGAGTTGTTATGACCCATACGCAGTGTGCATTGTCTTCATATTGAACAGGATAATTGGGTGATGTGATAATACCACTCGGACCACGGAGGTTAGAACCACACGTTCTAGCTAAAATATGGAATGCATGAAGTAGAAGAGATTTCAGAGATTCTCATTTATTTAAAGAGAAAATAGCAGGACACTGAAAGTTCCCTGAAGTGGGAATAGCTATTACATTTCTGTAAAATTTATAAATATGCTATGGAACTTCCAGTTGCACTAGAACTATGGATAGCAGTCTACAAAGAATGTTTAAAAAGCTTTATTTTCATAAAGAAAGAACAGCGTTTATGTCTTTATTTTACTGAATGTGGCCAATCACAACTACATTTTTTTGCAATTGTGCTCCATTTTATGCTTTGCAATTATGCTACACTTTCTGTGCAATTATGCCACATTGTGCTAATGTAATATGTAATGAAACAATTCTAAAAAAAATTACAATCCTTTAGTATAGAATTTAATGGCTGGCAACAATGAGGTAGTGATGAGCTACAAGGCTAAATGGTCATGGTCTACTTTTGTTCTGCTCAGAAACCATCTTTTTTGGACTCCTCAGATAAGGACCAATCAGAGATCAGCTTGCCAACTTCAAATACAAAAGCCCAGCCAATCCAGTTCAGTTGTCTATAAACTATGAGAGGGACATCACAAAGATTACTTTCCTCTGAAAGTAACAGCAATAAAATATCAGAACTAGAGAAAACTCTGCTACACCTAGTGTTCCTTCAAAATAGTAAAGCTAGAAAAGAATAGAAAAAGCCATAGAAAATAAACCAAACTTATTCAGTATGAAAGCTCATCACTGCTTCATTACAATTCTCACTTAGAAATCTTGGAAACATTAAAATTAAAATAAGCAATGTACAGTATATTTCAAAAGTTTTTGTCAATGTTAATTTAGACCCCAAGCATCAAACATAAATTGAGGAACTATAGAGCCAGGGTGAAGTCTATCAAGAAACGTACTGAAGATATTACTTTTATAAATGTTCTATTACAAAGATTCTCATAATTGAGTGGTTCATCTAATTGGAATCCATTTAAACATGAAGGAATCATAATACAGATAATGAAAATCTGAGGTATTAAAATGTGAGTGGACTCAGAAATATAAATGGAACTGTATTCATATCATGAAAGTCATACATTTTTTTAACTGAAAGTAAAATAATGATATTCATAATACAACAGTATGATGAATAGTATTTATATGATACAAAATTATCGTATAAATTAATTATTTAATTATCACAATATAATTAATTATATGTTTATCATAGGAGCTAGTTGTCATGAAATGCATTCCTTATAATGATAGTAATAATGTAACACAGTAACAATGTGTTTGTGTATTTGTCTGTGTGTGTGTGTGTGTGTGTGTGTGTGACAGAGAGAAAATTATATATACTGTATATAGCTATATCCATGGCTAATGATTCATTCTTTCTGCCACTCATACTGGATTGAGAGATCACAACTCTTTATCAAAAAAAAAAAAAACATTACAACATGTGTTTTCATACATTTCTTGAAGTTTCTTAATATGCAAATAGCATCATATTTAAAGTATGCAAACTAGACATCACAAGATAGTAATATTGTTTCTATTTTGGTAATTAATAAGGTGATTTAACTCATCTGGAACAATTTATGGCAAAGGCAAATATGAGAATACATATAATTTGAGATTACAATCAATATTCTAACATTTCAATATTTTTCTACATAACCAAGCAGAATTTCAAGTAATTAGCTTAAACATTAGTAATCTTTCAGCTGTAACATTGTAATATGTAACATTGTAATACATAATCAACTACTAATATATGTAGTTGATTCTTTTTCCTTTGAACACAGCCTAAAAGGAAATCAAGATAAATATTTTATTTCTATATACTAAAATGTTTGTTAATATGAATAGTACTTTAGAATTAAATCACATTAATTGCTAAAATAGCTTGTAATTACCACATAGTACCTGTGGAGCTGCACAGATCTTTTAATAATTAATTAACTGATAATTAATTCGCTACATCGAAAATAAATATAGGGCAATGCATGTTAATTGAGTATTTATATATCATGCAAAATGTGCCAGACAAAGGGATGTAATTAATTTTTAAAAGATTAAGATTCAAAGGATAAGTAATTTTCCATAAAGGTAGGGGAGTTAGTCTTTAGAGGTTAGGCATAATCTAACATAAAGGATCAGACTTTATTCGAATACAGATTTCAGTACTTTTTTTTTTTTGCATTTTTTTTTAAAAATAAAACTTTTTCTTATCCTCGGACCCCCAAAGATTTCCTGAGTTTTCATAAGAACAATGTGCAGTATGAATAAAAATGCCTATCAGGTATACAATTAATTAATGAAGATGAAGGCAGAACAGCTTGCTACCAGCTTCCATTTTGAACAATACTTACCACGGCAAATTGGCCTATGGTCACTCCAAGCAGCTAAGGTATCTGTCACCTTTTGACAAGTAATGCTTTTCGTTCCTTGGAGCACATAATTATCATCACAGGAAAAATGCACATTAGCACCAACTCTAGGGAAAGGAGAAAAAAACAATAACAACAGGCTTAAGGGTTATGGCATTATAAAACTGAAGTTATTGTATGCAGATCAAAGGTCATTCTTGAAATAGCATTTTTTTTCCTATTGTCAAAGTAAACATGTAACCAGTTTTCTTCTTCACTGCAGGAGTGGATTGCTACCGGTTCGCCCTGGTTCACCCCCAAATTGGTTCTCCGGTTGCCGCTGGCATTGCCGGCATGTTGTTTAGTAGTGCGCGCAAGTGCACAGTTCCCTGTAATGAATGCACGAAGAACAATTTCCATTAAACTGTGCATACGCGCACAGTGCACATCTGGTGCATGCACGCCCGAAGCGAGCATGAAGCGAACCGGTAGTAAACCTGGGAGCAACCCACCTTTCCTTCACTGGATATATGGATGTGTGGTAGGAGAGTTTAAGAAAAAAAAAAGAAACCTTGCTAAAAGTATAAAGCAGAAGAATTTCTTGTGGCTTACGGATAGGCAGAAAGAAAATAAAACTACAAATGAGAGTGAGAGTGAGAGTGAGAGTGAGAGTGAGAGTGAGTGAGAGAGAGAGAGAGAGAGAGAGAGAGAGAGAGAGAGATCCCAAGGAAGAGAGATGGTGATATCTTGGCTTAGAGTTTGTGTCCTGGCTGCCACAAGAGGGAGACTCCACAGGCCTCTGACTGGGCCTGCAGAGGACATGTTTATAAGGCAACAAGATTGTTAAGGGGCCATTTGGCCAAAACGAACAGCCTTTGGAACATTTTTAGACTTATTGCTTACCACAAGTTTCAATGTTTTATATTATTGTGTTGTTTAACTTGATTTTTATCTTAACAACTATTATTTTTAATTAAAGTGTATATTTCCCTCTACGAGAGGGAGATATGTTGGTGTGCCTGGGCCAGGTCGGTCTGTTTACCTGGGAAAGGGATAGAAGGGCCCAATTGCCAATGGAGCAAAAAGCTAAACATGAAAGTAAACTGTTGACTATATGTTGCATTGCCAATATGACTGCAGATTTGTGAATTGTTAAATGGACCGAGCAATTTTGGCAGGCACATTTTTGATAGATGAGCTTCTCCTTGGTTTACAAAAATCTAAATAAACAAACATGCCGTATGCTTCAACCATCTTTTTTTTTTATTTCCAGATGGAAACTGTTCTAAAGGAAATATCCTCACAGCAAGAACACTGTAATCAGTCTGGTATTTATTACTGCTGTAAGTATAAGAAGTTTTAAATTTAAAGGCTATTTAATCAAATTCACCCAATTCTTAAAATCAAATCACCAGATAAAGTCCCTTCAAATCAATTCAAATGTTCAGTGGACATCTGTGCTTCTAGGGACATATTTTTTATCAAACACGACTCATTCTTCAAATCAGTTTATAGATATGAATCAATTCACAGATTTAAATCCTATTACAAGTGATTCTTATTTTAGTATTTATTGGAAGATCTGATTGGATTAATTTATTCATCTCACAGTTTTTGAAACTTGCCCCCCTGTGCAGAATCTAGGCTGAATAGAGGTAGTTCTTGACTTACAACCATTCATTTAGTGACTGTTCAAAGTTATAACTGAACTGGAAAACGTGTCTTATGACTGTTTTTCACACTTATGATCATTGCAGCATATTCCAATGATTACATGACTAAAATTAATACACTTGGCAACTGGTTTATATTTATGAAGATTGCATTGTCCTGGGGTCATGTGATCATCTTTTGTGATCTTCTGACAAGAAAATGGGGAAGCCAGATTCACTTTACAACCCTATTGCTAACTTAACAACTTCAGTGATTCACATAACTGTGGCAAGAAAGTCATAAAATGAGGCAAAGATTATTTAATGCACTTAGCAACAGAAATTTTGTGATCATAAGTCAAGGACTACCTGTATACTATATTTTTATAAGAAGAGTTAAAATACAAAAAAGACAAAGGTAAAGTATACATTTAATAGTCTATCATTATAACAATATCAGACTGAGGCAGGCCATTAAATGAATCAGGACATAAAAGTGAAGCAAGTCATAAAGTGAGACAAGACAGAAAGAAGGAATGAAAACTTGTTTTTAAGACATGTAAAAGACAGGAAATGTTAAAAACCAAACTGCAAGTTCAGCTAAAGTTAACACATATAATAATAATAATAATAATAATAATAATAATAATAATAATAATAATAATAATAATAATAATAATAATAATAATAATAAAAAATATTTATTTCTTAGCCGCACCCTCTCCCGAAGGACTCGGGGCGGCGTACAACAAACATATGAAATAAATATGTAAAGAAGACAAACATATAACAGAGACATATACCGAGACATACACAAGGAGGAGGTCGGCAGATGAGTAAAAACAATTAGAATACAGTGTTTAAAACCCCTAAATAATTAAATATAATTAAAATACCCAGTTAAAAAACCCGTCAGGAGCGATATGGTTAAATCAAAGTTAAGCCAGGCCAGCTGCTTGGAATAGGTGGGTCTTAAGCTTAATACGAAAGGAGCGGAGGTCAGAGGTATTCCTAATATCCGGAGGGAGGTCATTCCACAGGACTGGGCCCGCCACAGAGAAGGCTCTACTCCTAGGCACCGCCCCCCGACACTGTCTAGTGGACGGCACCTGGAGGAGGCCCTCTCTGTGCGAGCGGATTGGTCGCAGGGATGTATGGGGCAGAATACGATCCCGCAAGTAACTAGGTCCTGAGCCATGGAGCGCTTTAAAGATTGTTATCAAAACCTTGAAACGCACCCGATAGACCACAGGAAGCCAGTGCAGCTCGCGCAGGAACGGTGTCACATGGGAGTACCTAGTACTCCCCATAATTACCCGCGCGGCTGCATTCTGGACCAACTGTAGCCTCCGGGTGCATTTCAAGGGAAGCCCCATGTAGAGAGCGTTACAGTAGTCCAAGCGAGACGTCACCAGCGCATGAGTGACTGTGCGTAAGGCGTCCCGGTCCAGTAGGGGGTGCAATTGGCGCACCAGGCGAACCTGGTGGAACGCCCCCCTTGCCACGGCTGTCACATGGTCATCCATGGACAGCCGGGCATCCAGGAGGACGCCCAAATTGCGCGCCCGCTCCACGGGGGCAAGTTGAATGCCCCCGATGGCCAATGATGGAATTAATTGGCTGAACCGGGGAGCTGGTACCCACAGCCACTCCGTCTTGGAGGGGTTGAGCTTGAGTCGGTTGTCATCCATCCAGATCCGTATGGCTTCCACACACCGGGACATCACTTCGATGGCCTCGTTGGGGTGGTTCGGGGTGGAAAAGTACAGCTGAGTATCATCAGCGTACAGATGGTATCCCACCCCGAAACCACGGATGATCTCACCCAGCGGCTTCATATATGTGTTGAACAGGAGTGGCAAGAGGACCGATCCCTGTGGTACCCCACAAGTAAGGGGGCGTAGGGTCGACCTCTCTTCTCCTGCCAACACACGCTGCGTCCGGTCAGAAAGGTAGGAGCCGAACCACCGCAAAACGGTGCCCCGGACCCCCAAACCCTCCAGCCGGCGCAGCAGGATACCATGGTCGATGGTATCAAAAGCCGCCGAGAGGTCTAATAGGACCAGGATAGAGGAGCAACCTCTATCTCTGGCCCTCCAGAGATCATCCACCAACGCGACCAAGGCCGTCTCCGTGCTGTGACCGGGGCGGAAGCCGGACTGGCGCGGGTCTAGATAATCATCATATGAGTCAAGCGTATAGCTAACCACACAAGGTTGCTGGAAACCTAGGCAAGATATTTAGTAATAGGAACTATGAACCAATCAACGCTAGTATGTTACATTTCCGTGTTCTGCTGCTTGGAAAGATGGTTTTAATGGTGGGACAGGACCACATGGCTTGAGTCCTGAACAGAAATGTGATCACATGCTTCAATGTTGGGAAGAAGAAGAGAAGGGCCGAGGGAGGGGCTTGCTAGGGTTTTTATAACCTGTTCAGTCCCACCTCTCTGTTTCCTGTTCCTGTGTAAGAAATGTATTCTGATTGGTTGTCAGACTCACATGGGCCCATGCAGGGGCAACTCTCTAGGCTGAGTCCAGGTTTGGTTGAATTCTCAGAGTTCTCAGATGCCATGTGGTCAGTTGAGTAAAGGCTTATATTATGATGCCTTCATTCCCATCCCCCTGGAGCTGAAGGGGAGAACTCTTTTATTATGTAAAGTGGACTAGCTTGGCCACCTTAATGGCCCATTGACAAAGTGGGGATGGGCAGGAAGATGCAGGAATTTACTTTGTGTTTAAAATGTGTTTCTCCCTTTTTCACATCCAGGAAAATATAATATTCTGCCCTTTCAATATTTCCTAGGATATTTCATTTTTCTGGGAAAGGGATGGGTGATAACTTTCCACAGTAGGAAAGGGAAAGCAAAGAAAAAGGAGGCTTGCTTACACCTTTTTAATTATAAAACATAAATTGCTAAAATCACAAAAGAGAAAGACTTGAAATGATCAAAGTCTCAGTGTTAGATATTAGCATATACCGCTGTAAGTCTCCACTCAGGTCCGCCACTAGGGCGGGAACAAGGGGTTGTTCTGATTGGACGGGAGGCGTACCCGATCCCTATAAAAGGGGAGCTATTAGACACCAAGCTAAGCTGGATCACTACTACTACTAACTAAAGAGCTGTTGTTGTCACTATCGTCTGGAGTCTGTTCTCTCGTTGCCCGAATCTAACATTGGCGATGAAGGTGGGATGGAGAGACAGATAGGACGAAGAAGCTACCTCCAGAATCTACGAATCCGATCCAGCCCCGGAATTTGGCGGAACTTCCGGCAGCCATCTCAGCGCGGCAAATTCGAACACAGACAAGATGTCGATGCACACTCCACCAACTCCATACGACCCAATCGCCGAGCATTGGGAATCCTACATGCTGAGATTCGAATGTTTCCTCGAGGCAAACGATCTCACGGGAGTACCGGACTCCCGGAAAAAGAATATGTTCCTGAGCTACTGCGGTCGAGAGGTCTTCGAAACGGCCAGGGATCTCTCTGAGCCAACCCCCATCCAGGCGGTAACATGGACGGCGCTACAGCAGACGCTGCAAACGCATTACGCGCCAAAACCTTCCCGCCACGTTCGCCGCCAGGAATTCAACACGAGGAACCAGAAGACGGGAGAATCCATAAACCAGTACGTTGCAGCACTTCAAAAAGCAGCAATGCATTGCGAGTTCAGGGACCTGGATGAGCAAATCCTGGCGCGCCTCATTTGCGGGTTAAAAGACATTTCGTTACAAAAACGATTGTTGGCCAAATCCAACCTAACCCTGCAAATTGCGCTAGACGAGGCGAGAGCTTCTGAATCGGCAGACAGATCGTCCGAAACAATACAACGCGGGCACAGCGAAATCCAGACCGGAGCCAGGCAATCCAGAGTGCACTATGAGGCCACCGATCAAGAGGCCAAGGACAGCGAATTCGAAGACAGCCATCGCATGAGGAGCAGTCACACAAGACCGGTGGGAAAACCCGAATTCCATTTGCCACCATGCGCAAGCTGCGGAGGGAACCACCCCCGGTCTACCTGCCGTTTCAGAAACGTTGTTTGCTCGCATTGCGACAAACTGGGGCACATCGAACGAGTGTGCCGGAGCGAAGTCCCTGCCACACAATGGCAGCCTCCTATGTACCGCTGACAGAAGCCCAACCCAGGGGCTTGGCGAAAAAACAAAGGGCGCCCAGAGAGAGAACCAAGGGAGTCAGCGGAGAGAGAGTATCCCCAAAGAGCTGAAAGGGCATATTCACAGAGAGCCGAGAGAGAGTATTCCCAGGAAACTGAGAGAGAGTATCCCCAGAGAGAACCCATGAGAACCTATCTCACAACGATAGGTCAGGTCTGCACAAAGCGGCCTAAAAAGCTGAAACTCACTGTCCTCCTGGAGGACTCCCCCTGCAAGCTTGAAGTCGACACGGGATCGTCCCTGACGATCATCTCGTGGTCAGCCATGAAAAGAGCAATTCCGAGCCTTAAGAAGCGCCAACTGCGAACACCAGACATCCTGCTACGAGACTACCAGGGGAACAGGGTCCCCATCGTGGGTCAAGGCACGTTTCGGGTCCAGTTCAAAGACATCATAGCCCAGCTGCCCGTGACCGTCGCCAGGGCGCCATTACAGAGCTTCCTTGGACTGGATTGGTTTGAAGCCCTGGGGCTAGAAGTCACCGGAATCAACGCCGTGGAGAACAGCAGCGCTGAGCAGATTTTTAAGGAGTTCGAGGATGTGTTCAGCCCCGGCCATGGTAAGTATGTGGGAAAGCCAATATCATTCAATCTAGATCCCAAAGTGGCACCAATCCGACTCAAACCTAGAAGAGTGCCTTTTGCACTCCGTCCCAAGATTGACAAGGAAATCGATAAGCTCATAGAGCAAGGGATCCTTGAACCGGTGGATCACGCGCGTTGGGAAACCCCCATTGTGACCCCAGTTAAATGAGATGGGTCAGTCCGCGTCTGCACGGACTATAAATGCACAATTAATGTCGCCCTACAACAGAGTGCGTATCCTGTGCCCGTAGTCCAACACCTATTGCACTCGTTGGGGCCAGGAAAAATATTTGCAAAGTTAGACATGGCACAAGCATATCAGCAGCTGCCTGTGGATAGCACCACGGCGGAGGCCCAAACTATAGTGACGCACAGGGGTGCTTTTAAATGCAACCGGTTACAATTCGGCGTAAGCATCGCTCCAGGTCTGTTCCAAAGCGTCATGGAACGGCTTTTGCAGGGCATACCAGGAGTCGTCCCATATTTTGACGACAACTTGGTGTCGGCTGCAAACGAGGAGCAACTGTTAAAACGTGTTAGAACTGTTTTGGCCAGAATCAGAGAAAAGGGTCTCCGCCTAAAAAAGGAAAAATGTCAAATTAACGTGCCGAGCGTAGAATTCCTGGGGTATAGAATCGATGGACTGGGTATACACCCAACATCGAAGAAAATTAAGGTGATCCAGGATGCCCCCACACCACGAAATCAGACCGAGTTGCAGGCATTCCTCGGACTTCTTAACTTCTACAGCGTTTTTCTAAGACAGAAAGCCACCGTCGCTGAGCCGTTACACCGACTCCTAGCCAAGAACGCGAAATGGACCTGGGGACGTTCCGAGGTGGCCGCCTTCACCGCAGTCAAGCGTCTACTTACGACCGACTCGCTACTCATCCAATACAGCCAAACCCTACCACTGGTATTGACCTGCGATTCATCACCTTTCGGCGTCGGCGCAGTACTCAGCCACAGAATGTCAAATGGAAACGAAGCACCCATAGCATTCTACTCAAGGACTTTATCATCGGCTGAACGAAACTACAGCCAAATGGACAGGGAAGCGTTAGCCGCTGTGGCTGGAGTCAAACGTTTCCACGAGTATCTCTACGGCCGCGATTTCAAACTTATCACAGATCACAAACCATTGCTGGGTCTTTTGGCGGGAAACCGCCCCACACCGGTCTCACTCTCCCCGCGCATGACCAGGTGGACTGTTTTCCTGGCTGCGTATTCCTACAAGTTGATACATCGACCGGGTTCCACATTAGGGCACGCAGACGCACTCAGCCATTGCCCACTACCAGAACTGTTAACAGACCCCACTCCCAAAATACCGGTTCTCCTGATTGACTGTTTGGACTCAGGACCAGTTTCTTCTGTGGACGTTGCTAGGTTTTCTGCTAAGGACAATGTAATCAGACAGGTACAAACTTGGGTATGGAGGGGGTGGCCCAAAGGGAATGTGGGACCCGAATTCAAACTGTTTTGGTCTAAGCGCGACGAACTGTCGGTTTTACAAGGTTGTTTATTGTGGGGGGGTCGAGTTGTTGTACCATACGCACTGCGGAGAAATGTATTAGAGGCTTTACATGTTGGGCATCCAGGAATCGTAACAATGAAAGCATTAGCTAGGAGTTACGTTTGGTGGCCTAATATGGACAAGGAGATAGAGGAATGGGTAGCCACTTGTGATCCGTGCCAAGAGTCCAGACCAGCCCCCCCTGAAGCGCCCGCCACGGAATGGGACAAACCAAAAGCACCCTGGTCGCGAATACACATTGATTTCGCAGGGCCAGTCCAAGGGCAAACGTTTCTAATAGTTGTGGATGCATACTCCAAATGGTTGGAAGTAGTCCTAATGACTTCAATCACGGTAGAGGCAGTCATTAAGGTACTACGGTGACTTTTCGCCACTCATGGCCTGCCCGACCTCCTGGTCTCCGACAACGGGCCCCAATTCACGGCCATGCAATTCGAAACATACTTAGCGAGTCAGGGAATTTGGCATGCCCTCGTCGCGCCATTCCATCCGGCATCGAACGGACAGGTGGAGAGAATGGTGCGATCTGCAAAAGAGACCCTCGCTAGGATGGGCCCAGGTGATTGGCAAACACGAATCGACCATTACTTACTAATCCAACATATTACCCCTAGTGCCACGACCAGAAGGAGCCCCGCTGAACTCCTCATGGGTCGCCGATTACGGTCTCACCTGGACCGGCTTCACCCAAACTACTCTGCCACATCGCCCCCAGACTCCACAAGCAAAATTCGGAACTTTAGCATAGGGGATTCAGTATACGCCCACAACTATGCAGGGGGGACGCTGTGGATTCCGGCAAAGGTAATTGGTATCACGGGTCCTCGATCATACTTGTTGGAACTAGAGGACGGGAGGAACTGGAAGAGGCACATAGACCAACTCCGAGGTCGCCTAACGCACTCCAACCTACGATCAGCAAATGAAGACTTCATTCCGTCGGAAAATCAGCCAAGGCAGCAACCCGAATATCCGAGCACAGAGGACTACAGCACCACGGAGCCTGGGGTTGAACCGGAGATCAACGATAGAGCGGAACAGCCTCCGAGCGAGGGGAACCTACCATCCCCTGCCAGCGAAACGGAACAGGAGGAACACGCCGATCTCACACCCGTTCCTACTCAACCCGAAATCTGACGGTCCACCCGAGTAAGGCAGAAACCGGCATACTTACAGGACTTTGTCACAAACCGGAACACTCCATCTAAGAGGGGAGGGGTGTTAGATATTAGCATATACCACTGTAAGTCTCCACTCAGGTCCGCCACTAGGGCGGGAACAAGGGGTTGTTCTGATTGGACGGGAGGCATACCCGATCCCTATAAAAGGGGAGCTATTAGACACCAAGCTAAGCTGGATCACTACTACTACTAAATAAAGAGCTGTTGTTGTCACTATCGTCTGGAGTCCTTTCTCTCGTTGCCCGAATCTAACACTCAGTCATTACCATAGTTTAAAATATGAAATGTTTTTTTTTGAGGGGGGGGGGGAACCATCAGTGTTAAGCCAGTGGTGGCCATATAGGCTGTAAAAGGAACTCACTCTTTTTCCAATTAATTTCATTACAGAAATAACTTTCTTAAGACTGGGAGAATCTTTGAATAATGTATTGCAGCCCAGTCTAATAAGCACAACCATTTTTCTCCTGAGAAGTACAGTAGCCGTTTCCTAGTCTTTACGTGAATCCATTAACACAAAACATGTTCTTTGTTGTGTGTACACCACAATTTTTTTAGAAAAGTAAAATTCAGTTATTTACTTCGTCCTGACAAGAGGAAACACTACAGTCTGTAAAACCTATGCTGCAAATCCCTTCTGCACTATTATTTTCTTTCATCTATAACTCTTTTATTTTAGGTCATCAAGGCTATGACCCAAAACATGGATATCTAAAAGAAGGTAAAAGACAAGCAGCCATTTTTTGTATTTTTTGGAAATAAAATATCAAGATTATTCAGATATGTGTAATGAAGGACAACCTCAAAGATGATGTTTTTATGTGATTTTCATCATTAAAGGGACACCGGAAATTTTTGTATTTTTGTTTTGACTTTTTTTTTAATGGGTATTTCTATCTAAATTGAAAGCTATAGAGTAGCTTTAAGGCAAACATCTGCAAAAAGATGTAACCTTTTCAAAAGATTCCCCTCACCACTAATGTATTTGCTTTGCTAAATTAGACTGAATCACAGCATAGATTATATTCCAGACTCAGATATTCAGAGACTGACAAATATGTACAAGCCACTTGAAGCATTGATTGATTTCATCTTCTTAGGATGAACAGTATATCGATAACAAGTCACTGCTTGTTACTATTTTCCTCCTTTTTTTCTGGGTTGGGGAATGGCATCGTTTTGCCTCCATAACTTTGTCTACAGTTGATAGCACAATTCCTTGCTGCAGAATGAAGGATGGAGCTCTTATTATCAAATCCTTTATCCCTATTTCATATCACATTGTATCCTTATTCAGAAATCACATAATTGACCAATAACAAGTGCAAAGAACTTAGGTGTCTGTCTCTTGTTAGGCAGCTTGACAGATGACTAAGCACCACATATATTCACCTATCCCTGCCACACCATACTGGAAGGGAAAAGGTGTTTTTTTTTCCCCTGCCAGAAAATGACAATTGGTAGGAGAAGAAATGCAGACAATGGGATGCAAAAATCATTTTCCTTAACTTGGTCTGCATTAAAAGAATAAGAAAAGCACCATTCACTGATCTCATTACTGAGACATATTACCGATAAGTTCGCTTGGTGCTGGCTATTGACTGAAGGAAACAGTTTTAACACTATCCTATGTCTATCTCCATTTTGTACTCTTTCTTACTCCTAAAGATTTTGCCCTTGTCAATGGATAATATGATATAAAACCCAACAGATTATCTCAAGAGCTTCATTCATTACTCATATGGTTTGCTATATGTTCATGCATGTTTATGGGTATATATCAGTGGTGGGTTTCAAACTTTTTTAGAACCTATTCTGTGGGTGTAGCCTATTTTGTGGGTATGGCTTGGTGGTCATGTGACCAGGCAGGTGTGGCCAACTTGACACCACTCATGCACACTCAGTCACGACACACACACACCCAAGCCATTCTCACGGTAGCAAAACTTTTTGGGACTCTGATGAAGGGAGGGGAAGAAACTCCCAAAAATGGACAACTGGAGGATTAAGGGCTGATATTGGGGGGATTGGAGAAGGCCGGACAGGGAGGAATACAGGAGAAAACTATCACACACTGGGAAAAGAACTTTGGGAAATTGGAGAAGGCAGGACAGAGAGGAATCCAGGAGAAAACTCCTGAGGTTGCCACTGCTGTCTGGCGGATTGTGCTTCTCCCTTCACCACTTGCACTCCCAGGTGTGGTGAGCCCTGCAATGGGACTTGACACCAAATTGCAGGTTCGTGTTTGTGTCCTGCAGTCATGCATAGTGCCCCCCCCCTGGTTCCTCCTTTTGCATTCTGTTTTTTTGGGGGGAGGAAGCAGTAATATGGTAAAGGAAGCGAGCACCGGCCATCATCCCTGCTTCTTTCCTTTGTGAGCCGTGGCAGCGGGAGAAACCAAGGCTCCTTTGCAAGCGGGGGAGGGGACAAGCGGGGGGTAGCCAGCAGAGAGACTGTACCAGTATGGGGCCTCCAGCTGTAACAGTTCGCAAATGTATGCCCAATTTCTGGTACCGGTCCTGGCATACCAGTGCGTACCGGTAGAAACCGACCACTGGTATATATGCTGTGGACTATTGGAATGCGCTCAATATGGGCATGACCTTGAAACTCATTCAGAAGCTTCAGATGGATGCACAATACCACTATTATAGGTGCTGCATTAGCTCCCAGTATGATTTCAGGTACAATTCAAGGTACTGGTTAACATACCTTGAAGGCCAGCATGGCATGGTTATTTCTGGGACCACCTCTCCCTTCCCATCGGATCTGGTAGAATGGAGCATACTCCAAGTTCTCGTGCTAAGGCAGTGGCACATAGGGGGCCCAAGCAAATATATCACGATGCTTGCCCTAAGAAATAGGCTCCATTCAGAGGTTCAAACAACTCCAACCTATGGCCTTTTGGAAAACCACAAAGATCTGGCTTTCCTCCTAGGAACAGGAGGCTGAGTTTTTAGTTGAGGAGCTCTGGATGATGGATGAATATCAGATGTTAGGCATTTTCAGTGAGGGGGACTCAATCTAAGTCTTTATTGTTTTTGAAGTTCTATTGCTAATGTTTTCTATAGAATTTTTATTGGAGCTTCATTGGATAGATGAGAAACCTTACAATTCTGATTAATAAAGAAAAGAATAAAATAAAATGGTAAAATAGTAAAGATTAGAATTTTGCACATTTACGCCTCAGCACTGTTTTCTCAAATGAGACATGTTTTATCTTACATTTGGAATGGGATGGGATGGGATGGGATGGGATGGGATGGGATGGAATGGAATAGAATAGAATAGAATAGAATAGATTCATTGTCCAAGAGAAATACGACACACAATGAATTTGTCTTCAGTGCATAAGCTCTCAATGTATATAAAAGATATAAGTGATAAATCATGATCATAGTAATCATAAATACATTCATCATGAATCATAATATACAACACTTGATAGTGATAGTCATAGGATACTAAATAAGCAATCAAAATCATACAAAGAAACTAAATAAAACATTATAAATCATAAAGATAGAAGCAATAACGTTATAATTGTAAGAAGAAAAGGAGATAGGTAATAGGAAGGATGAGAAGAATAATAGTAATACTGTCTTAGTAAATAGTTTGACAGTGTTGTGGGAATTAGTTGTTTAGCAAAGTGATGGTATGCAGGGGAAAATTGTCTTTGGGTCTAGTTCTGCATCTAAGTATATTTCATCAAAGTAAACCAATATTTTAATTAATTTGTTTCCTGGTTAGTTAACTAAATAATTCCTAAGACTTTTTATTCAATTTATGCATCTGAATTCTTAAAGTTCTTTACTTTAAAAAGTAAGTACTGTGAACTGGAGATTCTTACTTCAAGGAACAAAACTATATTGATAATTTCAGTATTTCTAAATACCAAAGCTATAACTTAGTTAATTGCAAGCCTGTGGTTGCAATTAAGTGATGTAAACAGAGTTCAATGTAATGAGATGGCCATTCTTCTCAACTAAAATTATGACAATATTGGCAACAAAGTTGACTGCATGAACAAATCTCTTTTATTTGATGGATAATGAGAGCCAAGAGCTGTTTCTTTACCATTGTCTTTGTCTGCTCTGTAATGCTTCAAAAGATTATGGTTTTTAAACAATCACATTCTTATGACTGCTTGTTAAGGAAGCAATGCATTTGTATTTAAATTGGTTTAGTTTCCAGTAACTGAATATACTATTCATACATAAACAAATTTCACACAAAACATCAGACTGCTTTAATATTCAGTTATATAATAAACAACTGTATTATACTACTCAGTTTCATGCTCATATTTAGGCATAAAGGATAGAATTATACTTTCTTATTTCTCTGCAAGCTAGCTGTAAATCTAGTAAAATAAGAACAATGGGGAGTTTTGAAAAGAGACAATACTACATACACACATGCATGTTTTGAACTCATACTAGAACGACTGAAATATGTGTGAAAACCTACATTGGTATTGAAAAAGTAACTTTGCATCCTTTGCTCATTTAATACATGATGATAATATGTCATCCGGTTGGATTTGACTGTTAGTGACCGCATAGATTTATTGAATGCATAGTACCATATATTACATAAGGAATCAGTTGTTGAATCTATTTGCAGTTGGGAAATTTTATTTAACCATGATAAACCTGGGATCCTGTAGACTGAACCATGTTTTTAGGTTAATTTAGTTATAATTTGAACAACAAGATAGGGAAAAGATATAGGAGCATTGGCTATGGGGAAAAAATCTAAATTTTCTTCTCTGTAACAAATAGCACGTCATATCTGTGCTTCTACTTTCTCTTTGTTATATCTGTGGGTTTTATATGTGCATCAGAGGTGGTATTCTACTGGTTTGTACCAGATTGCCCAAACTGGTAGTGGAAATCATGGGTGGCTCTGCCCACCTGTGCCCGGCTCTATGACATCCCATTTACCCCCCCCCCCTTTTTTTTGCCACAAGCACATGTGGAGAAGGATCTGCGCATGCGCTGACATTTGCAAACCGTTAGGGAAAGTAACTGTATACCAACCCTGATGTGCATATGTCCACATTGTTTTATGCTAGCTCATGCAAGCAAACTCTTCATTACTTAATTTATGTCTGTTAGCTTAGGTAGAAATGGTATTCCTTCCTGGAAGTAGAACACTTGATTAAGGATAGGAAGGAATTTCCTGTCCCTAATATAATTTCTCCAAATATAATCATCCTTTAGTGTTCACAGTGCTCTGAATTTTGCAATGCAGTTCTGATCCAAATCAATATACAAAAGGCATTTGGGCAAGAGGAAATTATTTGGAAAAATGGGAAGAATCAGATTCATCTGTCCTTGCCTGTGACTGTATCCATACAAATGATGGGCTTCTCCAACTTTAGACGCTACCTTGTTCTGACATGCTGTATCACATGCTGGTCATTGCTAATAGAATTCCAGTTTTATTATATCCGTTTGACTTGTAGCCCAACACCGAATAAATGCCACATAAGAGGAAATAACTGAAGAGGTGAGTAACTTCCCTGTCTATGAAACTGCCCTTTTTTCTAGTTGATAGAATTCTTTGGTCTTTCTAAATTACTTTTTCTGCCCTCCTGCTGATAGAGGAGTGATTTCCAGCTTCTTGAAGATAGCTGAAGTTTGATAAAAAGCCTGTTCTCTTTTCCAGCTTAGCAGGATGATTAAGGAACACTGCATCTCTGTCAAAAGTGCTTCAGAGCCATTGTGACTGAAGCAAACTAAATTGGCACAGAGCAAGCAGGAAATGTAAATAATTGCACCATCTCAAATTTACAGAAAACAGCACAGTTTAGAATAAATTGTGTATGCATTATAGAATGGTCAAATTTGTCTCCCTGTGTTTTTTTTTTTACCCCCTTCTACCCCTAAGCAGAAAATTCTATTTAAGAACTCTTCTCAGTGTTTATATTTCAAGAAAAAGGAAATGTTAAGCCTCAGGGAAAGAGTAAATATTCATTAGATATCAAAGTTTTTTTTTATCTTATGCTTCGCTATATACTGATGTAGTTATAAATCTATTGTCCAAAATCATCAGCTGAGAAATTTTAGACAAGAAATTTGCAATGCCTGAATGCAGAGTGAAAGTGAGAAATAGTGGAGAGTACAAAAGTGTACAAAGGATTGACACTAAGTTGCCCTTTGTGGTGGCAACATTTTTTTCTTGAAAATGTCTAGGTTTAACAATAGCACTTATATATTGCTTCGCAGTGCTTTACAGCATTCTCTGAATGATTTACAAATGTCAGCATATAGTCCCCTAACAGTCTGGGACCTCATTTTCAGACCTCAGAAGGAGGTCAGGATCGAACTTCAGCCTTGAGCAGAGTCAACCTGCAATACTGCATTCCAACCGCTGTGCCATCACATCTTAACTTGAACAAAATGTTGTATAATTGTCAGTTTGAATGCTCCTAGTAATTTTGAGGATAATGAAGATTTATATTTAGGCATATTAAATATTAAAAATATTGGTAGCAAACCTGCCACTATTAGAAGTATCAAATCCAATTCATGTTCCAAGGTATGCTTAAAATCACTTTTAACTGCCAAGTAATAAAGTGAAATTCACTTTTAATTGCAAAGACTATCCATGGAGAGGTGCAATTACTAACCTAACTATGTCATCGCTGCAGAAAAGATATAGATAATGTTAATGCAAACTGATAGCTTTTAACGAGAATATCAGCTTTTCGGTATGCTTTTCTCACGTACAACTAAATAAAAATATCTGCAAACGTAAATCCGTATGAAATACCTAAAGTCCAAGCCTGTTCTCTTCCCATTTTCAGGAATTCCTGGGTCAGGACACATATCTGAGGCAACAGCATCTCCTCCTTGACTCACTGTAATAGAAAAAGAATGGGCTATCACATTTGATAAGCTATACTTTAAATACAACTTTTTAGAAAGACAAAGATAATCATGAAAAGTTTAATGCATTATCCATTAAGAGTCAGCTGTGACCTTAGAGCCAGAAAGTACCTATCCACAGCCTCCTCCTCAACAAGGTCCTAACAATTATGGAGTAACAAGAATAGTTTTTAGCACACAAACACCAAGTTTCTTGCACAGCACTCTAAGTCAAACCTTATTATACCTTAATGCAAAGTGTGAACACCTAAGGGAGGAAATTGTTTGTCTCCCAACATAGAAAGTTGGGGTTTTTGTTCATACAGAGTACAGAAAACTCAACACACTGAAACTCAGGCAATTGATTATTGCCCCTTCACTTTCCATAGCTGTAAATGTGAAACTTATTAGCAGTCCAATGCACTTAGGTTTAGGGCCTTATAAATACCTCCACACCTTCTAGAGGCTGATGAGAAAGTGGATTTGGATATTCTGGCAAAGATATGGAACTTGTCCCATTTTAATATCAACATAGTTTATAACCGGAGACCCAGAACTGTACATTAGCCTTTAAAACTTGGACTGTGGCTCTGAGAAATGTCAAAGATTGTAAACAAATTGTAATGTGACATAAATAGAAAAGACTTACAATCTCTGACTGGAAGGGTATCCTACTTATATTTTATTTAGTCTTTTGTGTGTATGTGTGTGGGGTGTGTGTGTGTGTGTGGGTGTGGGAGTGTATCTAGATGGATGGATGAATGGATGGATAGATAGATGATAGATGATAGATAGATAGATAGATGATAGATAGATAGATAGATAGATAGATAGATAGATAGATGATAGATAGATAGATGATAGATAGATAGATAGATAGATAGATAGATAGATAGATAGATAGATAGATAGATAGATAGATAGATAGATAGATAGATAGATAGTCAGTCTTTTGGAATATAGTTTAAGGTCTATAATTCAAAATTTGATGGATGTGAAGTATAGTTCTGCTTAAGGCTCAATTCAGCTCTGCTAAACTTCTAGAATTCCCAACAGAAGGTCAATAATCATTTCTACAGTATAGTGAAAACATCCAAGATTGAGAAAATTGATTTAATATTGTTATATCTATAAACACAACAAATGTTTTTTGGTAGTTTATGACTTTCTGGAAAATCTGATTATACAATACATCATGTGTCTCAAAATTATGTATAAAAGTTTCAGCACACTAAAAATTACGTTAAATATATTGGATTCTGACCTTGATTTTATTCAAAGAAAGAAATCACAATCAAGCTATATATCTTTCAATCTCTACTAAGATTATTTTTAATTTACAATATATAAGTCCTCTAGAACTATTTTGAATATACTCTCTTATTTTTCAGCATTGTTTCCAAGTCACTCTTCATGGTTAATATATCACAGTAACTTTTCAGCATCAATCCCCATGTGTGAGGGTGTTCCTCATTTCAAGCTTCATAAGTTGCTGAATAAAAAAAGGAACACCCTGATCTCAGAACCTTTCAGCAATTTTTGTTTCATTTAAATAGGATTCACATCAGCACACATGTTCTCCTCCTTGCTATGAAGAGCAAAATGTGCCTAAAAATTATGTCAGAATAAGTAATATATATTTATTGACTCCCCAAGAGAAAAAAAAACATGCTCAGACAAAGGAAATTACATAATATCTTGTTCATAGACTCTCCATGAAAAATATTCAGCGAGTTGTCATTTTGGTACAATATTCAATATTGTGATGGAATGTTGTCTGGCTTCCCAGGAGAAAGGAAGTTCATTTCAGAAAAGCAAAAGACAGCCAAGCTCAGAAGCTGGGATAGCTTCTGTGGAGAAAAAGAGTTTTAAGTTTTTTTCCCTATTAGGTCTTAAAGAATATGTTTAGTGGTACAGGTAGTCTGTTTTAGTTTGGAAAGATTAGTGTCCATGGGTGATGTTCGTCCACCATGTTCAAAGAGGACCTGGCATCTAACAATACAATAGCAGAGTTGGAAGGGACCTTGGAGGTCTTCTAATCCAACCCCCTACCTAGGTAGGAAACCCTATTCCGTTCCAGACAAATGGCTATCCAACATCTTCTTAAAGACTTCCAGTGTTGGGGCATTCACAACTTCTGGAGGCAAGCTGTTCCACTGATTAATTGTTCTAACTGTTAGGAAATTTCTCCTCAGTTCTAAGTTGCTTCTCTCCTTGATTCGTTTCCACCCATTGCTTCTTGTTCTACCCTCAAGTGCCTTGGAGAATAGTTTGATTCCCTCTTCTTTGTGGCAACCCCTGAGATATTGGAACACTGCTATCATGTCTCCCCTAGTCCTTCTTTTCATTAAACTAGACATACCTGCAACCATTCTTCATATATTTTAGTCTCTAGTCCCCTAATCATCTTTGTTGCTCTTCTCTGCACTCTTTCTAGAGTCTCCACATCTTTTCTACATCGTGGCGACCAAAACGGAATGCAGTATTCCAAGTGTGGCCTTACCAAGGCCTTATAAAGTGGTATTAACACTTCACGTGATTTTGATTCTATCCCTCTATTTATGCAGCCTAGAACTATGTTGGCTTTTTTGGCAGCTGCTGCACACTGCTGGCTCATATTTAAATGGTTGTCCACTAGGACTCCAAGATCCCTTTCACAGTTACTACTGTTGAGCAAGGTACCACCTATACTGTACCTGTGCATTTTGTTTTTCTTGCCTAAATGTAGAACCTTACTCTTTTCACCATTGAATTTCATTTTATTAGATAGTGCCCAATGTTCAAGTTTGTCAAGATCAATTTGTGGTCTGTCCATGATGTGTCCTCGGGTGGCTGGTAATGCCTATATGGGCATGAAATGTTTTGCCACATGTTGGGCCGACATGTGTGGGCACCATTGTTGCAGCATTTGCAGCTCTGGCTTTGCAGAGTGCTTGTTTCTCTTGTGCTGTGGTTGTTCTTCTGTCCTCAGATGTCTGGCAGCCTTGGTGGATCAGCGTGCACCATGTCAATCGATCTTGTGCCAGGGTTTCCCAGGAGATGGAACAATAAAGGAAACACCTTAGAAGAATCTCAACATGTCTTCTTTGAAGCATGGAATATATGTACATTGTCATACATATTCTCCTTAGAAAATTCACACCACAATTGGTATAGAAACAAAGAAGCTTATTCAGGAGAGTAAATTACCTAGGTATATTGAAACAAACTTAGCTGTCAAGTTGTTTTAAATCAGAGACCAGTGAAAAAGGAAGAGGTGACAATGAAAATTCCAAATAGCGAACCGTGACATTTGAATTTTTATTTTACACTTACAGTAGTAAGTTTTCCTGCAATTCAAATGTGCTCTTTTTTTAAAAAAAAAAAGGCAACTGGACTGTTTGAGGAAGAAGATGTTTTACTTCTCATCCAAAAAATCTTCATCAGTTTTCCTGGAAGTTTATGTTTTCATAAATCGAGACAGAATCATAATTTTTAATTAAATCAATTAAATTAGGATGAACTCGTTTTAGGGACAATTTTCTAATTTGTCCCATGAATGATTTGGCCTAAAATGCATATATTCTCATAGATATGATATTAATAATTGAAACAAAATCGAATTGACTGAAACAAATCATTCTCATAAAGCCCTCAGCCAGCCTAAATACGTAGCTACACACAAAATATAATACAAAAATGATATGTATGTGGCAATATAATTTATTAAAATTACAGGTAAGCTATCTCTTTTTAACAAATATGGAAAGTTACCATAGTTGAGCCTTAAATCAGTGTAACAAATTATATTGAATGAGGATTCCAAGTAGGCTTGAGAATCTTATCTCAGTATATAGGTCTAACTAGAACAAAGTTATGATGTAGGATTCTATTTACTCCCATTCTCCTTCTCTTGTATCCTCTTTTCACTGTTCTTTCAATAAATCTTAAAACTGAAATAGACTGGTATGGATTTGTTCTTGTTTGTTGCATCTTTAAGGGATCATCTACCTGCCTACACAGTTCAGAATAGTTATTCTGTTTGTGTGTAAGGCTAAGGGGGGGAACACCATGTATTTCACATATAATTCAGATTATGTAACAAATGTTTGCTGGTATGGGGAATTATTTTATATAATGAAAAAATAATGAATATAATATGTTCAAGGACAGGTCGTCCTCATTTGCTGATGGTAATTGGAACTGGGGGCTCAATTGCTAAGCAACATGGTTCTAAGGCACAATGTCACGTTACCATGCCAACTTACAATTGCAGGTCTGGCAAGGCCTGGATTGACTTTAAACAGCTGTCCTTTAAAATATGGCTCGCATCAGGGATTGAATTGTTAACAGAATACTGCACATGGCGGGTAATACACAAAAAGATCAAGAGCAACCAAGTGAATCATATTCGCTTTTTCAGTCCTTAAATAAAGATAATCCAGCAAGGTGGTCAAGCCAGCCTTGATACCATACCATAGCCAGTTTGAAAGTGTGCCAAAACAATCTGCTTCTATAGCACTTGGAGCTTAATAACCCATCAATCTTTATGGATACTTTGAGAATGGGGCTAGAAGGATTACTATTATGACATCAGGAAGATTATTCATGCCCAGATTTGCAACTGCTGACTTTTTTCTTTTCTTTTTTGGACATCTGAATTAGTTCATTTTCTTCTGAAGAGCAAGGAAGAGACATTCAAGAAGCTTTCCTTGAAGTGTTTTGTTATGAAACAAATTTCAGGCATTTTTTAAAAAAGAAATACACTGCATTATACAATATACAGTCTATAGCAGTGTTTTTCAACCTTTTTTGGGCAAAGGCACACTTGTTTCATGAAAAATATCACGAGGCACACCACCATTAGAAAATGTAAAAAAATTTAACTCTGTGCCTATATTGACTATATATAAAGTAATTCTCTTGAATAGGAATCAAATAAACACAAAGAAAGTATTTTATAATTACTTTATTATGAAATAGTAAGTAAACAGAAATATGAAAAATTATAAAATACTTTATTCAGTGCGCAACCTGGGCAAAATTGGCTCTTAAAACTGGTGGACTTCAACTCCCAGAATTCTGAGAGTTGAAGTCCACCAAGGGCATCAATCATATTAGCCCAGGCAGGGATCTGCAAAATTGGCTCTTAAGACTGGTGGACTTCAACTCCCAGAATTCTGAGAGTTGAAGTCCACCAAGGGCATCAATCATATTAGCCCAGGCAGGGATCTGCAAAATTGGCTCTTAAGACTGGTGGACTTCAACTCCCAGAATTCTGAGAGTTGAAGTCCACCAAGGGCATCAATCATATTAGCCCAGGCAGGGATCTGCAAAATTGGCTCTTAAGACTGGTGGACTTCAACTCCCAGAATTCTGAGAGTTGAAGTCCACCAAAGGCATCAATCATATTAGCCCAGGCAGGGATCTGCAAAATTGGCTCTTAAGACTGGTGGACTTCAATTCCCAGAATTCTGAGAGTTGAAGTCCACCAAGGGCATCAATCATATTAGCCCAGGCAGGGATCTGCAAAATTGGCTCTTAAGACTGGTGGACTTCAACTCCCAGAATTCTGAGAGTTGAAGTCCACCAAGGGCATCAATCATATTGGCCCAGGCAGGGATCTGCAAAATTGGCTCTTAAGACTGGTGGACTTCAACTCCCAGAATTCTGAGAATTGAAGTCCACCAGTCTTAAAACAGCCACCTTTGCAGACCTCTGTGTTAGCCCAAAGCCTGGCGCTGGGCGGGCCTTGCTCCCCCATTGGTGGAGCCCCAAGAAGCGAGGAGGGAGAAAAAGAGACGGAGGCAAGGAGCTTCCCCCCCCCGCAAAAATCTTATTAGGGAGCCGGCGGGCAGTAGCAAATTAGCTGATCATGCGGCGTGATCGGCTAATTTGCTACTGCCCGCCCGGCTCCCCGGTTAGATTTTTGCTGGGAGGAGGTGGGGGGGAAGCTCCTTAGCCTCAGTTTCTTTTTCTGCCTCCTCGCTTCTCGTCCCCGCCAGGCGGATCTGATCGGAACGCTGTGTGCAAGAGGCAAGCCCTTACTTTTATTATTACTTTTCAATTTTTCCCACGGCACACCAGGCAACATCTCGCGGCACACTAGTGTGCCGCGGAACAGTGGTTGAAAAACACTGGTCTATAGTACATGAGGGTTACAAAGTTATCCGTTCAGTTTAAAGCATCTGTTTAAATACTGGTTTTACTTGGAAAGGTTTTCAAATATTTTTAAATAGAAAGGACTTCTTAGATTTGCTGAAAATACCATAACAGAGGTTTGTTTTGTTTTATCTTCCTTATGCTTTTGTGGCAAACTGTTCCCCCACCCCAGTAATCTCCTATTCAGGTAAATAACAGCATTTGTCTTTCGTTTTTATTCTCCTTCTGTCTATCTCCAATGTGTTTAATGTATTCACTATTATATACTGAATTAAAATTGGGGGGGGGGGACTTGCTGCAAAAAATATTTCCTATGAATAAGACAGGAATTACTGCCATTAGATTCCCCCGTCCTTCTGTGTTTCATTTATTTCTGTAATTAGACTACTGAAAAGACAGTAGCAATTCCCCCCACCCTTCTTTCCAAATTAATAGCACTTCTAAATATAATTCTGGATTATTTTAAAAGAAGAAAATACATTTTAAAGCAATGCTGAAATGAGAAACTAGGCAGGACATGTGCTTTAATTACTTTCTAACTATAGTAAATGTTCATAACAAATTTTAAAATTCAAATTGCAATAAGATTGCTTCAGATCCAAACTATTGATAATTACATTTGCAAAACTATTAGTGAAAATAAAGGGGGGAAAAACTAATTAAGAATTAGCATACCTTACAGAGACGAAGAAAATATATAACTAAGCGCATCCCACACTAAATCTGTCTCTTCAGAAATTACTTCAAATGTTAGCACTTCCCTTCTTTTGCTAGTTACATATATAAAAATAAAGATGCTAATTAATCTCTTCCTTTTGCAATGACACTATAGGGATCTTAATACCTTGGATACAGAATGCTTATTTCTTTTTGTCTTGTGTTCTGTTGGTTGATGAACAATTCAAATGACAACATCATTCTTGATGATAAAGTGATTAAAACGGTGTTGTTTTTGTCAAAGCAACAAGACAATAACATCATGATGGACATTGTGATATTTCATCCTAAGTGACACTGTCAGCTTCCTAATCAATAAATGATGTGCCTGGGCTGCTTCAATTGCCTCAGCAATAAGCGTGGAAGATTAAGCCAGAAGAAATACATGTTTGCATCAAAATTGCATTTAAATCAGAAGATTGCAGGATAATAATCATCTATTTTATCAAAATGTTTATTACTTTGTTTTTAAAATCAAAAGTAAAGCAGGGGGATGGGGGGAGGAGGAGGAGTAGAAAAAGGAGAAAAAGAAGGAGGAGGAGGAGAAAGAGGAAAAAGGAGGCAGAGAAGAAGTAGAATCACAACCTCCCCGAACAAGATAGCTTTCCTTCGTAAACAGCAGGCACTTGATAAGCTGTAAAGTGTCAATAAGCTTCTACTCTTCCATGAAAAGTAAATTCACTTTTGTTGTTATCACTAATTTAACAACAGCAAAAAGAGATAGAAATAATATAACTGACAAAATCTGCACTGCTGCAGTTTGTTTGAGACTATGATTCTATCATTAACCAGATTGACAAAGGATTAATAGTCTACAAGAGTTTTCAGCTAAGTGTGCTTGAAGAATGACCACACTCATATACAGAAAGCTTCATTTCTAGCATCTGTTGAACTGGCTTAACTTCAACCTGAATCAGTGGAGAGCTATGGTCAGTCAATGTATTCCAGTGTTAAAAGAAGTGTTTCTTATCCAGAGTTCATTGGATGTAATATTTTATCATCCCTGTCTACTAGCAACTAGTTGGGTGGGAATGTTAAAGGGGGATTCGGACAACACTCTGTTCACAAAAGAATTTTTATTATGTAACAAAAATAAATAAAACACTTAAAAAAAGAAATCTAATATAATAATTCATAGTTCATTAAGATAATACAGTATAGGGGGGGGGGGAGTAAAGAACCAAAGCCCAGATAAGAACATACATAAATTTAGTCCCTGATATTGTGGCCCTAAAGCTTAGGTGAAGGCTATTTCATAGGGCAGGGACTATGACAGAGAAGACTGCAGAGGTTGGTTGACCTTTGATGGCTTACAGTTTGAGGAATGACTGTAGGAAAAATGACTTATAGCACCATCAGCCAGTTCAGATAATGAGATTGGAGGCAAAAACCTTTTTAAAGACATCCCTGTTTCCTGTTTTCTTTCATATGTTGAGAACGGACAGTTTCCTGCAAGAATCCCAAACTATGGGAACATTCTCTTCAACCATCTTTTTCATGCACTTGTTAGGCACAAAAAAACAGGAAACAGGATAAAGTTCAGAAAGCACTACGAGTTCATTCCATACAACCTATAGACAAGACTCTGATCAACTAATGGTCAAGGCAAATTTGGACCGGATAAGAGTCTATGGACTTCAAGGGCGGTCTCTTTCAGTGGGCGTAGGGCAGGGGTGTCCAAACTTGGGAACTTTAAGACTTGTGGACTTCAACTCCCAGGATTCCCAACCAGCATGGCTGGCTGGGGAATTCTGGGAGTTGAAGTCCACAAGTCTTAAAGTTCCCAAGTTTGGACACCCCTGGCGTAGGGAGTCAAGACTGATTGGACACCCCTGGCGTAGGGAGTCAAGACTGATGATGCATTTGACTTCGCCCTCAGGCTCACTCTGCTCCTCTTCTACAGCACTTCCTTTTCAGCTAGAACAGGGGTGTCCAAACTTGGGAACTTTAAGACTTGTGGACTTCAACTCCCAGAATTCCCAGCCAGCATGGCTGGCTGGGGAATTCTGGGAGTTGAAGTCCACAAGTCTTAAAGTTCCCAAGTTTGGACACCCCTGAGCTAGGACTTACTGTGTTTTTTTTGAAGAATAAGATGCACTGGAGTATAAGATGCACCAAGGTTTTGAAGAGATAAATTCTTTTTAAAAGTTTTTGCACTCTGCGGACCTCCCAAACCTTCTGCATAACTATTTTTTTTGTGAAAAATGGGGCATGCAGACAGTTTGAGAGGCATGCAAAGTGCTCGTGGGGGCTGTGGGGGCAGAAGCAAGCAAAAAATGGGCCTGTTTTTTGCCCAAAAGGGCATGCATAGCCTTTAGGAGGCTTGTAGAGAGCTCCTGGTGGGCTGGGGGTGGGGGGCAAAAACAAGCAAATAGTCCCATTTTTTGCTTGTTTTTGTCCTCCCCATCCCCCAGGAGCACTTTGCAGCCCTCCTAAAGGCTATGCACATCCATTTTTGTGAAGGGGCCGGGGTTTCAGGAGGCCAAAAATGCTGTATTCAGTGTATAAGACGCACCCAGGTTTTCACCCTCTTTTTTGGGGGGAGAAAGGTGTGTCTTATACTCTGAAAAATATGGCAGTCTATTAATTTTTTTTAAATGACATATAACTATTTTTTTTAAAAAAAAATCAAGACCCAACTGGAATACCTTCTGCATAAAAAGTAGAAAATAGAGAAATGTAAATTGAATTACAGTTGTTATTGCAACAATAATTCACAGGTTCCATAGCCTTCATATCTTGTTGCCTCAGACTACTGGTAGATTAATTCATCTATCTACACAGTTGCCAAGGGCTACTTAAGAAGAATGTTGCAACTCAAGTGGCCTTTAATGGAAAAGCTAATAATAAAATTCTTCCAAAGTATACCTAAATGATTAATTAATTTACTTATGTAGGTAATGGCTTATTTTTTACTAACGTTAGATCTCTGCTTTAGTCATTATTATTAGAAATAATGATGAAATGCTGATTTATTATGCTGTGCTTTTCACCATGTTTTGCCTTGCACAAAGGAAATTCAGAACAGCTTCTGGAGGAGTTACTTTTTAATGATAATCTTAAATATTTTTGTCAGAGTGAGTCACAGATGGCACAAATAGCTTACAGTCAAGGACTCATTCTCAGATTTACCATAAAATACCTAAAATTAACTTTGTAATTTTTTTAGCTAACTTCAAAATTCAATGTTTTTGAGAGATCACTTCCAGTTTCCAAAGGCGACGGATGTTGGTCCACTGTTCACTTCTCCGGTGGGCTCCTTTTAGGAACACAGGCAGTCTTGGAGGGACTACCTGCCGTAGGGCGGCTTGCTGGAACCCCCCAGATAGGCAGCAGCCATGGAGGGTCTCCAGTTTTGCCTCAGGAGCTGGGGAGCGTAGGGGGTGCATAACAGCACTTTCGCTGAATGGATTCCGGAAGGAAAGAGTTAACTACATGCAGCAGCTGAAGTTCTGGAGGTGAGAAATTCACTCCAATCTCCTTAACTGCTTTTAACTGATGAGCAGTGGCTTTTTTGTAAGTTGTGGATTCAATCTATTTGAAGTAGGAAGATTGGAGGGGGTTTGCTTTTTTTCTTCTACACCTCTCAGGCAAAGCGGCATTTGGACTGTCTCTCAATCTCAGAATGGAGAGAAAGAGCAAAAAGTTGAATTAACCACTTGAACTAACTATGTGAAAAGATTTATATCATAACTGCAAGAGCTGATTGCTGAGTTGTTTTGAAAGCTTTATGGAAGTTTTTAATGTTCTGCTCCTGATTCCAAGGGGGAGCCAAGATGACCTGCTTCCGTCTTCTTCTTCGCACTTATAAATGAAGTCTGCCTTTTGAAACTACCTTTGAAGAAAGTCTGGCTTTATATTATCCCCCCTGAAGGACTCTTGAAGCCTCTCCTATTACGTGGTCTTTCTGAATTTGAATTATTTGATTTTTTTTTTGAGTGACTTCTTGGCTTGGAACTGTGACAGAGGGTTAATTTTCACTTTTGGATTTGCCTGACTTCTCGGACTCACTCGGCTGCACGCTTCACAGATGCCATTTCTTTTGCAAAAGATTTATACTCCTTCTGAACTTAGACAATGGGGCCCAGAAAACCACCTACAGGCAAAGCAGCCTCGGCACCAACTTCTTCTATATCCAGTCCAATGACTCAACAGACAAAAAATTCATCATTTTCACAAGAAAGGACTGGAGAGAGTTCAAAAGATTTATCTGTTACTCAAATGTTTGAGGCTCTTATGCAGGGACAAAATGAGTTGAAAAAGGAGGTAGCAGATTTTAGAGAAGAGCTTAAAAGTGTGCAGCAACAAATAACAGAAAATAAACAGAGAATTGGTGTGCATGAGGAGGGCGCGGTTGGGCTGGGGGAGGAGGTTAAGGGAGTTCAGAAGTGTAATATAGAATTGGAAAATTTTATGGCAAACATAGAACTTGAAAGAATGTCCTTCTTTCTCAGATTCCAGAACCTACCGGAGACAGAATATGAAGATCTTAAGGATATTATTAGTACAATTTTAGCAGAATATATTAAAAGAGATAAAGAACAGTTGTGGTGGGATATGGATCTGTTTATAGGATTAATTCAGCATATGCCAGAACACATAATGTTCCAAGGGAAATACATGTAAAATTTCTTAGGAAGACCACGAGGGATGAGATTCTAGGGGCTCAGAGGGGTGGACCACTAAAATATAAAGATAAAGAAATTGCCATTCTTAAGCAAATTCTGAAAAAAATAAGAGTTAAGAGGAGGAAGTATTCCTCCTTATCAAATAAATTATATAATAAAGGAATTTGGTTTAGATGGTTATTGCCAGAAGGAATGCTGATCTTCTGGGAGGGAAACAGAATTAGAATTAACACAGTCGTGGAGCAGAGGCCTTCATTAAAAAACATAGTGCCCTCCTAGAGGACGGAAATATAAGAAGTAGTGAAAGAGACGACAAAACACAAGACATGAAGGAGAGAGGGGCTGTGGCTCTGCCTGGGGACAGGGGGGAGGGAACAATAACGGAAAGACACAGGTCACAAAAATAAATATATCTGGAATATCATTTTAATTGTTGATATATTAGAAAGTGGCAAAAGAGATGATTGAACACATGGTTGACACAATATATAATAAGATGCTGTTTCTGCTTATCTTTTATCTTTTATTTTTTTTCTGTAAAAGTTGCGAGAATTGGAGAGATTCCTACCTCTAGCACGATGGAGCTGCCAAAATTTTGTTTTGTATATCCACCTACCCTTTTCCCATAAATTTTAAAAACCAATAAAATTCTTTTAAAACAAAAAAAATAAATGTTTTCCACATGGCATTTTTTCGCTATTTGTTTTCAAAGGTAGTATTTTGCTTTCTCATTCAACAGCATTGTCTTCTTAGACAGACACACACACACACACACACACACACGAGGAAGTACCATTGAAAACAACAGGACATATTTCTGCATCGACCTGCGTAAGGCTAAAATACAAGAGGTCTAGAATCTAACCACATCAAAATAAAGGAAGGCTATTAAAAGGGATATTGCCATATTTGTAGATCAGAGGTGGTATTCTGCCAGTTTGCCCCAGTTCGGGTGAACTGGGAGTGGCGGGAGTGGAAGGTTCCGCCCACCCACCCAGACGTTATCATGGATACTCTGTGCATGTGCAGAAGGGTCGCACAAGAACGAAGCAAGCGCACCGGTTCGGAACTGGTAGCGAAGATAAGAGAAAACCTTTACTGTTGTAGACCCATCGTCAAATACCCTTCTGGAGCCCCTCAGCACCACCATGGGTAAAATACCTCCAGTATTTTAATTTTTCTCTTTACATTGTTAACTTGCCCAACACTTATAAAGTATAACACGCACACCCTGCTTTTTAAATATTTTACAGTGTTGCGAGGGTGCTTTCATTATCCAACACAATTGTACTTATTATTTGGCTAACATCCCTATTCTCTAGCACCTTTTATTGCATAATTGTTGAAAAAGGATGTAGGGGAAAAATTATCGGGTGCTAGGGCATGACCATGTGGATCTTTGTTCCATAATATACAAGAACTGTTTGTAAAAACTTATTTTTTTAAAAAAAAAATCAAGTTTTCATCATTGTTAAAAAAATCTTCTAAGCCTTTTACCTCAATATCATGCTGTAAATGGGTGTACCAACTGCCAATTTAATCAGTTTATTTACAAATTTTATAATCTTACAAATTGATTTCTTTATAATTTATTATTGCTGCTTTTCTATACATGTTTTTAAAACAAACAGCTAAACAATACATACAGTTTTAAGAAACTGATTTAACAGAATGTTCTTATTTATTTTACCTCATGAAGTAATCTACAGAATAATTGAATTTAAAAAACCTGGTAAATTTGGATACCAGATAACTACTTGAACTTAATTATCCTTGTCAAAAAGCTTCATCAAAAATCAGCAAGCAGACTTTTGGATTTTCTCAAGTCTTTTGTGTATAGGCATCATGCCACCATAACAGATGCAAGCTGTTTGCAGAGATCCCAAAGCTTCACCTGGACACATTTCATATACCACTGATTATAATTTAGGTTTTTTTAAAAGTTATATTGATAAAAATGCCTGGTGGAGTAGAAATAGCTGCTGGATAAAATTCATACTTTTAAAATTCAAATGCAAGAGTAAAGCACAATCTTTGAGAAGCAGAAGTGGATTTCATACTTAAACTAAGATCATTATACAAATTGTGTAATTGTACAATGTGTTATAATCTTTCCAGAGCACCAGTTTGACATCAGGCTAGAAACTAGTGAGTTCTACTCCTGCCTTAGGTACAAAGCCAGCTGGGTCTCCTGGGCCAGTTAATCTCTCCCAGCCCTAGGAAGGAGGCAATGGCAAACCATTTCTGAAAATTCTTGCCAAGAAAACTGCAGGAACTTATATGGGCAGTCTCCAAGAATCAGACATTATTGACGGAAATTTCCTCTGTCCCTGGACAGATGCTGAAGCATCTTTTAGAGTGGATGGTCTCCCACATTTTCTTTTTATGTTTTTTTTTAACTTCATGAAAAAAAAAAAACCTAAAAAGCTTGGGCATGCATTGCATGAGAGACAATACACAAACAAACAAATATGGTATCTGTGTGATCCCCTCATTCAGTTTTAGAGTTGCATAGTCACTTTTGACAAAATGGCAATCCTAAGCAGGAGCAATCGGTACTCCAAATGTTTAAGGAAGTGTGTGTGTGTGTGTGTGTGTGTGTGTGTGTGTGTGAGAGAGAGAGAGAGAGAGAGAGAGAGAGAGAGAGAGAGAGAGAGAGAGAGAGAGAGAGAGAGAGAGAGAGAGAGAGAGAGAGAGAGAGAGAGAGAGAGAGAGAGAGAGTAATTGGGACAGTTCTAAAACAGCAGCTGTAAGCCATTCAGACAGTGGTGGGTTGCAGGCGGTACGCCCCGTTCTGGTACGATGCTCCAGAGGGCCCACCTGCCCGCCTGAGCTCCTTACCTGGGTATTAAGGCTTCTGCGCTTCCGCATATGTGCATGGCACATACAACCTCCTATGCTGCGCTCTGCGGAGCAGCTGGAGCATCACGGAGCATCATGGAGGCACTAAGACGCATACACGTGCTGTGCGCATCCATGAGGGCATCGCTGGCCTGTTCCATCTGTACCAGTTGGTACGGGATTTGTAACCATATGCTGAACTCTGAATCACCTCATTCCTTAAGATTAAGGATAGACTGCTTATATATCTTATCACACTTACAAGTGAGTAACACATAAGATAATTTACCTACTGCAGACACAGAGTGCCACAGTCTATTGCATATTTCAGTCTGCTGAAAGGAATAACTGGTATCAAGTAAAGAAAACAACCCAGTGACAAAGTAAAGACACCCAACTAATTCAAGCTTACCATGAGCAAGGTAACAATGTCTCTCTCCAGTTCCCATCATCCAGTAGGTGCTTCTGTCATTTCATATTTTTCCAGGAAATGCCTTGCAACTGTGCCACTACAAAAAGTTACCACTTTTTTTTTGTTAATGCATCAAGCATTTGTCCCTTAAAGCTCTATTCATTTGAGCTAATTTTGTTTCCTTTATAAACAATCATGGTTCAAAATTGTCTTGGATGGCTTAGTTTCCTGGAGCTGCAGGCAGAATTCTCATAGGAGTACTTGAACATATCCTACTGGAATGCTTGGAAGCAAAGCATTCTCTAAACATTACTTGCAATGCTAGAAAAAGTCTGGAATAAGGTATTTATTCATGTGAATAATTATTTAAGATAGCCTTTTAAACTTGGGTTTAAGTTCCTATGAGGCAAAACCGAAGAGAGCTGAACTTTCACCTCTGCCACATTTTCTGGCAATGCTTCCTGACATCTGTAGAGATGTTCATTCAAAAATCGCTCAGAGTATCCCGATTTGTTTAGGCAATAATTTCTTGTGGATGTTTCATTCCCATTAGCAGGAAGTAAGAATAAAAGGCAGGTAGTAAATAAATACTAGAAATATGACAATTCAGAAAAAAAAACGGATTTCTTGCGCAGCCTTTACAATTTGGTGAAAAATAGATCCATGGCCCAGACATGTATTTCAATCTACTGCTTTACCTCATTATTAACACATCTTCTAAGATTTTTCATTTAAACTCATTCAAAGCTAAACAAGTGTTCCATAATCATGTTTCCTTTAAACTTAACTTCAATCACATCTCTTCATCTTTGAGTTTTCTGCTCCTCTTTTATGAAAATCTATACCTTGTCTAAGAATACAGAACAAAAATATCAAATGAGTAATTTTGCCTTTTTCTTTATGTATTTAGTTATCTTTATTAAGCAGCTGGTATATTAACTGTTGTCATTTCCTTTTATGCGAGTTTATTAAACTTAACCTCTCCTAATGTTATTAGCATCCTTCCTCAACTGAAAATCTGAGTTTCAGTTTTCCTGATACCATCGTTACATCTCTGCATGTAATTCTTCTGCATTGACTTGTCCATTTATTCATTTATTTAGTTAGTTAGTTATTTAGTTATTTATTTAGGTTTGTCAAGCATGTATGAGAAAACATGTATAGGTATGAATATAACATATAAGCATATAAGTATAAGCAGGTAGGCATGCTGGTGCCCTTATGGTCCTCTTAGGAATGGGGTGTATAATTTTGTTATTTTTGTTTTCAGATCTTTAGTAAGTTTTAGGCTTCTTTCATTGTGCACAAGTTTCCTCACACTGAAATATTTTGAAAATGTGCTTTTTGTTGGGACTTAATCTATTACAAAAAAACCTTTTTGAATCCAAATGTGAGTTTGACTAAATCCAGCCTTAAACAAACAAATAAATAAATAAATAACTATAGCATTGTATGGCTATTTTCCCCTAAAGTTTCTACTACTTGCCCTTCATCAGCTAAGTATTTCCCATTGCTTTGAATAGATCTCTTTAATGCAATGGTGGATGTGCTGAGTCTGAGCCTATTCTTTATTAATTTCTTAGTAAAGGATGAACTCCTATGGAAGATGGGCTCAAAGGATTGTAGAGATTGGATAGCCCAACTGCTACTTTATGTGATTTAACCATAATGTGAGGAACTGACAATCTTCCAAGTGTGGGAGAACTACTGGCTCTAGAGATGGCTTTGTCAGACTATAGCAGGCAAGGTCACAGCTAGATAAAGAAGGATAGCCATTTGATGGACATTCAGTAACAACAGTAGCTAAAGCCCTAGGCCACACAAAATATAACCCCTAGCAGGCCTACATGCACTAAATCTCAGAGCCCAGTGGTATGGTTGAGCCAATTTCTTGATTGTAATGATTGTGGGATGTTGTAAATGTACAAGGCTCTTTTATTTTACCTATATTTATAATTTCAGTTACATGTTTGTTTCTTTTTCTGTAAAGTCTATGTGATGCGTTATTTAAACAAACAAATCACACTTTGGTTGGTCTACATTTTTAAGAAGAGAGTATTTCTTGGTTTGTATGGTAGAATGTTCTAGCAAAGTGATCCAGCAGGAAGCAATAACACAGGTCTATTCTCAGTTTGGGCAAGCAGTGCTCAAATATGGCTGGATCTAGCTATAGTCTCCTAATATTCTCTTAGCTACTGGTTGTTGTTGTTGTTGTTGTGAGTTGAGAAGTCATGTCCGACCCATTGTGACCCCATGGAAAATGTTCCTCCAGGACTCCATTTAAGCTCACACCTATTGCTTCAGTGACGCCATCCAGCCACCTCATTTTCTGTCATCCCCTTCTTCTTTTGCCTTCAATCTTTCCCAGCATTAGGCTCTTCTCTTGTAAGTCCTTCCTTCTCATTAGGTGGCCAAAGTGTTTGTGTTTCATCTTCAGAATCTGGACTTCTAAAGAGCAGTCAGGGTTGATCTCCTCTAGGACTGACCGGTTTGATTGCCTTACAGTCCCAGGGATTCGCAGGAATCTTCTCCAGCACCATAGTTCAAAGTCCTCAATTCTTTGGTGCTCAACCTTTCTTATGGTCGAACTTCCACAGCTATACATTGCAACTGGGGAAAAAAACCATAGTCTTGACTATACACACTTTTGTTGGTAGGGTGATATATCTGCTTTTTAGTATGTTCTCTAGATTTGCCATAGCTTTCCTCCCCAGGAGCAAGTGTCTTTTAATTTCTTGGCTGCAGGCCCTATCTGTGGTGATCTATTCAGCATTCTGAGCAAGTGTTCTCTCTCTATATATAATTTGTTGATACCCCACCGCTGGTAGCATACTGCTGAATTGCTGGAACACCTCATGTTTCTTCTCCTGCCATGATCTATTTTGGAAGTAAGAACTAGCCCTTTGTCCAAAGACCAAAACACCCCCCCCCCCCAAATAAGCATAGTTTAACACTAACAATCAGACCAACAATCAAAAAGTAAACAATATCTCAATCAAGGAACTGCCAAACAAGCTAACAGTAAATAGCCAAGCGAAGGACCCACAAGACCTCTCCCACCAACACTAACAAGGCAATCCACAAGAATATAAACTGAGGGCAAACCCTGCTCCCCACTACCACTGATGATATTACCTAGTTTGGTTATCGAAACATCTGCATAAAAGAAACCAAGGTCAGAGATCACCAAGGACCTCTCCGTGTCTTTACAAACAAGTGGAAACCACCAGTCCATCACCCATCTGGCTGAAATGAGTGACTAACTAGTTGGTGACTCATATTGGAATGAGTAACTAGATCATGTTACGTGAGCAAAACACAGGGGAAAAAACCTCACACTTCAAGTGGAATTTTTCATCACTCAATTACCTAATTCAAACTACAGCTTCCAGACACTGCATCATCTCTACTGAAATAGAGTTTACCCATCACCATAGTCTTCCATCCACTTTTCACTGACTTTCACAATCAGCTCCATTTCAAACTGTAAGAGACCGATGGAGATAGTGTTGTTTTTGCAAAGAAAGCGATCTTTGAGAGACGTGAGTTTAAAAGTTCAGTAGGACATTGGGGCATTAATGGTAAAAAGGCCAAGTCTAGAAAACAGGAAGGGTCTGCTAAATCCTAACCCTAACCACTCAGTCTAGTATATAGTAGATAAATTAACCGCTTGCCTCAATTTATTATGCTTATGCTGCAAGGATTGTAAGGAAACAAGAAATATAGGTTAAGAAACAAAAAAGATAGCCTGGAAAAAGAGGAACTGGGCAAAAGGTCGGGAAACAGATTAAGCATGGGGAAATTCATGGAGAAACAGGAGTTCCAGGAAGATTGCAACCCCGTGGCCTTTGTCAAAAGGGGCTGTGGCAGGGGTGAAATTCAGCAGGTTCTGACAGGTTCTGGAGAACTAGTAGCAGAAACTTTGAGTCATTCGGAGAACCGGCAAATACCACCTCTGGCTGGCCCCAGAGTGGGGTGGGAATGGGGATTTTGCAGTATTCTTCCCCTGTCACACCCACCAAGCCACGCCTACTAAGCCATGCCCATTTTTTTACTGGTAGTAAAAAAAAATTGAATTTCACCACTGGGCCGTAGGGAGGGATTTGTGGTTTGAGTGAGAATAAAAAGCTGGAGAAATGTATTCCGCTGGGTACTCACATAGCTGGCCACCTGCTCTTGCAAGAACATATTTTATAATAAACTGCTTGCTGCTTCACTTCATTACTTCGTAAAATTTCTGACTGGTGAGATTGTTTCTCTCAATACAACATAGGCAATGTTGATACTATTAAGCCCCAATCATGAATCTGGTAAGATTAAACGGGCTGGTTTCCCCCACCCCCCCATCCCCAAACTGCACAAACTGCAGAGATTGTGTGTGAGATCTCTTTTGCATGAAAACAATTCCCTGGTCAGCAGCTCAGCTCAGAGATTAGATGGTCACACCCAACTGCCATTGCTTGCCTCTTGTTTGGTAAGCTGCCACTTTCCCCCCCCCCCAAAGAGATTCTCTGCTTGTTTAGAAAAGCAGCCTCCAATGTGGAGCACCGAGAGGTAATGCAGCACTTAACCCTATCCCGCCTGCTGTTTTAGCACTTCAAAACATATGCAGCAACTCCAATGCGTTTTTTTTTTGTGCCCAGCATGCTCTACCTGTGTATCTGTCAAGGTAAATATATGTCTCCAGCCCTGCATGAGGGTGATGAAAACTGCTGGATGGAAGGGAAAGATTTTTTAGCAGAAAACACCAAGTGGGAAAAGTTTAGACAATCTCTCTAATAGCTCTCTTGGTATTTTTACAACCATCCATAACTGGTTTTTTTTTTTAAGGGATCAGCAATCTAACATCCAGGGCACCATTTCCTCAAGAGGCCAGCATTTACTAGGTTAAAAAAACAATCAGAGTAGCTAATAGATAATTCTGTCTCTCCCACCTTCCCTCCCCTCCCTCCCTCCTTCCCTCTGTGTGTGTGTGTGTGTTGCTCTCTCTCTCTCTCTCTGTCTTTCTCTCTGTCTTTCTCTCTGTCTCTGTCTTTGTCTCTGTCTCTCTCTCTCTCTCTCTCTCTTTCTCTCTCTCTCTGCATTTAAATTATTCTCATGGAAAACTGTGACTTTCTATAGAAGGATGGAATATCAGCTATAAAACATACATACTCCTGACTCTTTGGCTTAAGGGAAACTAATACAGACTTTGTTGCAAATCCTATAAGGCTACACTTTTGCTACAGAAATGACATGCCTAGGCATTATTCATGATGAATTATTATAAAACTTCTTGTTCCAGTCTAGGGCATTCTGCCTACAGTGTGATTTAACGCATTTAAGGATAAGATCTCATTGTGAATAAAGGAAGGCCAAAAAAAAAAAAAAAAAAAACAACCCACCCCTCCACAACTTTCCATTATGGCATCATTTATGCAATGCTGAGATAAAAAGCTGCCTGAATTTAATAATCTATATCACAAAACTGGTTATGGGAGCATGCTTTTTATCTTACCATTCAACTTCATAATTAAGCTAAACAAAATAAGAGAACTAAGTGACAATCTGGTTGAATAAATGAAGACGAAAAATAAGAAGTTGCATAACTCTTTTGCCCGATTTCTAGTTACAATGCGTTATCATCATCCCAAAATGAGGGTGATTTGCTTTCAACGCCCTCATTTTTCCTGTCTTGATTTTTCATAACAAGCTTTTCATAATAAAGTTGTTGTCGACCTTAACAAATGGAGTTCTGTGAAGTAGTAAAGGTGAGATCAGAAATACAAAAATCAAAAGCACCAATGTATGGGTCAATCCTACATAGTTTTACCCACATGGAAGTCCTTTGTATTAGATGATATATCTGGATGGATTGTGGGTTCAGAATTTCAGGATTTTACAATGCTTGGCCTACAGCGACTGCACATTGTTCCCAGTCTAGCAAATTGTAACAGACATATTGAAATATATACCACTAGTTCCAATCCATTCTTTGCAAAAAAGACAAGAAACAATGGATAGAAACTAACCAAGGAGAGAAGCAACCTAGAAATAAGGAGAAACAATGAAAGCAATCAACCAACGGAATAGCTTGCCTTCAGAAGTTATGGATGCTCCATCACTGGAGGCTTTCAAAAGGAGACTGAACAACCATTTGTTTGAAATGGTATAGGGCCGTGATGGCAAACCTATGGCACGCATGCCGGAAGTGGCACACAGAGCGATTTCTCCAGGCATGCGAGCCATCACCCGTTGCTCTTCCAGTTCCAGCGCACTGGCCAGCTGGTATTCACATACTCAGGAGTGCTGGAAACTGGAAGAGCAGCTGCCTGGAGCGCATGTGCGCAGGCCACCTTGTCTTCTGGTTTCTGGCACACATGCACATATGAACATCAGCTGGTTGGTGCACATGCATGTGTCGGAAACCAGAAGATCATCATCCCTGCACACACATGTGCACCAGAGAGCTGGTCTTTCAGTTTCTGGCACATGCATGTACACCGTCCAGCTGATCTTTGCATGCACATGCGCCAAGAACCAGAAGACTAGGTGGCCGGCGCACATGCATGTGCCTGAAACCGGAAGATCATCTTCCCAGCGCAAACATTTGCACTAGGCGGTTGCTGTTCTGATTTCCGGTACACACACACACACACATACACAATCCCATTTCTGCACTTGATGCCATAAAAGTTCTCCAACACTGGTATAGGGTCTCCTTCTTGAGCAGGGGATTGGACTAAAGGACCTCCAAGATCTCTTCCAACTCAATTATTCTACTGTACGTTATAAGTTATGAAACATATGGTTTAAATATATAGTTTTTGTGAATAATTTTGCATTCTGCTTTAATGTGTTAGAATCTACATATGTTTGTATGTGTGTTAGATTTACATCTTGCATTTCCCCTAGGTTGCTTAAGTATGTCACCACCACCACAACAGCCAAATGTCTAAAGGTGGGATTAAAGTTAACTTCAAAAATTTCCTCCTTTGATATGGTAGGTGTAAACATCTTTAGATATTACAAATATTCTATTTCTAGGAAAGCTTATTGAAAAGAAGGGATCTTACAGCTCCGGTTGCATCTGAATGGTGCTGATTTTTTGCATCAATTTAAATCACGCTTTCAGCCAGGATATCCTGCTTTATCATTGCCTTGCTGAATGACTTAATGCCAGAAACTGGACAAAAGATGTGTGGGCTTGCCAATTGCCTTGGATATCTTGGCAGCTTTCAATACCCCTTGCCCATGTATTCTTCTGGAACACCTGGTTTGAAAGATCCTCAGAATCACTGCTTTATAGGTAGTCCTTGCCTTACGACCACAATTGAGCCCAGAATTTCTGCTGCTATGCAAGAGAGTTCAGTACATTTTGCCTGATTTTACAACCTTGCTTGCCACAGTCGTTCTGTGAATCACTGCAGTTGTGCCGTTCACTTAATGGTTTGTTAAGTGAATCTGGCTTCCCCGTTGACTTTGTTGGAATTGTTGGAAGGTCACCAAAGCGGATCACATGACCCTGGGGCACTGCAACTACCATAAATATGAGCCAGTTGCCAAGTGTCTCAATTTTGATCACGTGACCAGGCTACAAGAATCATAAGTGTTCTGATCATAAGAAAAATGATCAGAAGTGACTTTGTCAGCGTTGTCGTAATTTTGAACGGTCACTAAATGAGTGGTTGTAAGTCAAGGACTGCCTGTACATTGATCTTCAATGAGGAGGCCTTCATTCTGCAGTGGATCAGGGAAATAATGATTATTCACATTCTATGTTCTATTTTCAAAAGGCTGTTCATTACATATCACATATGTATGGTATATTAATAAAATAGTAGATATTTACGCTTCTACAGTTCTTTCCCCCAAACCTTTGAGGATGATTCGTTCTTTTATACATTGATTGTTTTTTTCCCCCTAGTTACTTCAGAAATTATCTCTGCTAGTCATATGTTAATATTAATAATTGACAAACCAAGCACCTTGCGTTGTTCCTAGTTGGCAAGTGATGCTTTTATTCCCAAATACATTTAGACAGCATTTCTCTTCACAGCTAGATTTGTGAACAATACTTTGAAGGATATTTTAGCTCCTGCAGTGACAATGGCCTATTTTGCAGAAACAAGTATAATTTACTAATTTGATTTATGGAGCAATTTCCACAATTTAATAAAATAATATTACATAATATTATTACATAGGGATATGTTTCATAGTTGAGAATGTTAACATTTTTAACACTTGGGGAAATCTGTATTATTACATTTTATGATGGAACAAAGTAGATCTGGGCAATTATCCCTCTTGTTTCATTAAAGCTTTATGCAGCTGTGAGAGTTTAATGCTGCTGTTATTTTTCCCACTGTCAAAAGAAGTTCCACTGCAACATCTACAATTCTCAGCGAGGGCAGAATGAAACCATTAGCTTCACGTTGGACTAATACTGAGTGAAGTATTTTAACGCTGATACTGACAGCTATCTATCTAAAGTGGAATTCTAACAATAAAAAAAAAAAAAAACTAAGGAAAAAAATACTTTATCAAATCCCGGTCTTCCGGAATGTCAAAGAAAACTTAAGAGAGCTGAGGTGTCACAGCGGTTAGAGTGCAGTACTACAGGCTACTTTAGCTGACTGCTAGCTGCAGTTCGAATCTCATCAGCTCAAGGTTGACTCAGCCTTCCATCCTTCTGAGAAGGGTAAAATGAGGACCCAGATTGTTGGAGGCAATAGGCTGACTTTGTAAACCACTTAGAGCTGTAAAAGCACTATTGCTATTACTAAAAATAGTTCCTGAGATCTATTTCTGTGAAAAAAGACAGTGGTCCCAATTTTTTTTAGCAAATTCCTTTAAAAAACATAACTTTTTTTTGAAAAGGCTGTGATTATAGAAGGACCCTCAATAACAAAGAAGAGACTGTGAAGGAAATGAGATGGGGGGTAGATGTACTTTCAGATTTGCAAGATTCCCTTAATGTAGATTTACAATAAAATAGAATTAGCGCATCATGTTTCCTGTTTGGTGTGCCTTGTAAGGCTGATAGACCCAGATGCAAATCTTAGTCTAGAAAAAGTGCCTGTGAGGAGGGAAACACTTTGGGAAAATATGGATGCATATAATCTTTTTACCCATATAGTGTTCTTTCCTTGATTTAGAACTGTTATTGTTCTGCATTGTTTTATTAGGTGTAAACTACAGAGAAGACTGTATAGACTAGAGGAATCAACAGTCAAGAGATTTAATCAATGGAATTACACAATGGCTTATTTCTATTATTTTTATTCCTGTTGAAAATAGAATATTAATTTCATGTATGCTAATCACTGCTACCTTTAAAAAGACCCCATTGTATAAAAATGTCTTAATGTCTTAATGGTTAAACAATCCTCCTATAAGTATTTATGTAATATTTTTTCTTACATATTTAAATAATTTGTATTTTAATTACTCCAACATGCATTTTACTGAAGCAAGAATGAGCTAGCAGGAGCACATTAATTTTTTAGTAGTACATTAATAGTGGCAATGAATAACACTTTTTTTCAGTTCTTTGCAACCACTTCACCTCTTATATTTAACTGTTAAGATAAAAACCTTCCTTCTTTGGAGGAATAAGGGTGTTAAACAGAGAACGTTAATGGTAAAATCCTAATGTCAATAATGAACCCACTCTTTATACAATGATATGATCAAGTCACAGTAAAACATATAGTGAACCTTTGCTTTTAAGAATTAAAGGAATGATCAAATTTGAAAATAATTTTCCTTTGAAAGCTATGTCATATTGAGAGATTAATATAATTCACCACAATCACTGAAGAAATAACAGTGATTTATTTATCACATCCATTCACAGTGAAAAGAAAATATCCAAATATTTTGTCACTAAAAAATAAAGCTTTTGGAAAGGAAATCATTTCAAGAGTGGTAATCAGATCTTTTTGGGAGATCAAGATTCCAAATTCACTTTTTGATAACTTTCTTGGAGTCCATTACACTAGAGAAACAATATAGTCCAAGTACATATAGGCAGAGTTTCTTCAGTAGGACTCTCAGCTATTCAGATATAAAGATACTTTCCAGAACTGAAGGACGGTAGTCAATCCCATTTTAGACAGAAATTAAACAGAAATACCTATGTTCAAGTCTATTTTGACACCAAAGGCATTAAAATCCTGATTGATTAATTGAATTATTGATTGATTATGTGTCATCAAATAGTTTGCATCTGCCAATGACCACATAGATAGATTTTCTCCATAAATAATCCCTACCTGTCCTTTTAAGTCTCCCAAAGCAATTCCTGGAACATTAGTTAAAACACTTTCTTTGGTGAATGAAGAAGCCATACAAACAAACAAACGTTTGGGTTTGGTTTTTTTGGCTTCTACTTCTCCACTTTCAGGAAATATAGGAGGCTGAAGCCAGGAGGTGCTGCTTTTTGGTAGAATGTTCTTACAGTAGACTGCCTGCCCCTTTCTGGGAAGCTGATGAAGGCTGAGACATTCTAATTAAGATTGCACCATCTCTCTCTCTCTCTCTCTCTCTCTCTCTCTCTCTCTCTCTGTCTCTGTCTCTGTCTCTGTCTCTGTCTCTTTGTTTTTTTTTACTTTGTTTGTTAGAACTGTTTTGGGTTTGCTTTGCTTTGAACTGCTTTTATTTCTCAGGCTCATAGCAGATGCTCTGAAATGTTCTTATATCATGTAAGCTGGAAAGAGTCAAACTTGACTGTGTTGGGAGATAAATCAAATAAATAAACGCAGGTGTTCCCCTCTCCAACTTCAGCTGTTATGTTGTCTGCTTAGTATTTCATGTTTGTGCAGCACTGTTGCAATTTGGGTATGGGAGTAATGAAAGATTTAGAGTTGGATGCATCAAGAAATATGGCAAAAGGATATATTACTTAGGCTGTACAGCAGTTCAGAATAAAATTTTTCTCTTCAGAGTTTTTTTCCTGCTGACCGAGAAGTGTCTCTTACTTGGGATCACCTTAACAGAATCCTAAAATTATTATATTGATAAGAAAGGAAAAAAATTCTGTCCATCAGCTTAATGCAGGTCACAATGTTTCGGTGGAAAGTTATCTGTGCACTTTATTTGCACCACAGTGCATAATGGGCACGAGAGCAATGATTTTCTGACCCAGCAGGGGAGTTAACTTTTATACAGCTACAGGTTGAGAGGTGGTTTGCTGCAAATAATATTCTTCAAGAAAAGAGGATGGCTAATTTTTTACCATTTTCCCTGCAAAGGTCATACAATCCCCTGAAAATTCTGTGCTCCCATGAAGCTCACCGAACTCTCACACCGCAGACTTACAGCAGTCCAGCTGCACCACGACAAATCCCAGCCTACCATTATTGCTGAATGCTTTAGATTTTATGGCAGAAACCACAAAATGGGAAATGGGCTTATAGAATGCATTCTTGACTTTAAAAGGTTATCTGTCTCTTGGCATTTGGCTTTTCTTGGATGATGATTTGTGAGATATTTATTTGTAACCTCCATGGGGCATATTACCTATCTAGGTTATAGAAGGGCCTGTAATCTTTCAGTCTGGTTGTAACATGGCTTTAGCTATGGAGCTGACCAGGAGATATTCCCAATATTTGAAGAGACCTAATGACAGTGAGCAAGCAGATGGAGATAAGGTAAGAATGTCTTCCAAGGACAGGGATGTCAAACTGGTGGCCCACAGACTGGATGCATCAGGTGCATGTCATGCCCACCCCAGCTCCGCGAATGAGAAAAAAAAAAACATCACAAAACATCATGTGATGTGGCGAGTTTGACACTCATGTCCTAGGGCAAAGACCCTGGATCCAGAATACTACAGACAGATGCCTCTAGGGGTAGAACATATCACCCAAAATAAAGTAAGGTATGTTACTGCTGTTGGGATACCCTTTTATAGAATGCCACCCCTTTAAAATTAAGAATTTTGTTGGAAACTTGACCATATAAAAAAATCTGCTGTAGAAAAATCAAACTACCCAAGACACTCATACAGCAGATACTAAAGACAACATCCAGTAGACTTAGGATCTTTATACCATGAATGCTATCAATGCAGTAACAATAATTAGGAGGTTGATGGGCCCTCAGTAAACACGTGCTGGAAATGGATGCTCACTAAGTTCAGAGACACCTACAAAGATGCAAGTGATCCAAGCGATCTTTACATCTCAGTAGCTATAAAAACTATTTTGCTAGGTTATCTTTGTAGCTATGTTTTAACTGCTGTCATTGTTTCTGGATTCGATACATGGAATGCTCCAGCATGTGCAGCTATAACAAAATTTAAATAAATCATCGCCACCATCATCTCTATATATAGAGAAGAGAAAGATTCTATGCTGGGTAATATTCAGGTAACGGTCACGTATGCATTTGAGACTTCCATCTATCATTAAGAGTTGTGAAGACGAACAGCCCCATTCCTGGAATCAAGTGGAATTGTTCTGAGATACAAGCACTTAAGCAAACTCCTGAAGTTATTGCCAGTGCTACAACAAAGAAGCAGAAAAAGGAAGCTGAGCAAACATTGTTCAGGAGAAAATGAGACAGGACCCAAGCGCAATGAGAGAGGTTAAGGGAGAGCGCAGAGATGTTTATCCTTAACAGAAACCCAAGTTTCAGAGGTCACATTAGCCCAAGTTTAATAGGGAGGTGAAATGTCTGCTTCCTGCGCAACAATACATTAAAGAACAACTCCGGGATATTTTACCTCTTCAATTTGCCACTCCTGTCTTTTGACTTTCTTTGCAAATTATATGCACACTCTATCTGAAGGGACTTTTTTTTTTAAAAAAATGTATATGTCACCACGAAAGACCGAAATTGGTGAATGTCGACATTCACCGGTGAATGAAAGACCGAAATTGGTGAATGTCGACATTCACCGGTGAATGTCGACACATACCAATTTCGGTCTTTCACGGTGACATATATATAACGAGTCAGCGTAACGCTTTACTTTTGCTTTTCAATTCGTGGTCCTGGAAACTACTCGTTCTAACCGCGCAGGATTGCAGGTTTTTTAAAAAAAGAAGTCCGCGAATAGAAGACGCTTAAAAGGAAGCGAGGAGCCGAGGTGTCGAGAGGATAAGGGTATTAGGGTAAGGGTGTCGAGAGGATAAGGGTATTTAGCAAATATTTTGGACATACACCAAGCGACTATGTGAATGTCGACATTCACCGGTGAATGTTGACATTCACCAGATTTCGGACTTTCACAGTAACATATATAAACAATTACATATTGCAAGGTGTGTAGGGTCCTTCACCTACCAGCAAAAGAGAGAAGATTGCAAAATTGTGTTGCCAAAAAATCACAGAAGTGAATCTGTCAGCTATAGGGAGGTGGGCATTAAGAAGAATTAAGAGGTTTGTTGAAATAGACTTTTAATTATTATTGTATTGTTATGTTAATGTTATGGAAATGATTTGTAGTCAGGTCCCCAGATGAAGACAACATACATGTTCTAGAACAGGGAAAACAACTTGTAGTCCAAGTGCAAAACTTGGCTTTTCCTCTAAGTGGTAGGAGAAGAGTCAACAGATAGTCCTTGGCTTAAGATGACAACGGAGCGCAAGTTTTCTGTTGCTTATTAAGACATTAGTTAAGTGAGTTTTGCCCCATTTCACGACCTTTGTTGCCACAGTTGTTAAGTCAATCACTGCAGTTAAGTTAGTAACACGGTTGTTAAGTGAATCTGGTTTCCCCATTGACTTTGCTTGTCAGAAAACTTCAAAAGGTGAACGTGGGACCCTGGGACTCTGCAACCTTCATAAATACGAATCAATTGCCAAGGTCTGAATTTGGATCAGTGAGACATTGATGAAATGTACTATTTTAATTTTTTTCAAAACGGTCACATAGTGCTAAGAAGACGGTGATAAATCAGGCAGATATTTACACAATTGTATCACCATGTTTATCATAAGCAGTGTTTATCCCTATGGATTATGCTAGTTATAATTTTCCTCAAACAGCTAAAATAAATCATACTTTTTACCCCCTACTGCACTTACATCCAGCGGTGAATCAGCAGGGATATTTGTGGCCCAGAATTAGCTGTTTGAGTATCAGTTGCTGAGTAACACAGCATGTACCATCAATTCATCTAAATGTGTTACAGCGGATCAATACTGAATCTGTAAAGCCATTTGTTCTTTGACTCTACATGGCAAAAATCATCGCCTTAAGAATAACTCAATTTTCTTCATCTCTACACTAAATGGAACATCAACACTATAAAAGTAAACAAGCAGCACTAGCCGCATAATATTCAACAATATTTCTGCCTGTAGGCCATAGCAAGCAAATGAATATTTTCCTTTAAGATCTCCCTTCCTTGTCTCATTCAGAGAACCAATTTTCACCTACGATTAGAAAGGAAACCGAATACATAGACAAAACTATCCATATTGGACAATAAAGCAAGGTGATCTGCCCCAAAGTCATTGGAGAAGGCAAGTCCTAACCTTTCTGAACAGAGCAATATGTCACAATATGTATATAATAAAGTGTTCTGCTATTATGGCAAAATGTCATAGGTATCCTATTCAAGAAACATCTAGCTACAAAAAATATTGTCAAATAAGGTAGTACTTTTGCCTTTTTTTATTTCTATTCAACTATGTATGATTTTCAGAAATTGATTGGACAAATCCTTGCAGTTTTCTTGGCAAGGTTTCTCAGAAGTGGTTTGCCATTGCCTACTTCCTAGGGCTGAGAGAAAGTGACTGGCCCAAAGTCACCCAGCTGGCTTTGTGCCCAAGGCAGGATTAGAACTCAGGTTCTCCTGACTTCTAGTTTGATGCCTTGACCACTGTATCAAATTGGTTCTATATATAATAACTGGCTGTGCCTTATCGAATGCCAGTTCTTCCTTCTTGCCCTAATATATATTTTCCCCAGGAAGATTATTATTTTCCCACTTATTTCCCCAATTCACATTCATACCCAGACTCCTGCACAGAAACGTTGCAAGGAAGTCTAAGTGCATCTAACAAGTAATATTATATTATGTATTTCTGGCAAGAATTATTTATAGATCTGGTGACAATAATGAATTAGTGAAAAGTTGAATTTAATTAGCTGACCATTTCCATTAATAATTCAAATGGATAGTCTGATCAGCAATGGTTTGTGAGATCACTGCATGCAGCTTTTTTTTTCTTTTTTTACTTTCTGTAATTAAATGCTACATTTTAAAAGATTTGCATCATAGGCAGAATTTGCTGCCTTCAGAAAGTGCAATGTCAAATGCACATACCCCCACCCCCACCCCACCACCCCACACACCCCTTTCATGAACACTGCATCCGAAACCAACAATTTCTGAAGTGTGGCAAATTCTAGTTAATAAGATGACACCAAAGATATATCCCTTTAACGCAAAACATTACTGCAAGATCACATTCATTTATGCTAAATATGCAGTCCTGGGAACTCACTCAATAGTCAACAGAGATTTGATGTTTACTTCATAGAGCGACATGAAGCAGACATTTGTTTAAATACACTGTGACCTCTAATTCTCTGAGGTTTCTCCTTAGTAATACTAGGACAAGGCTGTCTGGCACTTCAAAAACCAGACAAAGCAGAAGAAGAAAGTTTGGATAATAAAGCAAAGGTGTGGTTACCTTTGTATGCAATGCAATACAAAAATTTGCTTTGTATTGCTATTATAATACAAACAGACAGAGAGTCTTCCAGCAGCCAGCCCACAACCATAGAGCGCACTCCTAGAGCAGCCGCTGATGGAAGACTCGGCAGCCGAGTTTGGGAGTTTGGAACCGGAGAAGACGTTATGCTGGGAGCGTGGCGGCGGTGGCGGCTGCTGCAGGGAGAGCTGGGCCTGGACATGTTGAGGCTAGGAAGCATGGCTGCTGGGGGTGGAACAGGCACTCGCACAACCCCCTTCTCCAAGCCGGGCAGAGCTCCATGCACTGACGTAGCGGGTATCCCTAATGTGCCAAGCCACAGGAGCTAGAGAGCGGGCAGAGCGTCACGTGGCTTGGCACCTTAGGGATACCCCCTAGGTCAGTGAATGGCGCTCTGCCTGGCTGGAGAGGGGGTTTGCCAGGCGGTTGCTCGTGAGTTTAGTCACTTCATGGCTGCTTGGCCCCTGAGGCTGTGCCCGGGTCTTCAGGAGCCAGTTCGCAAGGGAGCAGCCGCCCGGCAACCCCAAAACAATAAGCCCTCCCCCATAATAAGCCCAAGGCCATATTTTGTAAGTAAAAAAAAAAATAAGACCCTGTCGTATTTTCGGGGAAATATGGTAACACATTTGTTTTCTTGATAAACAGTAGCGAATTTCATATCTGGCCACCTAGCATCTATTGTATTGGTAGCTGAGAGAGAAAATTTATACTCATCAGGAGATTATATAGCCCCGTGATGGTGAGCCTATGCTGTTGTCAGCTGCTCTTCTGGATTCCGTCGCGGGCATTTGTGCTGGCCAGCTGGTCTTTGCGCATGCCAGAGCACCGGAACCTGGAAGATCAGCTGGCCAATGTGCATGTTTCTGCCGCCCACCTGATCTTCAGATTTCTGGCACTCCGGTGCGCATGAAGACCAGCTGGCATTGCAGAACCCAAAGATCAGGTGACTGGCGTGCGCATGCGCACCAGCCACCTGGTCTTTGGGTTTCTGGCATCCAGTTTGAAAAGGTTCACCATCACTGATATAGCCATTTCAGTCTGATCCTTGCAAACTGTTTATTCAATTATTCCTTCTCTCTGAGGAAGAAACAGAAAACCAGTAGGTCCAGAACTATTAACCAATTTTCAGGTTAATAGCTCCATGTTCTTACTGCCTTGCCCCTTGTTGGTGGCAGGTCAGGAACAAGAGTACAAGATCAGGTACAAGAGTCCAATGGACTGACCAAGAGGAAGAGGTGGGACAGACCTGAATGATACCTAATTTAGTGTATGTTATTCTGCAGAAGTCTGTGTACCAAAACATAACATAGCATAACAGGTCAACAATTTGCAGACCAACAAAACATAGAAAACAATCTAATGGTGGCTGCTGTGTATCTTGTTTAATACTTTTTTTCCCAATTGATATTTTAATCATCTTGTGTGTTTTACATTAAAACTCTGATCATCTATTAAAGTGTTGTATATTTAGGACTTTAATCCTGTAAAGAAAAAGTGGCAAACTTACAAACAGAATTCTTGTGATTGTTGTCTTTGTTGGGCAACATCTTGACGCCTCTCGATTTCAGCTCAATTGCCTTTTTCACTGTGAAAGAAAACAAAACAGTCACACCCAGACTCCTGCACATTTTTTTTTCATACAGAGAAAAAAAAAAACATTGCCCTCAAGAATTCTTCAAGTTCATATGAAAAGGTATCAATGTGTTTGCCCGTAAGTAAATATTTCATTTTATCACCTTTTGAAATTAAGTTTGTGAGGAATATTTTTTCTTCTATCAAAAATTCTCAATTGTTCTACTGTTAACTTGTAGAATATTCATTTATGATATGTGAAAATGGATACAGATATTGCAATCGATTGTAGTAAATCAGACTCAAAAGTACAAGATACTAAATGGGTTGCCTTTTTCCTGTCATGCCGTTTTGGTGTTTTTTTTTTTTTTTTAGTGCTTGCAACCATTTATGCACCACAATGAATGAACAATTTTGAAACTTATTGTTTTTGTATAAGTGATCAACAGGAAGAGCTGAGAAATGTACTTCCTATGTGACATGTCTTAAGCAAGCAGCTCGGTGATTGCATGGAGTTTAAGAGACACATTAACCAAATGAAGTATGTATATCATCAATCCCTTTTCTGTAGGAAAAAAAAAATTCTCAGAGGAGAGGGAAAGTGGATGAGTTAACCCAATGTAAGACAAAGTTACTTAAGTTTTCCTCCCACTTTCTATGTTCTATGTAGTGCCCACGTTTTTCTCTTTAAACATTCCCAGCATTTATTTAAGCATTTTTATTCTGCCGTTCAGTCAGAAATACTTTTAGGGTTAGCACTTAGATCAATAACACGATATCCTTTCACCATCTAAAAAATACTTCACAACAAGAAAATAGGAGCCAGAAGGGAAGAGGGAAAAATGTTAACATCTTAACTCAACAACCATTCCATACATTGAAAGTCCTTTCAGTGCCTCCAGGGCAAATAGACACAAGATGCTCACGGTAATCATTTGAATCTCTGTAAGGAGGAGTTGCTTGTTGGGAACAGTAAACTGAACATACTCATCCTTCCCATTCCCTGTAGTTCTCTATTTCCAAATACTCTATTTCAGAATTGGTTTTTCTATAGAGAAAAGGGCAATTACCACTAATTTGTATTTCTAATCAACAACAATTGGAATTTATGCTGAGGGTGACTTTTGGTCCAACAGATTTTAGAAGCAGGGATAAAGTTTTCTCCCATTTATCTTTCCTTTTGCAGCCTTTCTTGTGATTCCTCCATATTTTTCCTGAAAATTCCCAATTTCATTTTATAGGGTTCTCTGGATTTTTTAAAATTGTTTTTTTTTTTAAAAAAAAATCTGCTACTATTCTTATGTCAGCTCAATATATGCCTGCTTGGAAAAAAAATCTGATGTTCTGGCCGGATGTGACAACTTATCTTTTGTGTTTATCTTTTATCATAAATTAAGCCAAGGGAGTATTAAACAAAATGCAACAGTGTGTTGTATCTTCAAAGTGATTTGATTGCTTCAGTTTGGCCAGATTTTGGCCACAATGGTGTAGTGAAAATAGTACCATAGTCCAAAATATTTTTTGCAGTAAATTTCTTCCAGTAGAGACTTAAAGTAATTCATCCATCAAAGATAGATAGCACAGCTCTTTATCTCCATGTTGGTGTCCAAATTGGGTTATTACATAGAAAGCTACCTGTCTCCCCCCACATACAAAAAAAAAAAGTATACCAAGTCACACCAAGAAGTGGTCAGGATCATTTATGAAAGCAGCACTGTAAACATCTTCTGATATCTTAGTTACAATTGATCTGCCCTGGGAGCTTGTTTTGAACATGTTGCTGCTCGTAAGCCATTTACCAAAGCAGTTTCTAGATGCTGGTTGGTGTATTATTAGTTATATTGGGGGCATTTTGTGCTAGTTTCTTTCTGCCAGGTTCCCAAAATAGCAAATCTTAGAAAGCCTTTTGAAATGAATAGATGACCCAGGGATGTTCCATTAAAAAGCCTTTGAAATCAGAGAACTCTCTTCTTTGTGGATGGTGAAGAAGAGAAAGCAAAGCCGACAGTTTCCTTCAATGTGCTTGAAATTCCCAAATGGCTATTAATGATCTCATTATTGAATTTCATAGGAGACATAAAAGCATTGTCACTTTTTTAAGATTGTGGTCTCTATGTGAGGCACAGAGAGGGACAACTTACTACAAACCTTCAACACATTTCCTACCATCCCAATTGTTTAGCTGCTTCTCACCTACTGTAAGGGTCTTTCTTAATTGTTAATGATATCTTTTCAGCCTTGTTTCCTGCCTTGGCTGATTATCAGCATCAAAAACTCAGGATGACAATCTGCTCGGGGGGGTGGGGGGGGTGTCAAAAATTTAGCAATCACTCCCCAGATGTTCTTGTTAGATATAATTACAGATTGTACAACTATAGAGACTAACTTGATTTTGAACTTAATAACGGAAGCAAGATTGTTGGTGGCGCAGTACTGGAAGAAGGAAGAACCACCTACTATTCAAGAATGGACGTTAAAAGTAGTAAACTTAGCAGAGATGCCCAAAATCTCAGCATATTTGAAGGGTTATTCAGATGAGAAATACAAATGGGAATGGAGAAGATGGATTGACTACATTCAAAATAAATATCGGACTAATAAATTTCAATTAGCTTATGAATGAACAAGGAATGTTACAACCTATCTAAAGTTAGTTTAATAAAAGGGGAGTTAAAGTACAAGAGAAGGTAGGATGCTATAGTCCAGTGATGGCGAACCTATGGCATGCGTGCACAGGTGGCACGTGGAGCCATTTGTCAGGGCACGCGAGGCGCTTCCCTGTCAGCTGGCCAGCGTGCATGCGTGTGCGAGCCAGCTGAGTTCACGCTTTTTTAAAGCCATTTTTCGCCCTCCCCAGGCTCCAGAGGCTTTATAGGAGCCTGGGGAAGGCAAAAACAGCCTCCCCCGCTCCCCCGGAAGCCCTCCAGAGGCATCAGGGAAGCCTCCGGAAAGTCCCTGAAGCCTTCGGAGCGCTCAAAACGATCCTCCGAGCAAACCGGAAGTGACTTCAGAGGATCGTTTTGAGCATTCTGAAGGCTTCAGGGACTGTCCGGAGGCTTCGCTGACGCCTCCGGAGGGCGTCTGGGGGGGGCAGGGGAAGCTGTTTTCGCCCTCCCCAAGCTGCTATAAGGCCTCTGGAGCCTGGTGAGGGCGAAAAAAGCATGTAAAAATGGGAGGGGGAGCGCCTGTAGTGAGCGCATGCACACTGGGGCCAGCACATTGCATTATGGGTGCGGCATGCCTGCACATGACCCCCCTGCGCTCCCCCCACTTATGGCACGCGAGCCAAAAAAGGTTCGACATCGCTGCTATAGTTAGTTAGCTTATGTTAGTGTATGATTGTTAAATGTCTATACCCTGTATTTTGCTCTGGGAGGTTGGGGGGAGGGAGGGTTGGAGGGGAAATATTTGTAAAAACTATTAAATTCTTTAATTAAAAAAATTTAGCAAGTGGTTCTTTGCATTGCTTCTAGATCAACATGTACACTCCTATTCTCAGGTCAGAAATAACACTATATGAAAATTCAAATAATCCTTTTTGGGGGGTGGAAATAATTCAAACAGCTGAGTGAACTAACATGTTCTAATCCTCTCTTGTGCGGGGAGATATTTGGTTGGTCACACATGACATTTTTACTTGGTTCAACACTAGCACCATATTAGTGTTTCCAAAACCTCATTCTCCTTAGGCAGTCAAGCTGATTGTCTTTTGGCTCAGCTCGGGCACAGACCTTCTGTCTTGCCTTGCTGAAATTCCCAATTCGTGGGAGCTTTGCCTCCGAACATTGCCTTCGGAATTTATGAGCGGATTTCAAGGACAACCTTATCGATCCAGATCCAGCTTTAAACCCTCTGGTCAATTTCTAGTTTGTTACAGTATCTCTATTTTTTTTTTTAAATGTCCAGCTTGTGCCCATTTATGTATGCAGCCTGCACTAAAAACTCTTGCCTTCGTCTACCTCCCGATCCCTGGATTCAAAGATTCATTTCCCTACAGACTAACACACAGGTTCACCACTGTATCATAAAACCATGATTACAGTAGCAGAGAAGGACACTTGCTGCAAAATGCTGTGTTGTGTCATTATTCGAGACAATGGAGACAGCAAAATAGAAGATAAAGAAGTGGAGAAGATGACAAAATACAAAGGCCTGCAAATAGAAACAGAACGCCTGTGACCAAAGAAGACAAAGGTTGTACCAATAGTCGTAGGGGCCTTCGGTGCAATCCCAAAACATCTGGAACATAGCTTCAACACCATCGGCATTGACAAAATCACCATCTGTCAGTTACAGAAAGCAATTTTGCTCAGAATAATTTACATCCTGCAACTTCCTTTTATATTATGAAACAAGAACATCTGTGAATGAAGGCAAATATACACATCCTGCCGGGATTATGTTTCAGGATACAATCTGGGGCCAGAAGTTTAGACTTCTGAGCTTTCAGACTTGTGCTGGAGGCCATCCTTGGGGAAGTTCTCTGTCACCAGAATATGTCTCTCTCACCATATTCTGGTGAGACAAACGTTATGTGAGGTTGGGCTCCAGTATGAGTCCAAAAGACTAAATCTCTGTTCTTGGTAACCAACCTAGATTGAATCCCACAATTACATCTGCCTATCCTAGGTCTTTGGGAAGGATTTGATAAGGGGATACAAATGCCAAATCCAGTCTAAACATCTGGCTGACTGTACAACTGACCATAATATATTAAATGTTGCTTGATTTCCAGCAATCTTAGAAAAAATTTTTTAGGTTCAGAAATTTAGGAATAATTATGTCTTGATGACCAGGCAGCTGTCAATTTATTCTAATTTATATTAATAGCTCAGATCATTTGGAAAAAGATCAAACACCCATAGTAGATCCTAAAAATTTGAAGAGAGAGGTGCAGAACCATTCATTCTGCATGGAATAGAGACAAAGGTATTCTGTTTGTTCCAAAAAGCTACTGAAATTCAAGTGATAGGGCACTGGGAAAATGATAAATGGTTACCCTTTCCTAATTATTCCTTGAAAGGAATACTGGTTGGCATTTCCTTCTTCTCAGCAGTCCAATGTTAGCTGAAGTGAAAGTCACCACATTGCCTACTTCAAAAATGTTTTGCAAAGGGACAGGATCTGACGTCACAAAGGTATGATGTTTGATCTGGGAGCTTCGAGATCGCAGTCAATACTTTTGCCGCTGGACGGTCCTTTTGGACCAGTGGTGGGTTTCAAAATTTTTTGGAACCTACTCTGTGGTGTGGCCTCCTTTGTGGGAGTGGCTTGCCGGCCATGTGACCAGGTGGGAGTGGCTTGTCAGCAATGTGACTGGGTGGGAGTGGCTTGCCGCCCATGTGACCGGGTGGGAGTGGCTTGCCGGCCATGTGACTGGGTGGGAGTGGCTTTGCAGTCATGTGACCGGATGGGAGTGGCCAAGACAATGTCACTGAATTTTTTGCCCCAATGGATGATCTACAAAAAGAAGATATAAAAAAGGAAATTTATTATTTTGTGCACTTACTACTTAAATAAGATTAAAATAAGTACACAAAACAATAAAAGAGCTACTTACAGAAGGTAAGTAGCTTACTACTTACTACTTGTATTTCAAAGGGAATAAATACATATTTAATTTTACACATGTTAACAGCTGTTGGAATTGTGTTTGCACAACAGTGGAAAAAACAAAGATATGAAAATGAATAAATATTAGAATGTGCAAGAATGAATAAATTGACAATTAAAATCAAGAAGGCTTTGAATACTTTTTCACGTGGAATTTGTTTTATCAATTGCTAACTAACAGAAACAGCAATTAGAAATCTAAAAGTATGAAAGAAAACACCAATTATGAAAGGAAAGGTCACTAAAATGTATAAGGAAATATTATTAGTACTTGATCATTATTAATGTGTAGATAATTGTGGGACATTACACACCCACACACACAAACTATGACAGTGCCAGGAAAACACCAAAAAATAACAATTTCCCCCCAAAAGATTTCTGGGAGCTGAAGTCCTCCAGGCTTAAAGTTGCCAAGGTTGGAGACCCCTGATCTACATCATAATAAAGACTGAGCTGCAGAGAGCTGCCCTTGTTGAATTGATTTCTCTTTTGGAAAATATATTCCGTGAGCCCAGAAATCTCTTCCATATGCTTCGCGCAAGATAAACGAGGCATCTCAACCAAACTGTCGGGGGAATTCTGGGAGTTGAAGTCCACCCATTGAAAATTGCCACGGTTGACAAACATTGGTTTAGATCAAAGGTCGGAAAGAATACAAGGTTAATACTAAACTTTGCTAAAGGAGTTTGTATGGATAGACAGGCAGATTTTTTCCCAAAGTCTTCTAGTTAAGGCATGTGTGAATCCCAGAAGCCAAATTGTCTTGAATTGGAGAGTTAGGTTCATAAACCCTATAACCTTCAGCACAGTTTTAACCCTGCTCGGATCACACAGGCGCAGCCCGAGAAGACATTTCTGAGAAGAGAAACTTCTCCGGTTCGGCTGCGCCAGTATGATCTGAGCAACCATGCGGTTCACCTCACTGACTGTCTACCTGGCTACGGGGCGGCGGTTGCCGGCACTCCACCAGCTCGGGCGTGACCGGAGAAGTTTCTCTTCTCAGAAATGTCTTCTCAGTGTCCCTTTGAGGTACGTCGACCCCCGGGAGGGAGGGTGCGGCATAACTCCAGCCTCACACACACACACACAAGTTGCTCAGTAACCCTAACCTTCGCGCTCTTATCCACACTCTCCTCGGCTCCTCACGACTGGAATAGATGTCCAGAATTGGCTTTTGGGGCTAGGGTTTCCGGCCCCTGCCGCTTCTGAACTTCTATTGCTGTCGCGAGGAGACGAGGTGTGCAGAGAGAGCTCAAAGGTTCTTGGCACTCTGGGAAGCTACGAAAGTGGTTGGGAGAGGCACGCGGCTTGGTTTAGCCTCCCTCGACATCGCAGCAGCAGCCCCAAGTGCACTGATCTCACCATTTTTTGCATCGGGGCATGCTGCAAAGGGGGGGGGGGGAGTGAAGACCTTTTCCAGCTGGCGCAAAGGACTTCCCCGGACTTGCTTTAGTGAGCACGGGCCCGCACCTCCACCACCAACAATCTGGAAAAGGTCTTTACTCCCTCTCTCTTGCAAGCAAGCCCTGATGCAAAAAATGCCAAGGCCTTGTGAGTGAGTGACAGGGGCGGGGCAGGAACTTACTTCCGGGTTCATTGACCAACCGGATCGCCCGATCCGGTGCAAACCAGAAGAAACCCACCACTGTTTTGGACCTAAATTGTCCTGAAGAGACGGTGACAGGGAAGAGTATGTCTTGCTGATCTCAGGGACATCACAAAGTCCCTGATTGATCCAGGAGAATCTCTTCTTGCCGGCGACAGAAGCGCAGCCAAAAGCTGTTTAAGTTGGGACAGCTCCGCAATGGGAGGAAAGTGGAAAGAGAAAGTGTGTCCATCTGGTGAGGAAATTTTATTGTTATAAAAGAGACTGCCCCCCAAAAATCAAAGCTAAATTAAACTTGCAAAGAAAAGAAAATAAGTGGTAAAATTAAGGTATGTTAGACAGTGTGTTATCCTTTTTTTTTTTAATGGATGGAAGTTTTACAAATATTTCCTACTTTTTAAAGTGAAAGTATTGGTTTTTCTTCTTCTATTTCTTTTTTTTTTTTACCTATCGATTAAATCTTTTTCTTTATTTTTATAATATTGGTTTGGATGGGTTTTTTCTCTTTATTTTGCTCCATTTAAGAATTTTGTTTCTTTTAAGCCTGGAATATAAAGAAGATATAAAAGGAATATAAAGACGGTAGTAACATCAGAGGGAAAAGAAGTTACATTGCCACTTGGAGGTTGGAGGTTGAGTCCTGGAAATATTGCTTTCTCTTTTTTATCTTTGATCATTTTGACTTTGCACTTCAAAGGCTGCAGCTTGTTTACAGAAGAGATAAAGAGAAGAGCATGGGTTGTTTATACAGGTGCTCTTTGGATGTTTCTTTGGCAGCTGGAGAGAAGTGAAAACAAAACCTTGTTTTGAAACTAGAGTGGCAGTGTTTACTAGTTGGAAGTAGTAGATCATATTCTTCAATCAAGGTATGTGGTTAAGTATGCCCATCTGGGATTGTTAATACATTTTCATTGTATCGTATTCATCCATCCATCCATTCATTCATATCCCGCCCTTTTAATTTTTACAAATAAGGCAGCAAACATACTTTCCGTCTCCTTTTTTTACCAACAATAACCCTGTGAAGTGTGTTAGTTTGAGAGCATGATTGGCACAAAGTCACCCATCTGGCTTTCATGTCTAAGATGGGACTTGAACTTCCTCTTTACATGGGAAGTTTACATTGAGATACAATGTAAAAAAAAAAAAAAACTCAAATGTGGTTATAAAGTCAAACCACTAGCACAGATGATGGGAATTTGCATGCATAATTTAGCCAATAAGGAGTCAGGGATAGAATTTCTGCTTTGGGAAGGCATGGAAAACCGGAAATAAACCACAGCAGGGCTTCTGATATAAAATTTGTCAGTTATAGTGAGGAGACAGATATCTAAGAGAGAACATTCTATATTATCCAGTAATAATTATGAGAACTTAATTGAAAATCTGGGCTCTGTATATTATCTGTATTTATCTTTTGTTTAAGACTGTGTAACAGTTCCTTAATATGTGAGATCACTTGAAAATATTCAAGATGTTACTACTATGACCATGCTTTTGCTCATAGCTCTTCTAATTATTAAATTATAGAGCTGAGGTGGTGCAGTGGTTAGAGTGCAGTACTGCAGGCTACTTCAGCTGACTGCTATTTGCAGTTTGGCAGTTCAAATCTCACCGGCTCAAGGTTGACTCAGCCTTCCATCCTTCCGAGATGGGTAAAATGAGGACCCAGATTGTTGGGGGCAATATGCTGACTCTGTAAACCACTTAGAGAGGGCTGTAAAGCACTATGAAGTGGTATATAAGTCTAAGTGCTATTGCTATATTGTCCTACCTTAGTCTTGAAATCTTCTGATTCTGTCTCCTCAATGTAATAATCAGTTTTATTTTATCGCACAGACAATGCTTCTCAACAAAGCAGAAAATCACAATTGACTCCCAAATATTATCATTGATTATTACCATGTGATTGTGTGTCTAGGAAAGGGTGCTAACTCAACAAATAATGCCAGACAAATCAGTTTTATTTTGAACAACCTGTTTCAAATGAAAGCTGAAATTTGTGCCTTGAGAGTAACCAACAATAGGTATCATTTCACTTTCAATCAGCTCCAGAGCTGTTGCATGTGAGAAGCAACATTGAATAAAAGATACATTCTCAATATTACAACTTTTACTGGCAAGTGTGGCCTACAAAAGCACAGCCAGAACGGTAGCATAATCTCTTTTAATCAATCTTTCAAACATCTGAAACTAAATTAATTCTGAACATCCAGTTTAGATCAGATGGCTTGCTTTGGACTATTAGCTCTACAATTTGCTACAATATGCTTGTTTTCCCATAAAGAAATAACGATGCTTGGTCCATCAAATAGTAATACAAAGATTGCCATCTATCTAAAGAGAAATTGCACAGTCATAATCATCTCAAATCCGGCTCGTTCATAGCTTTGTTTGGTTTTTGTTTGTTTTTTAAATCCAGCTGAACAATCTGCAGAAAGGTTGATTCAGTTCCACTGTTGAATTTAACAAACTCAACAAGATTAACCTGTGCACAGGACTGTGTATATCACTGCATATATTTTAATGAATTTCAGTAATTTGGTGAACACTGGCAAACATTACGCTAATTTGAAAAATAGCAATATTACCTAGGGCTTGGATAATATAATCTCTAAAAAGTGATTCAGAGCATGAGGAGGCATATTCTCAGCAACCCCTTAACGCAAGTATGGAAACTCGGGAAAAAGGAATGGCTGTTTTATAATGCTGCAAACAGATGCTGTGTTTGCTTTTTGGAGTCCGAATTGAAAATGCTGCACAGCATCAATATTTATATTTTGTTTTGCTTTGGTCTCTGACTATGACATATGATTGCCTCCCCACTGACTTATGGCCTCCCAAAAAAAATGTCACGGCAACAGCAAGACCAACCTTGCCCTGACACCATCCAGAAAAGAAACAGCTCTGTCCTTCGAAGATGCTGCCCTATTGACAAGTTGCTCTAAGTTAGCGAGCCGAGAGGAATGCAGTCTGGTGTCATCCATCAGGAAAAACCAATTGCTATTCCAAAAGTTATGCCACCAAGGGATGGTAGCCAAGCTGGAGCTGCCAAAGGATAGCTTATAGATGACCACTGCATTCTGGCCTTAGAGAAGTTTCTTCTTCCTTCCCTTCTCTCCACACTTTTAATTTTATTTTTTTAAAAATATATATATTTTCATCTTCTGAGATTTTAATTGCTGTGTACCATTCTAGGATATAATGATTGTCTAAAATGTGGGATTTTTTTTTTAAAGGACATAAGACAAATGGGTTATCAATATGAGAGAGATCGGTATTTTGGATCATGTATTAGACGAACAAACGATTGGGACTCTCACATTGAATTGAAAACTTTATTTGGCCAAGTGTGGTTAGACACACAAGGTATTTGTCTCTGGTGAAGAAGCTCTCAGCGTGTTAGAACTACATATTTCATATGCAGTCAAAACCCAAAAATCACACACAACACAGCCCTTTATCTGAATAAAACAATCTGGCTGAGATCTACGCATTTGGGTCTCACTGGGGTAAATTGTAAGGATGATATTGTATTCCTTCTTCATCCCTTTTTATTTAATTTGTTTCTTCACTTTTACATGTAGTTCTAGTGTGGTGTGTTTTATGTTTTATTCTGAATATTTTGTTTTGTATTTTGGTATGGCCTATGTGCTAATCAGTAGCAAAAAAGGAAAGGATAACCGATATGTCTCCTAGATGGATGATTGTTTAAATATGCCATTTCAGTGACTTGGACACCTCTCCTGCGCGAGCTGCACTGGCTACCTGTGGTTTTTCGGGTGCGTTTCAAGGTGCTGATTACCATCTTTAAAGCGCTCCATGGCACGGGACCTAGTTACTTGCGGGATCGCATCCTCCCACATACATCCCTGCGGCCAATTCGCTCACACAGGGAGGGACTTCTCCTGGTGCCGTCCACTAGGCAATGCCAACGGGCGACACCAAGGAGTAGGGCCTTCTCTGTGATGGGCCCAACCCTCTGGAATGACCTCCCCCCCGACATTAGAACCACTTCTGACCTCCGCTCCTTCCGGCAAAAATTGAAGACTCACCTGTTCCGATTAGCAGGCCTGGCATAATTACAACTGTCCCTCCTGGCAAATGTATTATTATCTGGTTATTTTAGGGTTTTTTAATCTGTTGTGTCTGTTTTAGGGATTTTAAAAAATTATATTTATTCAGCTTTGTACAGTTCTTTTAATTGCATTTTAACCTCCTCCAAACTGTACATATTTAATTATTTAATTTTTATTGTATTTTTGTGATATTCTCTATGGACTGTACACCGCCCCGAGTCCCTTCTGGGAGAGGGGGCGGTTTAGAAGCACAAATAAATTGAAACTGAAATTGAAATTGGTCCACCTCTGTTTTCCATTACTTATAAACATGTCATACCTTCCATTGTAGATATTTGTCATCTCATAAAATCTGAATCTCTAGCAAGAACAAGCTTTATGAACCATCCCTCCATGTGGTTTCAGATAATTTTAACCATGTGACTTCAAGGAAACAAACAGTCCATAGAGTTCGCTAAACACTTCAGACTAATGGCTTGCACAAAGTGATTGTGTTATTACAGATAATCAACAGGGCTATCAGTCAGAGGTGCTACTTCAATATGTAAAAATTCATTAAGATGCCCATAAAAATTAATTGGAAATGTTCTATTTCCTTCAATCATCATTTTAATCTTATCCATTTTAATGGTTCCGCCTTAGGCCTGCTCCCTAGGAGATAAATGTCTTTTTTTTTTACAGTGATGTGAAAATAGTTTAGTATACTGTATACTCATGTATAATCTATAAATAAATATGATGTATAATCTATAAGATTATAAGAGAGTCAGTTTGGTATAATGTTACAATCTATAAATTCTGGAAAAAGAACTAGTTTGGTTCAGTGGTGATGGTACTCAGATAGAAACCAGGAGATTGTGAGTTCCAGTCCTGCCTTAGTCATGAAGGCAATTGGCTGAGCCAGTCACTCTCCCTCAACCCAGCCCACTCCACAGGGTTATTGTTGAAAGGAGAATAGGACGGAAGATCAGGTATGTACACTGTAGACTAAAAATGAAAAAAAATGGGATAAAAATCTAATGAATGATAATCAGTGGTGTCATCAAAGGAAATAATCAAAACTCATGGAGTGCAAATTGATTGAGTTATTCAATTTCTATAGCTGCCCATCTCAGTCAATAACTCTGGGCATCTGACAATTAAAAATATATGTATTACAGATGTCACTAAATCACAAACCCTACTGGATATAATATCTTATTAGATTATTTCCTCAGGAAGGCTTCCTGTCAGGCCTAAAGTTAATGCTTAACATAATCCTCTACTTGTTTGTATCTGGTAACCCTGGGACGGGACTGGAATGGATTAAAAATGAATACATTTTTTTGGGGGGGGGGATCTTCTGTTTTGATTGCATTTGAAATACATGAAGCACTAATTAAGATTGACTTTCTCTGAGTTTTTAAAATCAGTATCTTAAATATAGGTGGGGAAGAAGGGGGAAGATAGCAACATTTGGAAAGTTTCAGCCTGTTTTTCCAAAAGTCAAATTCATTGCAAATTTACCTACCCTCGCTTCACATACACAAACATACAAAACTACCTCCAACTCTCAAGCAGACAAGTTAAAAAATGAAGCGGCAACTGAAGACAAACACACCTTCACAACAATAGTAGACTTGTGCAAAGCGTGTCTTGCAAGGCACAGTCAATTAAGTCTGGGCAAGTCCACAGCAGCTGCTCTAGACATGCCCAGAAGATAATCTACAAGGGTTAAGTTCTGTTACTAAAGAAAAGGGACACTGGCTTCAGAAAGACTGGGCCAATCTATTCATAAACCAAACACTTTCAGCCACAAGGTCCCACAGAAGGCTGGATCTGATGGTATCAAAAAGTAGAAAAACAAAGACTCCTAAAATCTACATTCCCCCACTCAAATTCTAAGGACAGGACATGATCTTTAGGATGTAACACGACTTACCCACCACCATTAGAATAGCAAAAGACACAAGGCTCACTACTTTGCACAACCCCCTGGAGCATCTCAAGCTCGAAACACCATAACCCTGTAAAGACCCAGCCAATTTGTCAGCTACCCCAGAAAAATTATGCTGTCCCTAAAGTTTCTGGAATCTAAATAAACAGAGACCTTCTGTCTCCATTTCATTTTCAGTGGCTTGGAACCGGACAAGATTTTACTTCAACAATTGAAAATGTACTCCTAAGCCTACAAGTAATGACCCCACACTTCCGAGCCACGCAATCATGGAGTTATCTAGGTAATCCCCAACCACAATTGAACCCAAAATGTCCTTTGCTAAGCAAGACAGTTGTTAAGTGAATTGTGTCTCTTTTCTCAAACATTTTGCCACAGTCGTTAAGTGAATCATTGTGAGCTATCAAGTGAATCATGTGGTTGTTAACTGAACCTGGCTTTCCTCTTTGACTTTGCTTGTCAGAGATGCCGGTTGGGAAGATTACAAATGGTGATCACATGTCATCAGGACATCAACAACTATCATAAATACATAACAGTTGACCAACACCTGAATTTTGATCACATGACTATGCATGCAGGATTGGTCATAAGTCACTTTGTTTAGTGCTGTTGTAACTCCAAACATTACTAAACAAATGGTTATAAGTTGAGGACTACCAGGTACTGCCTTATTATGGTAGGTTTTGCATTAAGTCTGAAGATCAAGAAAAAATACTTCAGGTTAATTTTAATAAACCCAGAATCCTAATTTTATTTTATTTTGCATTATTTTAAAAGCTGCAGACCTTAAAATATTAACATGACAGTGATTCTGAGAGGCAGTATGATAAAAATCCTTCATCGTTGTCTAATGGGTTATGCATGTAACTAAGAAGAAGCTGATAGGTTCATTGAAACAGCTCATTAAAATGCTTCTGCTGTAGATTTTCCAGACCCCAGGCCCTTTAGATCAACCTAAATATTTTTATGGCAAGCTGGATAAATTATGGCTCAGAGAAAACACTTGTATTGAAATGACAACCTTCATATGTTGAGGAGGACACTAATCCACTTTTAGTGATGAGGCTGAATTGCCTGTTACTTTGAAAAAGGAAGATAAGTCAAACTGTTAGTCTGATCAGCTATAGCAGTGATGGCAAACCTATGGCATGCCTGCTGGAAGTGGCTAGCCATCGCCCACTGCTCTTCTGGGTTCCGACGAGCATAGGCACACCTGCCAGCTGGTCTTCATGTGTGTGTGAGTGCCAGGAACTGGAAGAGCAGCTCCCAGGCACACCTAGTCCTAACCCTAACTTCTGGTTTCTGATGCACCAGCTGGTCTTCGTGCATGCATGCGTGCCAGAAACTGGATGACCAGGTGACTGGTGCGCATGCATGCACCAGAAACCATAAGCTCAGCTTCTGGCATGCACACTCACATATGCAAACCGGTAGGGAAAATAAGTGAATATCACTCCTGATAAACCTAGTCATTATATTAAAAAATGTAGCATATATAAAATATGTAGCATGCGTGAGTCTTTTTTTTTAAGGCAAAGAATCCACATTTTTAAAAAATAAACTTTAGAATAGTGGTTTGAAATAGCAGGTAATTCAGGGGAAATTATCTATTTCCTTTCTCAAACCACACTGAAATCAATTTATATTGGTATATAAAGCAAAACAGGGTCTATATTTTTCAGTTTAACACTTTGCTTGATCCCCTATTGTACCATCTTCTACATGCATTTGAAAGTCTTTCACATAAACGGTATGGGATTTGTCCTTTTATACGAGTCTTCATATATTTTCTTTCCAAAAACCACTACATTTCATGAAGTATATTTTGTATGTTAGCTGAGACAAATGGAATAAGGAAATCAAAAGCACCAAGTCATTATACTACTGACTGATTTCAGATTCCCAATTCTCTCTCATGTAGAGGGAACAAATAAAAACAAACATTATTCTTGCTGTCAAGAATAATGAGGAGTTTTGAAAAAAATAAGAAATAATGTTTCATCTGAACAGACTTTTTGTTCTAACCATTTCTGTCTTGTATCTCTACGATCTGGTGAGAGGTTTGCAAGCTTCACACAAAAAGGCCAAAACAAGGACATCATGGCTATGTCATGGGGATTAATTTTTAAAAGAAATACTGCAGAAATCCCAGGGGTCTTCAACAAAACTCAACCGGATTCCACTTTTGGAGTGAGAATGGTTGTCGATCCATGTTTGCAAGGATCTGTTTATTTCCCAGATGGATAAGTTCAAAGGAGAGCATTTCAGTCTCAACATTTATTCCATCAGGTTTAGAAAAACATATTTTTTTCTCCTGATAGAGTCCTGTGTAATTCTTACCTTGGAACTGAGCGTTAAACCCTTTCCGTCTGTGATTACTGTCAGAAGTGAAATGGAGCCGTAACCAGTTTTTACTGCTGATAACAGGTGAAGGCAGATTCATGCCAGTCAACCTACGAAATAAAATATGTGTTCACTTGAAAATAGTAAAGCAACTACCAATTTTGTCTGATTATTTTGATAAAACACAGTTTAGAGACTAAGGCGCATTCAGCACGAATAGAGATAGCGTTCAATACTATATTCTCAACATCTATGGATGATTCTCGACAATTCTGACCCCATTTATTGTACTTTTAATTCTATATTTACGTGATAAAGAAAACATCTCATTTATACATGTGCATTATGGAAAAGGTACCCACGCTCAACCAAATTTTGAATTTTCTAGTTTTGAAAATGAAACTTCAATCCACAAACAATCTAACTTTGCATCTATTGTTGGAATCATTTCAAATTGTATTAAAGCAGGTTAATAAATAACTGAAACATATGGACAATATGCTATACAAAATGTAACTTTATGAACAAAATGTTTATTTGGGCAATATCTTATTGAGCAAATCAAACATGAAAATCAGGAGTAAGAAATTTGGAATACCCCAAAATTGTCTGTTCATATTGCTAAACCTCCAATATGAGATTAATGAAACTGGTAATACATCTTGAAGAGGTATAACATGAATTACAGATATCAATAAAAATGTGGCCCACAATTGCTAGCTATATTGACTCAATTTATTAAAGTGAAAGTTACTTTGCATTCAGTAAAAATGCTATGGAGGTAAATCTGTCTAATCCTGAAAAAAAATAAAGCCACATTTTGAAGAAAACATTTTATTTTAGCCTTAAGATATCAGCACTTTTAGATTGGATCCAAAGAAATGTCTCTATGGAATAACTCGGTGGTGGTTTCAATTTTTTTTAGAACCTCTTCTGTAGGTGTGGCCTGCTTTGTGGGAGTGACTTGCTGGCCATGTGACCAGGTGGGAGTGACTTGCTGGCCATGTGGCTGAGTGGAGTGGCTTGGCAGTCATGTGACTGGAGGGGGTAGCCAACTTGTAAAATGTGGTGAAACTCACTTAACAATGCTCTTGCTTAGCAACCAAAATGTTGGCTCAGAAACTCTGGCATTTGAAGCACACAGGTCTTAAAGCTGTCAAGTTACAAGACCCTTGCACCCCTAACCCTTTAGGAAAAAAACCCCAGGGGTGTTCAAACTTGACAGCTTTACGACTTGTGGACTTCAACTCCCAGAATTCCTCCTTCAGTCATGTTGGCTCAGGAATCTGGCATTGAAGTGTGCAAGTCTTAAAGCTGTCAAGTTACAAGACCCTTGCACCCCTAACCCTTTAGAAAAAAACCCCAGGGATGTTCAAACTTGACAGCTTTAAGACTTTAAGGTTTAGATAGGACTCTTAGAGGTGGGCGGGGTGATTGGTGAGCCAGCCAATCAATGAGCGGTGGGCGGGGCAAGCGTGGTGCGGACGGGTGGGGGGAGGGAGCTGGAACCGGTTCTCAATGGCATGGCAGATTTGTGGAACCTCTTCTATAGAAGAGGTTAGACCTGGCAGGAACCCATCCCTGGAATAACTCCATCAAAAGAATCACAGTTGACCACTTGCATATAAACATATTCACCAAGAAAAAATATTGAAAATAATCAAATGTGATAATATATTAAACCAAACAAGACAACCATTTAGAGACACAAAAATGCTAAGTCTTTGCTATCATCTATTAGTTGTCATATAAAAGTCCAGAGTTCATTTATTTACTGGCTGTTTTTCATGAAGCAAAGGTTAAAACCATAAAGTGCATGAATATATAGAACAATATAAAATGAAGAACAAAATAGAACAAAATAAAACATAATTTTGCTATGGAAATTTTGACTGTGTATATCTTTTTAATGCTGAAAACTAGCAGTAGTATTTTGATTTACATAAATCTAAAAGGAAATGAATCATGTAGCCTTCAAGATATACTTTTATGTATAATATTTTTTTAAAAGTGAAGTTTTTTAAAAAATATAACCTTTACTGCAATAAAGGGATCCTATTTAAAGAATATAATATTATTTCTTAGTGCTACTGTATATGACAGTTACCCTTGACCGGCTCCTAAATATTTACATTCAACAATTTTGTATATAATTGAATTTACAAGGGACAAGAGAGTGAGTTGTCAAAGACTCTTTTGTATTGTGGTAGCTTGTTTTGTGTGTGTGTGTAAACAAAGCCATTATGACTTTTAAACCATAGTTTACAGTTTAGCTTTATGTGTGAACAAAATCCCTGTGATTGCTCAATAATCAATGGTTAAAACACTGCATCTCAGCTTCAAAACCTGACAGGCTAGAAGATAAAGGAATTTCTGGAGACATTCTTAGTTTAGCATAATTTATCATTACATCAAAATAGGGCTTTCATAAATGAAGAGATATTTCTTTTATATTTAACACTCTTTCCTTCAACACCTCTTATTTGCATCCTTACGCTTGTAAGACAAAAGGAAAATCAGAGTTTGCTTTATGAATATTTTTCTTCCAGCAATAATCAAATAGTGAATGGAAAGACCACAGATACAATAAAACAGTCATAGCAGGAGAATGCAGCAAAATCATTGAAAGGTGATTGGTCATTTTGGAGGATGTATTCTATTTTTTCTCGAAATAGGAAATGACTTTGATGGACTATTTGGCTAGGATTTAAACAGACCAGAACACAGACCTTATATAGATTCACCACCTCCTTCACCACCAGCTATATGACAGACAAATAACTTTACAAATAATATAAATAACACCAATGGTGCACAATAGTGGTAATGCAATAAACAGCACACATATGAGCTGTTCATTCCAACATGTGATCTCTCAATACAATACTATGTTTCTTGCCCAAAATGGTTGCTAGTTGAGAGTAAAGAACCCTTCAGGGAAGTTGTTATGTAAATACTTCCTTCCTTCCTTCCTTTTTTTTTTAACCCGGAGGGCTTTTGTTTACTATATACTTGGCATTGTGGTTAATATAATGAAGCCATGACCTCCTTTGGCATCTGTAGGTGCACTGAACTCAATTCACAAATACATAAATCCTGACAGGAATAATAACATAAATCATATCGATAGGCTGTTTGCGTGGAAAAACCAAATACAAAAGAGGTATTTTGCAAACATCCCATGCAGATAAATCAACTCAGCATTGTCTGAACTTACTCCTTACATATTTCAATTTGTTGTTTTGAGTGCATAGTAATAGTGCAGGTTTAGGCCTTTTGGGTTCAGGAGTCCAAATATATTTAAAATGTATAAATATTCATTTTAAAGGATATTTTCTTCTCTGCTAAGGAAACTAATACTTCCTTAGTTGAATGATTTTTTCCAATTTCATCCCGAAAGAGAATTATCTGCTACTGTTTTCTTTTTGCAATCAGGATTTTTAGGTCTTATGGACATAATAATATGTAACAATACATTCATACATAATACTAAAATGTGTGTTGTTGAGTGCACATTTTAGGGACCTTGGAATTACAGTCATTCCTTCAACCATAAACAGGATTCAGATAGGTCATGTTATCTACAGGTTTTTCCTTGGCTTACAAAATTTTGGTTGCTAAGCAAGACAGCTGTTAAGTGAGTTTTGCCCCATTTTATGACCTTTCTTGCCACAGTTGTTAAGTGAATCATTGTAGTTGTTAAGTTAGTGACATGGTTGTTAAGTGAGTCTGGCTTCCCCATCGACTTTGCTTTTCAGAAAGTTGCAAAAGATGACCCATGGCCCTGGGACTCTGCAACCGTCGTAAATATCAGCCAGTTGCCAAGCAGCTGAATTTTGATCATGTGATCAGTTGTAAGTGTGAAAAATGGTCCTAAGTCACTTTTTTCATTGCTGTTGAACTTTGAGTGGCCATTAAACAAATGGTTGTAAATTGAGGACTACCTGTATAATCTGTTACTCAAAGGTATTAAATTGTGTTGGTTTGAGCTCATGCTAAGCGCCAATCATGATTTGCTAATCACAACAGTTGAGTTCCTACAATAATGGTAAAGGTTACCCTTGCACATATGTGCTAGTCATTCCCGACTCTAGGGGGCAGTGCTCATCTGCATTTCAACAGCCGAAGAGCCAGCGCTGTCCATTGACATCTCCGTGGTCATGTGGCCGGCATGACTAAATGCCAAAGGCCCTTGGAACACTCTTACTTTCCCACCAAAGGTGGTTCCTATTTTTCTTTACTTTTACTTTACTTTATTTCAAACTTTTATACCGCCCCCTCTCCCAAAAGGGACTTCTACTTGCATTTTTACTGCTTTCGAACTGCTAACTTGCCAGAAGCTGGGACAAGTTACGGGAGCTGACTCCATTGTGCAGCACTAGGGATTCGAACCACCAAACTGCTAACCTTTCTGATTGACAACCTCAGTGTCTTAGCCACTGAGCTACCATGTCCCTTCAATATACCAAGCCAAAATAAGACACATCGCATGATTTTGTGTTACATGTGAAAACAGCTATACTCTACTTTTGTATGAATATGTTTCCCTAGGTGTTGCTGGATTGTACCACTTTTGATTTTGGGGCAAAAAAATGGAAAAGAGGGAAATAAAATATATTAACTCTTATTTTAAAAAAGCTGTTTAATAATTTACTTGTAAGTTCCTCCATAAAAATTAGAATATAAGAAAGAACTTTATCCTGGAAAGTTTCTTCCTAAAAGGCATCTTAATGTTAGATTTTTCTTTTTTTAATGTGAGAGAGTGGAGAGTGGGCATTGATCATTGGGATCAATTAAACATAAAACCAAACATGTTCCTACATCCCTGATAGATGAGAGTTTGCATATTCCTGGGTGGATTTGAAAACATTTTTCTTTAGGGAGGCAGCGATAATAGGAGAACTACAACTATCTGGTGGAAGGTTTTCACAGAAACGTTCATAGGTCATTTCCTGACATCTACATCTAGGAGACTTTTTGCTTAATCACAAGGATTGATAATGAGAAATGTTTCTTGTGCAGAGCCAAAATTAGTAACAATTTAATTGTTCATCTTGTGTGTGTGTGTGTCAAAACTAAGAAGCTACCAAAAATGAGAGCTCAGTGGGGGAAGCAGGAAACCTGATAATTGTTCCCATGAGTGCTTTGTTCTTCAAAAGCAGTTAGAACTTTCTGTATCTTACCTGGTGATATCAAATCTATGAGATGTGTGTCACATTGGTTGTGACTTTCCAGCAGAGTCATATTGGGCATTTTCTGAATGTTTCCCACACCAAGTCCAAAAGGTTTGGCCTCACTGATCTAACCTTTTGTTTGGGTGTAGGTGTCTTTAGCAACTTTCATAGGGAATTGTTGAGTGGTCTAGTTTTAATTCTAAGTGAGCTCTGCTCTGTATGGTAACTTAAAACTCTATAATATATTTAATCTAAAAGAATAAGTTTTTATTACACATAACTATTTAATTATATAATTAAGTACATAATAAATTAATATCAATAATAGTTCTGTGTAATAAAAACTCCCCTGAATTGATTCTATTATTCTAGATCAGGGATATCAAACTCGCGGCCTTTGGGCTGGTTCTGTCATGTGCTGGCCCCGCCCCCACTTGGTTTAGCAAAGGGGGAAAATGTCCTGATACGTCACATGATGCCACCATGACGACGCGAGTTTGACACCCCTGTTCTAGATGGTCCTTGAATGGTGACTGATATCCATAAACTATAACAGTCATGAAATTCACCCCAACCCCTAATTCGAAGTTGGCTTTTCCCAATTTTAATTAATGCACTAAATATTTGTGTACAGTTGGACATTACAGATCTAAATCTTTGTTGATGTATTTCATCTATTGTCTACTGAAAGTAGAACATTAAGCTTGAGGATGTAACAAATTGATTTTTTTTTAAATTGTTCCAAGAAAGGATATTAGCTTCAGGCTCTTAAGATGAAACTACATGTGGCTTTGCATGGTTTTTTGTTTGTTTATTCGGGCAAGAATCTGTGTAATGTCCTATAAAGGTGGAAAGTGCCCATAAATTTAAAACACACTGAAGAACACAGACAGTTAAATCTTCATTTCTCCGCTTAGACAGTAAGTATAACTAAAGAGAAGTGCCTTCAGGCCAATGCTTTTAAAAGACTGCTCAACTTGAATATCTTGATGGCTAAGAATATTTTAGCAAAACACAAAACATCACTGCTATTCCGTTCAGATCTGTTATTTGGATGAAATCCAGAAAGAAAGAAAAAACTTAAATATTGGACAGCAGAACAGACATAATGGCAACAGATCTTTTTTCTGTCTTGCGGAAAGAGGCAAAATGTTACATGCTTTGGGGTGTACACAGTGCAAATTGGGTAAATGTTGAATAGCAACAAGATAAGAGATAGAGGTGAAATAGGTCAGTACAACTAAACATCAATGCAAATCAGTTCCCACCTCTTGCTGAATCAAACAAACAAAACAAAACAAAAAAAGACAAAGGTTAGAGAATATCACCCATTTATATTCCTATCCTATAGCTCATCAAATTGTGGATTTCTGAGATCTTACAGTTTATTTACCAATTTAACATTTATCACTCACAATGCATAAAGTTATCATCATCATCATCATCATCATCATCATTCTTCACTACACTAATACAATAGCAATGAACCTACATCATTATCCTTTCAATCATTTTTAAAAATATATATTTATGTTAACAAAGTCAACCTTTTTGGTTTGCTTGTTTCTTTAGTTTGCTTGTTTCTTTAATTCCCTTTTCATTCTATTTTCATCTTAGCAGACTATATAAAGGAAAAGAGATGGTATATGCATTTTTTTAAAAAATCATGTTATAAATAGGGAACAGTTCTAACTTCTCTATGAATGAATCCTTTTGTGGTTTGGTTTCTTTAGGGTTTTTTTTAAAGCTCCTTTTGTTATTGTTGTTGCTTCATGATCTGACCCATGGCTTTTATATAATAGAGTGTTTTAGAGAACATGCAGGCTAACAAAATAATTTGGATATTTTGAGGGCTATAAGTAAATGTTACTCAACTGGATATTTTTTTCAATATTTTTCAGCCAAATTTGAAAGGAAAAGTAGGGTGTTAAAATAAGTTAAAACAAGTTTCATATATAAAATTCTGTGAACTTTATGGATTAGACCAGTCTAATCCATAAAATTCCCAGAATTTTATATATGAAACTTGTAGTAATAGTGTGGGAGAAAGGTGCAGCATAAAAAGAAAATATTATCAAACTTATAAATAATTTGCCAATTTGTCACAAAATTTGACATGACGTTATACGTTACACTAGCGACATATGTCACAATTCACCAGTTTAACTCATCCTAATTCCATTTGGACAATTACAGTTGGTGTAAACTAATCTGTTGCTTACACTGCCAATTCTGTTAAATCATATCTTCCCAAACATTTTCATATGTACACACACATACACGCACCAAAAGATATCAAACACTCTGTTAAATAATTGTAGCATATTTGGTTTCAATATTTGAAGTGTGTGATAAGAATAATTCCTATCACAGAGCTGGAAGAGGCAAACAAACAAACCAAAACCAATGATTTCCTGTCTACTTAAAGATCTCTGTTAAATAAGCTGGTCCCCCTGTTGATCCAGATCAACTTAGACATGTATTCACTACTGCAAAGTCTTCTATCCCCACCAAATATTGAAACTGAAAGGCAGGGTTATAGGTACAGATCAGGGGTGGGTTTCTAACCAGTATGCTAGAACCTGTTTGTGAAATTCAGCATATGTTTTAGAACCCATTCGTCAGGTGGCTCAGTACCGGAATGCTGCCTCCTGGCTGCCCCCCACCTCGCTCGCTCCCCCCACCCTACGCAATCTCCTTTCATTCTCCGTCTGCCTCATTCACTCGTTCAGGTAGCAGAGAATGAAAGGAGATTGCATAGCCGAGGGCAAAGGAGCCTGCAGCCTCCTTCATTTAAACGGCTTCCTCGCACGCCTTCTTTCTTTCTCCGGAAGGCGTGCGAGAAAGCCCCCCCCCCCATTGCCCGAAATGAATGAAGGAGGCTGCAAGCTCCTTTGCCCTCGGCTACACTATCTCCTTTCATTCTCCATCTGCCTCATTCACTTGTCCCAGCCTGTGATAGCTTTCTCCTGGATTCCTCTCTGTCCTCCCTCCTCCGATCTCCCAAGTTCTTTGCCCAGCCGGTGATAGCTTTTTCCTGAATTCCTCTGTGTGTCCCCTCCTCCAATCTCCCAAATTTTTTTCCCAGCCTGTGATAGCTTTCTACTGGATTTCTCTCTGTCCTACCTTCTCCGATCTCCCTAATTCCAGCCCTTAATCCTCCAGTTGTCTGTTTTTGGGAGTTTTCCCCCTTTCTTCCCCCACTTCATTGGAGTCCTAAAAATGTTTACCAAAAATTTGAAACCCACCAATGGTACAGATACCGATGATCTTCTGTCCCTATGTCCTGTGGTTAGAGAAGCCTTTGCACATGAAGTTGCAAAGGTGCAGCACAAGGAAGTTCCCAATTTCCTCAGAGCCTCCTTCCTTTAGATGTCCTGAGAGAATGCCATCCCTGAAACCTGAATGCATCCCCATTTCAAGTCACACAGTAGGAAAATGGTGCTTTCCTCTCCAAAATCTGCAACTGTTCTGGCCTTATTGAGACAGTCAGCAAATATATTTAAATAAATACATATTTTTACTATTCATTTTTATGCTTTTGCCGTTTTCCTCTGGATGGCTAATTTCTAATTAACATAAAGATAAAGGTTTCCCTCACACAAATGTGCTAGTCATTTCCGACTCTAGGGGGCGGTGCTCATCTCTGTTTCAAAGCCAAAGAACCAGCGTTGTCTGAACACGTCTCCGTGGTCATGCCATTGGCATGACTAAATGCCAAAGGAATACTAAACATTGTTACCTTCCCACCAAAGGTGGCTCCTATTTTTTCTATTTCTACTTTTATATGCTTTAGAACTGCTAGGTTGCCAGATGTGGGACAAGTAACGGGAGCTCATTCCATTATGCAGCGCTAAGGATTCGAAATGCTTAACTGCCTACCTTTCTGATTGACAAGCTTAGCCACTGAGCCACCACGTCCCTTGTAATTTCTAATTACACCCTATGAAACTTATAATAACTTTACCTATGTTTTCAGTTACTGCCATTTGCAGGGGGGGAAAAAAACCTCTTAAAAATTAATCTTACACTAAATATATATTTATTTTCTTAAGAAAACAAAGCACTACTGAAATAGAGGTGGCGCTAAATATTCAAATATTAATCCTTGCAAATGAATTATCGTTATCTTCTTTTAAAGTGATCCTCTTACAAAGACTCCCACTTAATTGACAGTTTGTATTATTTATCAGCATGACAGGGAAAGTTGAGATATGGACCTCACAGCTGTGCTTTTCAGAATGAGGTTGCTTTTTCCTCTCTTTTTTAAAAAATGCCTTTATTATATTTACAATAATGATATCAATGATAACAGCACAGCTGTAAGTCTCTTTGTAGAGTTGCCCCCAGAATAGGAGGCTTTGTGGAGAAAAGACTAGAAAAGAAGAATACTGATTACAAAGATGAAAATAGCTAATTAAACTACATGTGTGTATTTCACAAAATCTTTTATGCCTGACATAAAAATTTAACACCTGCCCGGGCATCTGTTATTTTGAAGTTATATTGTTAGGAAGCTGAGAGTACTTCTTTTCGTGCTAGCTTTATTAGTTACTGAGAAACCCAAAGGTATTTGTAATTACTTGCACGGAAAACTTTAAAAGTTTGCAAGATACATTTTTTTTTTGCAAATACAGTAGCAATCATGCTGATTCTTTTCATCCTGATATCTGCGGGTTGTATGGAAATACCCTGATATTGGTATAATAGGCCAGTCCTGTAAAAGAAAAGACACAGGAATCTGACCTTATGTATCTATTTCCAGCAATATAGAGAAGAAGAACAATAGGAATTAACAAAAGCACTCTTCCCTATCTTTGTCACCCTTTGAATGTCTGTTGTGCCTCACTCTGTTCTTTTATTCCTTCCAATGGGTGGTTTTGATGAATGAAAGATGGGTAACGGGAATTGTGAATTGATAAGAAGACCGAGTAAACATTCTCTATTACCCAATCATTAAATATCACTTGGTATTAATGTTTAAGAACTAGATTCCCCCTAGGGTTTAATTAAAAAACTGAACTGGCAATAAGAAATCTTAGCTAAAAAAAGGAGAATTTTATAGATTTTTTTCAAAATGATTTAGGATTACTGTAATTACTGTTACACATGCAGATGGTGATAAAGTGCTATGATATGACTAATAGTTGGTTAAATAAGACAAGCTCAACTGGATAAAAATAATTCAAAATATTGCAGAAGGTTCTTGAGAATGTGCAAAAACTCAGGGGCTTTGCTTAGATGAGATGTGAATTTGAAAATAAATAAATAAAGGTCCATCATTAGGAGTCTCCAGGCTGTGCAAAAGTCTAAGTGGTGCTTTACCTCAATAAAGCTTCCAGCATAACACCTCTCTTCCACCAGTGAAGTAATTTGTTCCCCTTGCTTGTACAGGAAGTCCTCGCTGAGCAGCTGACTTGTTCAGCAACCATTTAAAGTTGCACAATGGTGGAAGAAAGCACAAAACTTTGCAACCAATCCTCACACTTGCAGCCGTCACAGCATCTCATGGTCACGTGACTGCCATTAGGGCATGTCACAACCGGTGTGCCTTGATGACTGTCGTAGCAACCCATGATTATGTGATCTCCATTCGCACACTTCCCAATTGACTTTGGACAAACAGAGTTTATAGAAAAGAAGGAAGTAGCTCTCGCGGGATTTTTTTGCATAGCGATCGCATTTCTTTATTTAACAATTGAAGCCAATAAGCCTGCCATGGTCATGTGATTTTTCTCTTAGCAACCATGGCATTTAGCAGTCAAGTTGCCAATCCTAATTTATTATTTCTATTTCTTTATTCGAGTTTGACCATTTCTATACAGGTAGTCCTCAATTTACAACCACAATGAAGCCCAAAATGCTGCTAAGTGAGAAACTGGTTAAATGAGTTTTGCTCCCTTTTAAGACTTTTCTGGCCATATTTGTTAAGTGAATCACTCCAATTGTTAAATTAGTAACATGGTTCTTAAGTGAATCTGGCTTCCCCATTGCATTTGCTTGTCAGAAGGTCGCGGAAGCTGATCACATGACCCCGGGACACTGAAACCGTCATAAATATGAGCCAGTTGTCAAGCATCTGAATTTTTGATTACGTGACCAAAGGAATGCTGCAGCAGTCATAAGTGTGAAAACGGTCATAAGTTACTTTTTCAGTGCCATCATAACTTTGAACGGACACTAAACAAACTGTTATAAGTCAAGGACTATCTGCATTACCTGTCTATGTGCATTACATTAAATTTCACAGTGCAAACCCAAAGAGAATGGAATTTGTATCCTTGTATTTTCTTCTTACGAATAAAATCACATGACCATGGGAATGCCGGCATGGTTCTAAGTGTGAAACACAGAGACTTTTTTCAGTGCTGTTGTAACATCGAACGATCACTAAGTGAACTGTTGTAAGTTGAGGACTACCTGCAACTGCAGTTGCTAAGCGAGGACTACCTGTAAGAGCAAAAACAACGAGCAACTTTGCTTTGTCACTTTGCTTTATTGCCGTGCAGCTTCTCTTCTGGCCTTTACAATTCTAGAATTGATTCATGGGGATTTGCAAGGCAATCTTCTCCTCTACATCAACCTTTTCTGATAAATAGCCAGGAGGTGGCACAGAGGACTTCATCAGCAAACAGCTTCGCTGCTCCTTCACATCAAGGTGAATTGTACCACCTTTGGTGAAATGTTTCATTGAGGCAAAGCAAAACTACCTTGCATAGGTCTAGCAGAAACAGAGTAACTGCCATTACGTTTCACTTAAACAGAAATCAGAGCAAAGTAGTTGGGGAAAATGTGGCAAGCTGAATAGGTTTAGCTAAGTAAGTGAAATCCCTTGGGTGTTCCTCCTATTGATACAAGTAAACTGCCATTAAGTATTAACTGAAAAAAAGGGGAAAAAAAGAAAAACTATCACTGAAAAGCAAAGGAAGCCTGATATGAGTCTTAAAAGGAGAACCAAATGTTGCCCCATTGTATTGGATAACAATGCACTACAACATTTACTACAGAAATAATTATTTTTTAAATGATATCCATCTATAATCCATCTTCTATCCGTAAAGCACCTAAGTCGCTACAGTAGTAGGGCAGAGTGATGGATAACCATGCAGGAAAAGTCTGGGTTAATTGAATATTTCTTTTGTGTGTTGCATTACTACAGGGGTGTCAAACTCATGTCGTCACGTGACGTATCCAGACTTTTTTCTCCTTTGCTAAACTGGGCATGAGCGTTTGCAAGCCCGTGACGCATGTAGCATATAGATCGGGAGTTTGAAGTCCTACCATGTTTCCCTGAAAATAAGACAGGGTCTTATTTTCTTTTTACCCACAAAATATGGTTTGGGCCTTATTACCAGGGGAGAGCTTATTGTTCTGGGGTTGCCAGCTGGCTATTCTCTTGCAAGCGGGCTCCCGAAGAGCCAGGCACAGCCTCAGGGGCGAACGGCTGTGTTGTCAGCGATGAAGCGACCACGCTCATGAGCAGCCACCCAGAAAACCCCCTTTCCAGCTGGGCACAGCATCATTCACTGACCTAGGGGTATCGCCAAGCTGCATGAGATCCTGTTCTCCGCTGCCCAGCTCCTGCAGCTTGGCACCTTCGAAATGCCAGTGAATTGCTCTCTGCACAGCTGGAGAGGGGGGTTACACGAGCAACTGTTCTGCTCCCACTCACGGACCTCCCAGCCTCATAGAGCCAGAGCACCTACACTCCCACCACCACCACCGCCACCGTCACCATCCCAGCATGACTTTTTCAGCAGCTTCCAAACCGAGTCTTCCGGCAGTGGCCGCTCTGGGCATACACTCTATGGTTGTATGCTCTGGGAGTACGCTCTGCCAACAGCTGGCCCACAACCATAGAGCGTACACCCAGAGTGGCCAGGTGGGGGGTTGTCCAGGGGGCTTATTTGTGTGGGAGGGCTTATATTTTTGCCCACCAGAAAAATGTGGCATCACCTTATTATCAGGACATGTCATATTTTCGGGGAAACACAGTACTATTAATTGAATTAAGAACCGCAGTGATGCAGTGGTTAGAATGCAGTACTGCAGGCTACTTCTGCTCGGCTGCCAGCAGTTTGGCAGTTCGAATCTCACCAGGCTCAAGGTTGACTCAGCCTTGCACCCTTCTGAGGTCGATAAAATGAGGACCTTGATGGTTGGGGGCAATAGGCTGACTCTGTAAACTGCTTAGAGAGTGCTGTAACGATCTATGAAACAGTATATAAGTCTAAGTGCTATTGCTATTGCTAATCCATGTCTGTTTTCAAAGGATTAAATCCTGAAATGCATTTACTATGAGGGAAAGAAGGGTTACGAATCTTAAAGTGTTTTGGTCGTGGTGGTGATTATGAAAAGTGAAGAAAACTCTTCAGAATATGCTCTTTTCAAGTACACAAATCCTGAAGTGCTGCTAATGGGTCACTTTCACTGAAGTCAAACTGGCTAATTTCTCGGGGACTCAAAGGAATGACGAATCGCCTCACCCATTACCAGCCAACTCTTACAGATGACAACAAAAGGAACATAGAATGGTGATCTATGTGCAGGGGCTTCTCACATAAAATAGATTTAATCTCTTCCAGTGACATTCTTATGGACAGATCAATCTAGAACAAAGTAATCCAATCAACTTGCCCCAGTATTTTGCCACAGAACAATTTCCTCAATAATTGTTCTGGTTATTAGATATCTGAAGATTTGCAGACTGTGCAAAAAGCACCAGGAATACTGCAGAATTTTAATGAAGAATAAAACAGAGATATAAATTTTGCATACCAGTTGTGTATTTTTAAATATATATATACACTCATTTATTTTATTAAACCCTAATTTAAGATTTCAACTGACAGTCAACTGAAGTTGTTAAAGACTGATGTAATTAGTTCGTCCAATTCATTATCTAAATAATTTTACACTCTCTGCTCCTCTTACCATTTAAACGGGGGAAAAAAACATTGAAATCCAATTTTACAATAATGTTACTTCAAAAGTTGGAATTATTTGTTCTCATAAGAGAGGTTTCGTATTTAATTTGTTTTATCTTTATTTGAGTAACTGTGTAATTAAATACTTTCTTCTTTACATATTTAATGTAACACACATTATGTACCAAATATGTGGACTCATGAATCATAAAGTGAAAAGGTGCTAATTTCATGCATATTATTACTTTTCTCTTTTTTCTCTCCATTTAGGCTACAGAGACTGTTGATTATACCTATGTTTATCATAATATTCACAGAAACTAAGTACTGCAAAATGTTCTGATGATTCTGTAACTTTTCTTTCCTCCAGATTTCTGGGACATGTGGCCTTTAACTTAATTTCCAGAGATTTTACATAATTGCACATATTCAATACAATTCTGCCAAGCATCCTTATTGAAAAGCTGACTGACTTGGATTTTCCCTCTTCCATCTGTGACTGGATCAAAGATTTTCTGAGGGATCGGCCACAAACAGTGAGGGTTGGGTCTGTCATATCCACCTCCCTGCAGCTTACCACCGGCTCCCTACAAGGCTGTGTGCTCAGTCCCTACCTGTATACATTGTACACACATGATTGTGTATTATCTGACCCACCCACTATGATCATTAAGTTCACAGATGACACCACTGTACTGGGTCTTATTACAGGTGGAGACAAAACAGCGTATAGGGGGAGGTTCAAAAACTATCGACATGGTGCTTAAAAAACAACCTGCACCTGAACATCAGCAAGAGGAAGAGAGAGCAACCTGCCCCACTTTACATCGAGGGAGGCTGTGTAGAGAAACTCTCCTCCTTTAAATTTCTGGGAGTCCATCTCGGCGAAGACCTCACCTGGAAAAACAACATGATCCAGGTGGCCAGGAAGGCCCAACAGAGACTCCATTCCCTTAGGGTCTTACATAAAAACAGGGTGGAACAACAACTGATGACCTCCTTTTCCACAGTAGAAAGCGACCTCACTTATTGCGTCACGGTATGGTGTGTTGATTTGACAGCCAGGGTTAGAAAAACATTACAGAGGGTGGTGAGCACAGCACAAAACATTGTGGGTTGTCCCCTGACACCACTAGATGAGATTGCTTGGGCTCACTGCCTTAAAAGAATGAGGAAAATCCTCAGGAATGACTCACGCCCTGGTCAACACTTTTTTATCTTCCTACCATCGGGAAAGAGATATCCAGCATAGCCAGCTGCACAAACAGGCTGAAGAACAATTTTTATCCATGGGCTGTCAGACTCCTGATTGCAAAATAACATCATAACTAAGTAGTATGATGGACTTACAGGGCCGGCGCAACATGTAACATGTTCACACTGGTGCAATAGGACTGGGTGCTTGTTAAAATGATTTATTAGGTTAGGGATATTTTTTTGTCTTCACTGTAAGTTGTATTGTGTTGGGGGGGGTGTTACACTGAGGGAGCTCAATCAATCTCATTGTACATATGTTGTGCACTGACAATAAAGAATTATTATTATTATTATTCCTTAGAACAATTTTGGAAATCTCTGACAAGACAGGCTTTGAGTTATCTCTCCTTTCCCCATAGTAGTGTTTCTCAAACTTGGCAACATTTCATTACCCAAACTAAGTAACATCATCAGTGCTAGACTAGCACTAGTAATGAAATGTCTGTAAGAAAACAAGCAAGCTCAGAGATCACAAGGACCCCTCATGCCAACTCTCAGTTACAAATATTCTCCTTTATTTGTTTGTTTGTTTAGAGACCAGCCAAGACTGGCTAGAATGCTGCTATTTCTACTGTATGAGGCATACAGGTTCTTTGCCCACCCTATTCTGAATAAAGGCATCATCTTACGAGATTTATATTTGGCTAAAAAATTTATAAACAAACCAATTCACTTTAATGATTGTTTGATTGTTGCTTACATTGCAAAACCTGGACAATGCAGTTACTGGTGGAGGAAGGGTATAGTGCATAAATAATTCTGATCGACAGCATATAAAATTACTAGGCATAAAGCATAAAACTTTATTGGAATATTTCTATATTGGGGAAATTATCAGATATTTTAGGACATACCATGAATATCTGCAAGTCTATTTCATAATTGATCTAGTAGGTTGAGTTTAATTAGGGGATGCAGGATAATTTTTTTATTTGGTTCTCAAATTAAAGCCACTTGAAATAATTCTTAATGATAACTGAACCCAACAGCTTTGATATCTGAATGTAGTCACCAGATGCATTAATCTCAAAGAGTTGTTTTTCTACTATAAACATCGCTAATAGAAGATCTGCTCAGGCAGATTTATGATAGATCAACATTTCTTATGTTAGGGAAAAAATTGGTGTGTCCTGGAAAATGTGAACCATGACTTTTAAATGAAAATACATTCAGAATGTTGCTCTCCTTTCTTTCAACGTTAGTGGATTTTTAGCACTTTCAAAAGTAAAAACAATTATTGAAACAAATGAAAAGCCCAAAACTCCAAGAGAAAGTAACAGTGAAAGTGAAAGCACAAGATCCCTGCTATGGTCCCCATTACTGAGATTTTAATTCCTCTCTGTGTTACATTTCATTCTTTTAAAGTATAGCAGAAGATTTATAAAACTTTGTTTTATGAAAACAAATTCTTTCCAAATTCTTGAAATAGTTCATTGCAGCAAATCTTCTATATTTGCTTGAACAATTGTTCACAGGAAGCACAAATGCATAGCCCCTTCCTCCCGAGAAATGTTCCCCATTCCTAACTTTCTTTTTCCAAATTTCTTGTTTTGTTTTAGTCTAAATACTATGGCAACCTCACTAGAGGGGATCTTTTGTTGCTGCCACTTGTTAGGGGAATACTTTAATAGTGTAAGTTGATACAAAGTTGAATTGCACTGAAGCTAAAATAACACTGGAACATGGGCTGATGGAAATTTGTAGAGAAGCTCAGGGATGGAGGAGCTGATAAAGCCAGCATACACTGAAGAGTAATTTTGCCATATTGTGGATGATGTTATGAGGCAAAGTAATCATACTAATGAAGATTTAAGCTCTTCTCATTTAAAGCATGGCAAAATCAGTAAAAGAAACAGAAAATGTCTTGACAGTTAAAATAGCATGCAAGCTTCCTTCTGTGCTTTCCTCCTGCTTTACCGTTACTTCTTAGGTAAGTCAACTGCATTATGAGACTTAAAAGAAAGAGAAAATACTGGGCTTTATACATACAATTGCATTTCAAACTTTAAAGTAAGTGAGTGATATAAATACTGTATATAGAATTATCCCTATATATCCCTATACAGTGTATTTGTGGGTGTGCATGTGTGTCAGTGGTACGTTGCAGGCGGTACGCCCCGGTACAGGTGTACCGGAGCCTGCCTGGAGTACCGGGTACCGTTCCGGTATGGTGCTCCAGAGGCTCCACCCGCCAGTCCGATTTTCTTAACTGCCTTTGGTGCTTCTGCGCACAGTGCATACAGTGCCTGTGCAATGCTCCGACAAGCAGCTGGAGCATCACGGAGGCTTATGGATGGATCGTCCACAAACAGTAAAGGTTGGGTCCTTTACATCTTCCATGCTGAAGCTCAGCACAGGCTCACCTCAGGGCTGTGTGCTCAGCCCCTACCTGTACTCACTGTATACATATGACTGCATATCCTCTGATCCATCCAACATCGTAATAAAGTTTGCAGACGACACAACAGTGCTGGGTCTCATAACTGGAGGGGACAAATACAGGGAAGAAGTTCAGAAGGTATCCGCATGGTGCTCAAGAAACAACTTACATCTAAATACTATTAAGACAAAGGCGATGGTGCTAGATTTCCAGAAGCACAGAGAGGAACCTGCCCCACTGCATATCGAGGGGGGCTGTGTGGAGAGGGTTTCCTCTTTTAAATTCTTGGGAGTGCTTATCAGTCAAGATCTCAGTTGGAAAAATGACATGTCTCTGGTGATTGGAAAGGCCCAATAGAGACTTCATTTCCTTAGAGTCCTGCAAAAAAATCAGGTGGAACAATGGCTGATGACCGATCCACCATAGAAAGTGTCCTCACATATTGTATTACAGTATGGTATGCTAGTTTAACAGCTGCGGACAGGAAGGCACTACAGAGAGTGATCAATTCGGCACAAGAAACCATTGGTTGCCCTCTGACACCACTGGATGACATTGCCAGGTCTCGCTGCTTTAGCAGAGTAAGGAAGATACTCAGAGATGATTCACACCCTGGTCAGTGTCTCTTTGCACTTCTACCATCAGGTGGAAGACATCAAAATATAGCCAGCCAAACAAACAGGATTAAAGATAGTTTCTATCCTTGGGCTGTGAGACTTTTAAATACAACCACAATCACTCCATGCACACACTAGTTTTTTTCTTTCTCTTTCTTTTTTCGTTTCTGTTATAATTTTGCACCAGTGAGGTTAAACCAATTTCGTTGTCTTTAAGGACAATGACAATAAAGATTATACTTATACAAAAACAAACTGAATATACACTGTATGTTAAATACTGAAAATGGGAACTGATGAGATGAAACATTAGACAGAGTATAATCTAAACAGCACACTCTTACCTCTAGCTACAGAGAGGTAATTTCCTCTAATTTTAATTAGTCTTATTCCCAGGCTGCTATGTATATAGGGCAACAAATTCAATTTGAAGCACTTGTGAGAAAGCTCACAAGAAACAACAGGTAAGTCAGTTGATAAATATTCTGTACAGGTGGATTCAAATTATATTTTCTTCACACATGTCATCATGACTTGACAATTTGTCCATGCAAAAGAACTGATCCATTAACTAGATAAAATCAATCTTGACAAAGAAAATTTCACTTTATTGAATCACCAGTTTTTAATTACGTTCCTTGTAACAAGGAAGGTCGAGAATACTTTGTTTTATCCATAGTTGTTACATTTTAATGAGTGTTTCTCATTATTTCGCAATGTCAGGATCAAACTTTATAAACTTTGCATATTATATTGGCTTCCTGTAGGGTAACAATTTGTACCTGAGCTGATTTTTTTTCATAATATAGTGTAATAACAAATAATATGATACAAGACAAAGATTTAAATTAACAATTTATTAGATTAGGACCACCCTTTATCACATTATACATAGCTAAGAAATGAAATGTGTTAATATTAGATGGAACAATAAGTGCCACATTGGATTTACAATTGGATGTTCCAAAAGAACAAAATCCAACTACAGGTAGTCCTTGATTTACGACTGGTTGCTTAACAAAGTTCAAAGTTATGACAGACTTCAAAAAAGCTCCTTATGACCAGACCTCAAAGTTACTATTGCTGTATACATATATCCCCCAATAGGCATGTGATCACATTTTGGATGCTTGGCAACTAGCTTCTATTTATGGCTTATACATGATTGAGATTTGTGAAATTTTTGGACTTTTCCAGCAGAAAACAGCAAAAAACAGCCTACTGAATATGTTGAATTTGCTTAATGACTAGGTGGCTTACTTCATTACTATCATAAAAACAATTGTAAAATCGAGTCAGGTCACATCCTGACCCACTTAAAGACCACAATGACTTACAACCAAAATTCCAGGCTCAATTGAGATCATAAATTGAAAACTACATGAGGTCATGACAGTAATATGTTTTTGCTAGGATTTAGAGTGGAAGGTGTGAATGCAGGTTGCTGGGCAACCGCAATAGCAAAACATCTTTCAACATTGGATTCTAATTCTGGACTTCTCAAAGGTATCAGGTTGGCTATTGTGGATAGATAAATGCTGAATTAGAGAGACTTTTGATCTGATCCAACATGAATCTCTTTGTGTTACACAGGAGGCATTCCATGCTAGAGAAAAAGTCGAAGAAATAGATAGATAGATAGATAGATAGATATAGATAGATAGATAGATAGATAGATAGATGATAGATAGAGAGGGAGGAAGGGAGGGAGGGGTAGCTAGAGAGATAGATATATCTAAAAATACCAATATTACTATATATTTTTTTTAAAAAAGTATTTATGTGCTGTATGTTTGCTGCTGTTAATTTTTATAATAGCTCCATTAACTCAGCCAAAGTCTTCCTTTGGAAATAAAAGCAATGTAATTGTTCTTTTTTGCATATATCTCCTATGCAAAATTTATTGAAAGTAACTAATTTCAAAACTGCAGCTTACTTTCATGATAAAACGAGAGATGTCAGAGAATAATTTATTTCCTTAAATAAATTCACATTTCCCAAACTAAATTGCACATCCCACAGCTACTTCCTAAGTTCTTGTAAGAGTTTAAAGAAAGAATATAAATCTTGTAGCCAAATAAATAAATATGCTGTTACAAAGGTGGTATTCAACCAGTTCTGACCGGTTCTGGCAAACCGGTAGCGGAAATTTTGAATAGTTCGGAGAACCGGCAAATACCACCTCTGGCTGGCTCCGCGTCCTCTATCCGCTGCCCCCCGAGTCCCAGCTGATCAGCGTCCCAGCTGATCGGCTGGGTTTTGTTCTGTTGCCCTGCACAGGAGGATAGAGCTGTAAAGCTGGTTAGTGGGGTGGGGAGGGAATGGGGATTTTACAATATCCTTGCCCTGGAATGGAGTGGAAATGGAGATTTTACAGTATCCTTGCCCTAAAGTGGAGTGAAAATGGAGATTTTACAGTATCCTTGCCCTGGATTGGGGTGGAAATGAAGATTTTGCAGTATATCCTTCCCCTGGAGTGAGGTGGAAAGGGAATGGAGATTTTATAGTATCCTTCCTCCAGGAATGGGGAGGGAATGGGGATTTTACAGTATCTATCCTCCAGGAGTGGGGAGGGAATGGGGATTTTGCAGTATCCTTCCCTTGCCACACCCACTAAGCCACGGCATGCCCATAGAACCGGTAGAATTTTTTTTTTTTTTTTAATCTCATCAGTCAGGAATTACACTTCCCTTGATTCCACAAAGGAATTCATAGTTTGTCAATTCCGAATTTTAGGGAAAGTGAATTTGTTTAAATGCTGACATTTTAAAGAGCAATTGTCAGCACAATTGCTGGGCTCCAAGGCATGTACACACAACACTGAAGTATACCCACCAATCCTAAGGCTAAACCAGCATTTTGACAAACTATTTTTATCAAGTTTTTTTTTTGCAGTGCAGTTATGTTTGAATTTTCACCATTGCATAATTGCACTGCCATCTTTCTATGGAATGGAGCCAGTCAAGAGTCTATAAAGTCATGTTTGAGCAGATAGAAAACCATGATTGTTGTTTTATTTCAAAGCACCTGGTAATGTGAAATTCTTCTTTGATAAGCCAAGCCATGGTTTGATATTATCTCTCAACTATGTGCTTATTCTTAGAAAAAAAAAGAGACACAAATATGCAAGATATGCAAAATATGGGAGTAGAAAAGATTACCCCTCCACGATCTTCTCAGATAACTCTATAGATAACCCTTGACTGGCTCAAGGGTTGACTCAGCCTTCCATCCTTCTGAGGTGGGTAAAATGAGAATCCAGATTGTTGGGGGCTATAGGCTGACTCTGTAAAATGCTTAGAAATGGCTGTAAAGCACTGTGAAGTGGTATATAAGTCTAAGTGCCATGGCTATTAATAACCATTTGTTCAGTTAACATTCAAAATTATGACGGTGCTGAAAAGGTGGACTTATGACACATGCTCGAAATTACCCACTGTTATAGCATCCTGGTAGTCAGATGGTTAAAATTCAAATGCTCGGCAGCCCACTGGCACATAAAACCACAGGGGTATTGCAATTACTCCCCCCCCACACACACACACACCATTCTTCCGCCCCATCTATGTCCTTAGATTCCTGGGAAGCTACCCCGGTCTGGTGCAAAGTCTCTTCATTCCATGAAAGGTGGAATACCCAAGAAACTAGAGCAGAGAGTGAAGCAGCTGCCCTGCAGGAAGTGGAAAATCCCAGTAGGCTCCTACAGCACTGCACATCCTGAAGGCACCATCATGCCGTCCTCCCCCCCCCCCCCCGTAGTCCAGCTGTTCTCACCATCCCGCGCTCTGACATGCCAGTGATCCTTTACCATGTTCTCTCTGCCACTGTTTACAAGGCATGTCCAGACTGACCCTTTGTGAAGAAGGAGCAAAAGAAATGCTAAAGGCTGCCCCTCAGCTGCAAAGTCCTAAAATGCCCCTTTTTTGGCACATTCCTGAGTCAGAGGTGTGTTCGGACCAGTTCAGCTGAATAGGTAGAAACTTGGCCTGCCACGTCCCTGAACCAGTTCTCTCCTTTTTTTTGCTTCTGGAGCATGCGCAGAAGCATTTTTTTAGTACTGCACATGCACATGCACACACACCATGTCCCTGAGCAAACTGGCAGTAGGAGCAGCCAAAACCCACCCCTGTCCTGAGTGTTCAAGAACTACATATGATAAAAGACACTCTAATACCTGAAGTAGTACATTGCCTAAAGTTTTTTTCTTACAAAATGAGAATTTACTATCAGATAACAAATCCAATTTCTTTTAATTTGTTGCCTTGTTTAATTTAGTATTTGCATTGCAAATGAGATCATTACTTGGTTATGGTTAGAAAGAATTATATTCCCTGTAACTGTAGTTAGTGAAATACAGTAACGTTTCTACAAAAATTAGAACTAGTCAAACTTTAAACAAATATATTTGTTCTCATAAAATAGTTTAATGTGTGTGCATAATAGAAACTGTAAAATTGGCAGTCAAATGCTTGTGAAATTCACATTATATTTATTACTTTGCACATCTGTTTAAATTTTATTTGGCAAAATCAAATAATAAAATAAAATGCCAACTTAAAATATCCAGGATGATATAAATCCTTCAATAAGTTTTGTAAATGATGACATCTATTTTTTGCTTATATGGGACTCATCTGCTCCTGGCCTGGCATGTTCTTTATGTTTATTATATTATTATATTATCAGCCTGAAAGTCTTGCAATTATAACCATTGGAACCTATAAAAATTCACATGGTTATGTACCATTCCACAAGTCTTGTACAAAATCTCAAGTAAACAAATCTTGAACATTAGCTCAATTATTCCTTTAATGCTAATTATCATCCATTCATTCATCACATCCATCTATCCATCCATCCATCCATCCATCCATCTTTGTCTAAAAATTGCTGCTAACTTTATATAATAGCATTATACAACATACAGGCAGGGATTAAGCCAAAACAATTAAAGCCATGGGATTTAAAAATAATAGACAAGAATTGTAGGTGAAACCAGTTTGCAGAGATACCATTAACCACACATTGCCCCATACCTTTATATCGTTACAACTTTATGCTAGCTTCCAAACATCATAGATTGCTTCATGTAGTCTTTCTTTTAAAACTTCTCTTTTTAAGGAGCTGATCAATTCCATCCCACCACAATTTTTTTAGTTCTCCTCTTCTCCAACAATTCATCTTCATATGTTTGCTTTGAAATTCAAGCCTCAATCATTTTCTCTATTTTTTTTTATATGACCACCTCGGTTTACTTGTTTTATAATGTTACTCACACTTTTATTCAATCTAAATTCATTCAGAAGCTACAGATGCTTGACTTTACTCATTATTTCATTTTTTCACCACAAATACCCCATAAATACCCAATTTCCACTCTATTCAGTCAATGCTTTATTGGACACATCCTATTCATTTCCACACAACAAAGTGGGCAGAAACACCTATTTATACAAAGCCATTTTTGCTATGTCCTGGGTCATGTGATCACTTTTTGCAGCCTTCTGACAAGCAAAGCCAATGGAAAAACCAGATTCATTTAAGAACTGTGTTATTAACTTAACAACGGCAATGATTGACTTAATAACTGTGGCAGGAAAGGTTGTAAAATGGGGCAAAACTGACTTAACAAATGAACTCACTTAGCAACAGAAACTTTGGGCTCAATTGTAGTCTAGGATGACCTTTATATAACTTCATATAATTTTAATTCTGTTTTATATTAATATTATGCAATACGTCATGTCCTATCCATTAGATTCTACCAGCATTTGCATAACTTAAAAATGTTTTCTCCTGTTTAAAAACTTTTAATAAATATTCCACTGCAGTACACAGAATTGTCTACTTGCTGTCATTTTTTTACCAACTCTGTGTAATTGGCAACTGTTCACTTTTATTTTTCATATCAAGCATAATAACCTTGGTCTTTGATATATTAATTTTCAGATCCATACTCCTTATCGTATTATGCAATTTATCTGTCTAATCTCAATTACTTAGTATGCTTAGGTAGCCCTCCTTTTCAAGGGAAAGACTCCAGTCACATTAATATAAAGGTCTAGAGGAAAACAGATTTTATGAAGTCAGACATTTCTTTACAAAACAATTACGTTATATTGATGATATCTGTTTATCACTCTGGAGAAATAAAACCATCAACTGTAATGGTATGGAATCCTCCTCAGATCCTGAAACCTTTTCATCATCTGGAACAATTTACAATTTATCAACTGGATTATATTCTGATGAGTTATTGGGCCTCCCTTACCAGACATATGATTTGAGAGAAAAATCAGAATAAGAACAAGGGACAGTTTGTTCCACTTTGCTACAGTAGTCATTAACCTTCCTTCTTGGGCCTTCTTTCATTTGAAATATCTACGCTTGCAAAGGTTTCCCTAATGCCTTCATGAGTGATTACAACATGTGAATAAAACTGTCACCCAATTTCAATAGAATGTTTAACTCATACTGTTTATTATTGAGTAAGAATGCAATATTTGTTCCTGAAATTACAGAATCCTTATCACTGAAGAGTCATCAAAGTAGCACAATGTTTGAGAAACTCAAGTTGCATTTCTAAAAGAAAAATATAGAAAGGGAATGGAGACTTTTCAGTGGCCATTAAGTAAGGAATATATGAAAGGGCAAAGTGGCATAGTATGAATATCACCATTTAAAAGCAACTTGCTTCCTATCTCAAGAAGTTCTGCAGAATGCCACACCTGATGATTGCTAATTTCAATTAGTCATGAATCTATCAACAATAGTCTTGGAATTAGTTTTCTCTCTTGGAGCTTAAAAAGTTTTGTTTTAAAAACATTTATTCCAACACTTGGCAAATTAACCATTGAAGAGCAATTTAATGGCATGCCAGTTCTTTAGTTCCCATCGTAATGTGTTTTGTCCTCTCTGATAACATCAAGTATCAGCATAAACAGAAAAGGCAGTGCAATTTCCTGGAAGGAAATTCTGATTTAACTCTTGTGTTATTTAATGGGTTTTCTAGTACTGAAAGAAAACATGCTTTTTGCACAGTCAGTTTAAGCTGTAAATAGATCTGCGAAATTTTCATTTTTTTAACTGATTCAGCAATGGATTAAATTTAAAGTTTTAAAAAATTGAGTTATACATTTTAAAAGAGAAATTTAATAGTTTACAATTTTCTTTGTAAGTTGTAAAGAGATTTTTTAAAAATTGAATGGCACAGGAATTAGGAGCCCAACTTTTAAATAACATAATATTAATATAAAACAGAATTAAAATTATATGAAGTTATATAATGGTAATCCTAGACCACCATTGAGTCGAAAATTTCTGTTGCTAAGTGAGTTCATTTGTTAAGTGAGTTTTGCCACATTTTACGACCTTTTTTGCCACAGTTGTTAAGTCAATCACTGCAGGTGTTACGTTAGTAACCCAGTTCTTAAGTGAATATGGTTTCCCCATTGACTTTGCTTGTCAGAAGGCCATGAAAAATGATCAAAGGACCCAGGACACTGCAAACATCATAATTATGAATCAGTTGCCAAGCATCTGAATTTTGATTACATGACCATATGAATACTGCAACAGTCATAAGTGTGAAAACGGTCATAGGTTACTTTTACAGTGCCATCATAACTTTGAACGGACCCTAAACAAACTGTTATAAGTCAAGGACTATCTGTATTAACTGTGTATGTCCATTCCATTAAATTTCACAATGCAAACCCAAAAAGAATGGAATTTGTATCCTTGTACTTTCTTCTTACACTGCTTACTTCTTACACTCTTGTATCAAGAACTACCCTATCTCTAAAGGCTTCATGAAGTTTCTCAGCCACTGCTATGAGCTTAAGACCATCAAGTACAAAAACACCAGTGATTTTCTATGTGGGAGCAATCACCACTTTCTCCTAGGCATGAAGTAGCAACTTTCTATGTCTTTGGCAGCCCAGTTTGCAAACCTTTCTTTAAATGACAACTAAATAAAAACTTTGGCAACCAAACCACATGTCAGCATTCCAACAAGCTCAGAAAGAGGATCCCTGGTGGTCTAGTGGTTAGGATTTGGCGCTCTCACCACCGCAGCCTGGTTTGACACCACATTTTAAGATTGTAAGCCACCGAGTGTTACCATGTGGTAAGAAGGGGCGGCCAGTAAATTTTACAAATCAGTCAATAAATATACAACATTATCATTAGGTTTCCCCAATTTTTTGAGAAGATTTTTCCCCCCATGTTTCCACAATTGTACCTTTCCCCAGGGCGTGACGCAATGTGATGCTGGGCTGGAAAGTCATCAGCCCAAGTTCGAGACCCAAGCGCTACATGACCAAGTGAGTTCCCATTCTTGCTCCAGCTCCTGCCATCTAGCAGTTCAAAAGAATGCAAATATGAATAATAAATAGATATCACTTCAGTGTGAAGGTAACTGCAGAAATGTCTTTGGACAATTCAGATTCAATGTCCTTGAAATGGAGATGAGTGCCACCCCATATAGTAGTAACAACTAGGAGAGTAAAATCCACAGGGATCCCCTTTTTTTAACCAGGGTCATGAACTTAGTTCAACCAGTAAATTTACCCCAATGCATCATTTAGTTTACTCCCAATTTCATGGCTGTCCCTTTTCATTTTTCTTTGGGACAATCATGATCTGGATGACTGAGAATCTTCACACATTGAATAAAAGTGTTATTACATTCTTTGTGTATTTGTGTAGAGAAAAATAATAAGTATAATCATATTAAGGATTACAATAATTTAGAACATCATTAACAAAACTAAATAAACTACTATTACAAGTTCCAATCCTAAGTAATGATACATATTGTATCATTACTGTACCATTACTTGGTCATTGGTGGTCAAGGGCTGAGAAACTTGAGTGGTTTCAGTCCTTCTCTGATAGTTGTTGTTGTTAGTCACGAAGTCTTGTCTGACCCATCATGACCCCATGAACAACATTCCTCCAGGCCTTCCTATCCTCTACCATCCCCCAGAATTCATTTAAGCTCACACCAACTGCTTCAGTGACTCCATCCAGCCACCTCATTCTCTATCATCCTCTTCTTCTTTTGCCCTCAATCTTTCCCAGCATTAGGCTCTTCTCCAGTGAGTCCTTCCTTCTCATTAGGTGGCCAAAATATTTGAGTTTCATCTTCAGAATCTGGACTTCTAAAGAGCAGTCAGGGTTGATCTCCTCTAGGACTGACTGGTTTGATGGCCTTGCAGTCCAAGGGACACACAGGAGTCTTCTCCAGCATCATAGTTCAAAGGCTTCAATTCTTTGGCACTCAGCCTTCCTTATCGTTGTCTGATAGTAGTAACATTAAGTAGAAGTTGCAATCCCTATCTGGAAATTTCTTCAAGACTGATTATATAAGAGTCTGCCTAGAGTCCCTTATAGAGAACAGTATAATAGCTTATGGCCTGGAGATTCTATTGAACCATTTCCACATGGACATAACTGAAGATGCATAGGAGTACCCTTAAAATGTCCAAGAAGGATTGCTGAGGGCATACTATCCAACCTGGCTAAAGCAAAGGTCTTATGAAATTTTAAAATTGGAATGGGTGATAAATGTGTGGCTGGAAGGGACCCTTTTGAAAGCAAATGATAAATAATGGGACTTGACACCTTACTTAGTCTTGTTTGGAAATATCTATTCCAGATTTGTTGCTTAAGGGCAGTTCTAGAAAATCCTAAAATGCACAGATTTTCATAGAGCATCTGAATTTTATCCAGGAACCATTCCTAACAGAAAGCTAGATATTATGGAGAAGAATTTAGTGCTTATCTCATCTGCAAACATATTTTGTAGCCAATGACAGTTTTCAGAATGGTTTACAAACACTAGTAATAAGATCCATGGAGGTGAGGTTGAGTAGCCTTTTCTAAGACTTGCATTTCCCTTCAATTTACAAACATTTGCATTCACTTCAGAATTCACCATAGTCGCATGTGTTTGGTTAGGAGTTCACAGGCACAAACAATACACAACCTTATCTAATGCATTCATCCAAAAAGACATTTGCAAATGGATGCTTTAAATTAAGGTAATTGGGAATTTGAAAAGAAGTACGTTTTTTTAGGTGACTCTTGACCTTCATCAGTAAAAGTGATGGAAGTATTAAAGAAGCATGCAGACAAGACATCCCAATAACCTTTTCATTTACACAGCACACATGCAGAAACACTGAGTTGTATTTCAGCTTTTCCTTCTTGATGTATGCAGGCAAATGTTTTTGACATTTTCATGCTGTAATAATATCATAGAAAAACAGAGCAGATTATTATGAAATAGGAAAGGTCTTACAGGGTTCATCTTGAAGGATTTAATTTCGAAGCACTTTCTATCAGGGAATTCATCACAGTAAATTCAATGCTGGGAGAAAGCTAGTTTGGGGACAAGAAAGAGAACAGCTAATCTTTTGCTTTTCTTTTCTTTTCTTTTTCTCTTTTTGTTCCAGATTTCAACAATGGACTAATTTATACAACGAGGGCTGTTCTACTGAATCAATAATCTGCAGAGACAAATACAATTATTGTTGTTTTTGTTTTGTTTTAGTTCAATGTTTGTAATATAAATTCTCACTTTTTATCTGTGTAAATAGGTCCTGCAACATTTGGGAATTTGGCTTGAGTTAGTTTTGCAACACTGAGTAGGTCATGTTTTTCCTGCACAGTTTTCCAGAAAATTGTGAAATTGAAAAAGACCATTGAGGCCAATCCCATGTCCAGTACGGGAATCCAAATGAAAGTATCCTGGACAAATGACACTCATTTCCATTTCAATATGGAGAGTAAAGCTCATCACTGCTCAGGATAATCTCTTCTAGTGCAATTTGTTCTTACTCTCAGAAAGTTCTGCTGACATTTCAACCAGAACCTGCCTTCTTCCTGTAATTTAAATGCCTGTCTTTTTCTTGTAATTTAAATGCATTATTCCATGTACTGCACTTTAGAGCAAGACAGAAGGAGTCTTGGCCTTCTTTAAGGTGACATCCTTGGAGACATTTGAAAGTGCCATCACACATTTTCCCATCAAATATTTCAATCTCACTTCATAATCTATTAGGTATGTAAAATGGAGGATGGTTTCCCAGCCTGATATCTTTCAGATATTCTGGATTTTTATTCCTACAACCCCCAACCAACATGTTTTTACATAAGGTCTTTTTATTTCTGTTTTTTATTACATTTTCTGCAGAAACCAAATGGCCATGAATTTTTTAAATGTAGCCTTACAGTGAAATAGAATTAACTCATCTGTTCGTGTGTTTCCTGTCTGAACTACCTGGGAAGGCTGACAGAGTATAAAGAAATCTTAGGTGTGCATTCTGTTCAGACATAGGTTTAGCCATGCTCACGAACAACTCCTCTGGTATTGCTCCAGTTCCCTGAACTCTAACTTTAATTAGATTATTTAATTAAAAGAATAAATAAAGGGGAAAGCAGCCTGCAGCAACAACAAAAATGTCACCCTCATCTTTATTTACAAGAAAGAAACTGAAGGAAGCAAGTCAAGGACAGGCAGAGCCAATGTATCTGGTTCCATCTTCTATCCACTGACATGTCTTCATTTATTAAGTAAAAATCAAGAGCCCAAATAATGAACATGTAACAGAGCAGAACTAGCAATAAATAAATAAAATTAAAAGGTAAATAGTTATTATCAAGTATTATTAATTTTTGGAGACAACCCTAAAATTATACATTAATTGCATTAATCTATTTCCTTCTTACTTTGTTAACAGTCTAGATTACACATCCTTTAAAAAGATATAGAATAAAAAGTTTGGGGTTGCTTTTTTTTTAAATCGGCATCAAACTTGGGCAAAAATGATACTATGAAAATGCATCACCGGAAGCTTCCGGTGGCACCGTAGGTGTTGAAGGACGTTCCTTTGGGAACGCCAGCCTCGTGATTGTGTTTAAGCTGCTAGAACTGCGTAAATCAGCTGTCAAGTGGCTTGGAAATTCTCCCCTTGGGAAAAGAGGGGGAGGAGAGCAGTCAGGGCAAGGGTAGAGCTCCACATAGACCCCCAGGAGCAATTCTGGGGCTCGAAGGGTGAGAGCCCCCCCCGGTAGCCCGACAAGGCTCCGCATCTTGAGACGCTTCTGCTGCAGCAGAAACAAAACACCACGACCACCCCTGCAATCAATGTTTTATTCTACAATGGAATAAGAAGCAGGCAGAGCAAAGGCAGGAGCGTGTATAATTGCAAGTATAAAACTTTAACTCTGATGCAGTATCACTTCCTTCTGTGAAGATTCAAGAGAACAAAGGGTAATAAAGATGGCATCTGCAAGTCAAAGGGTGTGATCAAAGCGATACATAAAAGGAAAGTATTTGTTAATTGTTTGTTAACGTCATTAAAAGACTCAAAAGTTCAAGATTAAAGAAAACAGTTTTGGTTTACTAATAAGCTATAAGTTTTAACAAGTTTGGGGACTAATTGAACTTTTTTAATTCAATAATTTGGCTGTTGGAAAGTGTGATTTGAATATTCGGAAATGCCTTCAAAACAAACTAAAATAAGTGCCTCTAGTGCTGGAAGTCACCCGGCCCAGCCACCTAAATTGCAGTCTTTATTATCTTTAGCGGATACACAAACAGTGACATTTGAAGCTCTCCAAGATGCCTTAAAGGCACAAATCTTGTTTCTGCAAGAAAAAAAATTACATTTGCCCTTAAAGATGTGTTTGATGAAATGTCTGAAATTAAGGTCTTAATTCAAACCCGCAATCAACAAATAAGAGATGATACAGTGGACGCGTGTAAGAGTATGTTTGCTTTTGTAACATCATTGGACGACAGGGTGAAATAAATTACTCAGTCTAATGTGAATTTGGAGAAAAAAGTTGATGAGATCCAAATCAAGATTGAAAAATCAGAGGCAGAGAATACAATGATACAATACAGAGCAATGGAATTTGCTTTGAGAATAAGAAACCTTTATAGAAGCTTTCGCTCAGCTAACTGGTGAACCAAAAGTGGAATATGTTTGGCAGATTGAAAAAAAAAATCATGTTAATTCATAGATTGCCAGACAGAGACAACTACCAAGAGATATTGTAATCTACTTTGTTGCCAGGAAAACAAGGAATGGAATATTGCAAGTGACTTATGGAAGCAAACTACAGGTGGCAGGACAGGAGGTGGCAGTACTGAAGGAAATTCCTTTTAAAATACTGAGATCCAGAAAGGATTATGCATTCCTAGTTGATGAACTTAAAAATAGCCAGATACAGTATAGATGGGAGGTCCCAGCCGGATTGGTGGTGAATTATTTAGAAGAAAGATATCATCTTAACTCAGTTTCGAAGGCAAAATATTTTTATACTAATGTACTAAAGGCTGGATTCCCACCATCTGCAGGATAAATCCAAAAGAAGAATCAGAAAAACAACAGGATGTGAGATAGTAAAAAAGTTACCCACTTAGGGTTCTATATTACAATTCTAAATGGGAGATTACATAAGTATAATTATGACCATTATGGCACAAAATATAGATAGAGATGGATAAATGGGAGAATTTACAATAGTTTTTGCTGGGAAGGATAATAGTAGTAAAATGAAAGTCTTGTTTGAGTTTTTATCTTTTCTTTAAATGATACCAAGATCTTAAAATATGGGAAAAGATTTGGGTAAGAAATGGAAAACTTATGCAAGATTAAAACTTGATAGAGAGTTTTTATAAGATGTTTTATAGATGGTTCTTAGATCTTAAAATGTTAGCTTGTGTGTATCCCAATTTATAATTTAAATGTTGGAAATGTGATTGTGTTGATGCTATGTATTATTATGTATGGTGGATTTGTAAAGAAGCTAAAGCATTTTGGATAAAAATATGGTGGATTACTTAAAATATTTTTAAAAGAGGATAAAGTTCACTCTTCAGTTGCTTTTGCTAGGTATAATTACAGATTGTACAATTATAGAGACTAATTTGATTCTGAATTTGATAATGGCAACAAGTCTTCTGGAAGAAGGAAGAATTGCTTACTATTCAAGTTTGGATGTTAAAAGTAGTTAATTTAGCAGAGACAGCTAAAGACTATTCAGAGGAGAAACACAAGTTGGAATGGAGAAGATGGATTGACTATATTCAAAATAAACATTGGACTAGGGAACTTCCATTTGTATGAATAAGGAATGTTATAGTTTATCCAAATTTAGCTTAATATAAGGGGAGTTAAAATACAAGAGGGAGGTAAGATGTTATAGTTAGTTAGCTTATGTTAGTGTATGATTGTTAAATGTTTATACCCTGTATTTTACTCTGGGAAGCGGGGGGGGGGGGGAGGGGAGGTTGTAGGAGGGGAAGAGTTGGGGTGGAGGGAGGGAAGGGGTAGGGGAAACATTTGTAAAATTTTACTTTTATTATATATTTCTGTACAATAAAATTTTATAAAGACTGAATCTCATTCAGACCTGCTTACCTTTTAATCATTGAGGTTTAATGGTACAAGATTCTAGATAATGCCCTATTCTTGGTTTATTCTTTACACTTTATGATTCAACAATACTTTCCTACTTGAAATATATGAGGGATAGAATCTTTCTCACTCAAAGGTTTCACTCCCAAAATCAATGTTTCCATCCATCTAGGCCAGGGGTGTCAAACTCGCAGCATTATGGTGCTGACACGTGACATATCACAACATTTTCCCCCTTCGCAGAGCTGGAATATGTGTGGCCTACACATGATGCATCCAGCTCATGGGCCGTCAGTTTGACACCCCTGATCTAGGCTATCTGAATGGTTCATCTATCTGTACATTCAAATATGAATTTTCCCTGTACTGTTGATTTCTGACCATAAAGAGTTCCAAGCTGTATGTTAAGGGTTGGAGAACATATGATCTTTTAGGTCTTAGTAGATTCCAATTCCTATCACACTCATCTTTCCAGATTTAGAGATGATGAAAGCTATATAGTACTTTATCATCTGATTGATCACATCTCCTATCCTTGAAATGCTTTGTAGATGTGATTAAAATTAGAAATCAGGGAAAGATGATTTTCAGGGAGCAGAGTTTGGATCTAAAGAAATCCTACTCTCTATATTCAGGGATTTAGCTGTTATCTCCCCTGAGAGATAATGCTTGACCCATCTCAAGGGCCCCAATTCTAAGCAGGAGTTTGATTTAGATTTCTCTAAAACTGTACTTAACTGAACATTACACTTGCTCCAAAGGTGCTTTTTTTTAAAAAAGGCAACTGTGGTTTCTTTGTTTTGTTTTTCTTTGAAGATGTTTCCCTTCTCATTCAAGAAGCTTCTTCAGTTCTGAATAAGAAGATCTGAAGAAGAACTGAACAAACTTCTTGGATGAGAAGTGAAACCCCTTCAAAGAAAGAAAAGAAAGAAATTCCAGTTTGCTTTTAAAAAAAAGCATCTTTGGGACAAGCATGGCCTGGATGAGTGAGAATAATCTCCATGGATATTAAACATTACACTGCTAATGCAACTGTCACTAAAGATAGGGCACTTTTTTATCAATTACAGTCTATCTTTACACCTGAAATGGAGACAAACTATAAATATAAGAAAAATCACTCCTCTGTTAATTACTCCTGTCACATGAAAAATTATGGCAAGGTTGTCATCTTTCAAGCTAACTTAATATTAGGTTTCTCTGCATAATTTCATGAGGCTGTTTTGTCATTTCAAGTCAAGTACGTTTTGGGAGGGATAGAGCAAATGTAATGCAATTCACAGACAAATAGCATGCCAAAATCCCATTGCAGAAGAAGAAATAATGGTGTTAAAAAAACAATGACGGACTAACACGGCCCTCCAAATATATTAAGCTTCTGAATGGAAGATGTCTTGCAAGAATACATACCTTACATACATAAAGATCTAAGCCCCAGAGCTCACCATAACAACATTGCCAAAAAGGCATTCAGAGTTGTCAACCTTATTTTACGAAGTTTTCTCTCTGGTAACGCTATGCTACTAACTAGGGCATACAAAACCTTTGCCAGACCTATCTTTGAATACTGCTCAATTGCCTGGAACCAACACTGCATTTTGGACATTGAAACACTAGAGAGGGTCCAGAGGTATTTTACAAGAAGAGTACTTACCAAGCTTGAAAATTTAAGCCTAGATAACCTAGAACTACGTCTATGTTCCGACCTGAGCTTAGTGCACAAGATAATCTGCCATAACATCCTACCTTTTAGTGACTAATTTAACTTCAACTGCAATAACACAAGGGCCATCAATAGCTACAAACTAAATGTAATATGCTCTAATCTGGCAGACATAGGAGGAGCTTCCGGGGAGATGGCGGCTGGCTTCTGAGCTCCGTATGTTTACAGAGCTCTCTGACGGGGGAGGGGATGCTCCCGGCCCTCTTTCCACCTTGAGGGCCGGGAATTAGATCAACGACCACCCTGGCTTTCCTTAGGACCTAAATTGGCCCTCCAGGGTGGTCGAACAGCCAGAGGAGAGAAAGGGAAAGCACCGGCTGGAGCCGGAACAGGAGCTGGAGTCGGAGCGTGAGGCCGGTAATGGCGGCGGCGGTGGCGACAACAACGGCGGCGGCGGAGGCAGAGGAAGGACAAAGGGGGCGGCGGCGGCGTTCCGGCGACCCGAGCGGCGACGACACCCTCGATGGTTTTTCACCTGGCGTGGCTGACTGGAGGGTGAGGGCCATCTGAAGACCGTGCGGGGGCTGAGCGAGGCTCGAGGCGCCAGAGGCCGATGGAAGGCCTGCGGGAGGGCCGTAGGCTGGCCGGAGCGGTGCTCGGGCCAGGACCAGCAGCTGGGGGTCGCCAAAGCATGGGGAGGCAGGCTACGATGGGGCTAGTCTCTAGAGGTCTGCGCTGGAGCCTCGGCAGAAGGAGGGAGACCTGTGGCACCAGGGGCAGGGCGGGGCTTGACCTGGAGACTGACAGGAGGCTTAGCGCCTGGCAGGCAGAGGATCCATCGGCCCCTGCCAGCTGCCTGCCATGGTTGTACCCAGGTGCCCCTCGCTGACCATCTGTAATTATCTGCCTGCCTGATATTTGGCTATTTACAACTGCTTCCAGCTGACTGTGCGTACCTGCTAGATTACCCCCTACCATCTCTCACCCCTACAATCCTACTGTTCATCTACCCCCTCCGCTTATCATCAATTATTTATTATATACTATCTGCCTTTTACCGCCCACCACGGACTGCCTCCTGGCCTCCATCCACCTAGCATCTGACTTATCATTTGACCATCTGACCAGCCCACCATCTTTTCATCTAGATGTGACTATAGGCACTGCTATCCCCTCGTATGGAACCTGGCTTGTTGACTCACTTAACATCAATAGCACCCTGGTCCTGTTATAGCTCTTTCCATCATATACTCGAGGTCAGATTTGCTCCTACTGCGGTAGTCCCCCCTCTCGCAGGTATGGCCCTTTGCCCTCTCAAGGGCCCACCTTGATGATGGGTTCGTTAACCCAGAGAGGTGGAGGAAGCGTAGACTCAGGGGGTTTTTAACAAAATGTTTTTTATCCATTTTAGGAGGCTCCAGGGTGGGTGGGAGGATTAATCAGGCCAGGAGAGGGACCAGTACCAGGCGAACAGGTGAGGTCAAGAGGGGAGTGAGCGGAGCGGGGGGGGAAGGGAGAATGATATTCCAATAGAGGGTTGTCTTATTCCAACGGTCGTGAGGAGGGGTGGGTGCGAGGATGGAAGAAAATCTCGTAGTCGGTTGGGAGACCGTGGCTGTTGGACACGCCCAGTCGCTTGTACCAACCCCCGCAGTCTAGGTGGCCAGGACCTACAGAGCCAGGGCCTGAGGCTGATGCTTTGCAATGCAAGGTCCGTTGTCAACAAGGCCCCCCTCATCAATGAGTTGATCTTGGAGGGGGAGCTGGACCTTGCAGGGATAACGGAGACCTGGTTGGGCCACGAGGGTGGTTTACCCCTCATGGAAATGTGCCCACCGGGCTACCGTGCATTTCATCAGCTGCGAGCCCTGGGTAAGGGCGGTGGGGTGGCGGTAATTATACGGGAGAGTCTGGAACCGAGGGAGTTCACTGTGCCACAGATATCCGGGTGTGAGTCCCTTGGCGTGAAATGGGGCCCAGGGAGGCAGTTGGCCTTGCTGATTGTATACTTGGCTCCTCGCTATGCATCAGCGGCCCTGCCTGAGCTCATCGAGCTGATCGCAGAGACGGCGGTTGGGACCCCCAAACTTTTGGTTATGGGGGATTTCAATCTGCCGTCGATGGGTGAAGCATCTGAGGTGGCTCGGGAGTTTATGGCTTCCATGATAGGCATGGACCTGACCCAAATAATTCAGGGCCCCACACACGAGGGTGGTCACACGCTGGACCTTGTTTTTGTCTCTGGACAGTGGACGAGTGATCTGGGAATAGGGGATTTGGTTATTACACCCCTGTCATGGTCAGATCACTCATGTCTCCGGCTGGACTTCCCTGGCACTACCCCCCGCCGCGGGGAGGCGTAACCAGATTGTCCCAGATGGTTCCGCCCCAGGCGCCTGATGGAACCGGATAGGTTCCAGATGGAGCTTGGGCCACTTCCTGTAGCCCTGACCCGCTCCTGGACGGAGGACCTAGTGGCCGCATGGAATAGGGCGGCTGCCGGGGCCTTGGACCGGGTCGCGCCTTTGCGGCCTCTCCTGCGGCAACGAACCACCCTGGCTCCTTGGTTTACCGAGGAGCTAAGGGTGATGAAACGCCACAAGAGACGCCTAGAGAGCAGGTGGAGTTCCTCACGCTCCAAATCTGACCGAACACAGGTAAGAGCCTATTTACGGACCTACCTTGTGGCACTAAGAGCGGCCAAACGTAGACATTGTGCCGCTCTTATTGTGTCCGCAGACAACCGCCCTGCCGCCCTGTTTCGGGTGACCCGCTCCCTCCTATCACAGAGGCCGCGGGAGGCCCCTTTGCAGGGTAGAGCAGAGGAGTTTGGGGAATATCTGCAGGACAAAATCGCTCAGATCTGGAGTGGATGGGCCCCCTTCAGTGGACCAGGGGAGACGTCAGAAGCAAATCTTGAGGGACCACGCTGGGAGGAGTTTGACTCTGTTGCCCCCGAGGATTTAGACAGGTTACGTGGGCGACTACGAGCCACTACATGTTTATTGGACCCGTGTCCCTCCTGGCTTGTACTGGCATCCTGGGAGGTTACACGAGGCTGGCTCCTGGGTCTAGTGAACGCTTCATTGGATGAGGGGTCCTTAACGGCCGCCTTGAAAGAGGTGGTGGTGAGGCCCTTACTCAAGAAGCCTTCCCTGGACCCGGCGGAGCTAGATAATTATCGTCCCATCTCCAACCTTCCCTTCTTAGTGAAGGTTGTAGAGAGTGTGGTGGCAGAACAGTTCCCACGTCACCTGGAGGAAACCGACTATCTAGACCCGCGCCAGTCCGGTTTCCGACCCAGTCACAGCACGGAGACGGCCTTGGTCGCGTTGGTGGATGATCTCTGGAGGGCCAGAGATAGGGGTTGTTCCTCTATCCTGGTCCTATTAGACCTATCAGCGGCTTTTGATACCATCGACCATGGTATCCTATTGCGCTCGCTGGAGCGGGTGGGAGTAGGGGGCACCGTTTTGCAGTGGTTCTGCTCCTACCTCTCCGACCGGATGCAATGTGTGTTGGCAGGGGAGCAGAAGTCGACCCTGAGGCCGCTCACTTGTGGGGTGCCGCAGGGGTCGGTCCTCTCGCCCCTCCTGTTCAACACATATGTGAAGCCGCTAGGTGAGATCATCCGTGGTTTTGGGGTCGGATACCACTTGTACGCTGATGATACGCAGCTGTACATCTCCACCCCAAACCACCCCAACGAGGCCGTCGAAATGATGTCCCGGTGCTTGGAAGCCGTTCGGGTCTGGATGGGGGACAACAGACTCAGGCTCAACCCCTCCAAGACGGAGTGGCTGTGGCTACCGGCGCCCTGGTTCAACCAGTGGACTCCATCGCTAGCCATAGGGGGCGAGCAATTGCCCCCCGTGGAGCGGGCGCGCAATTTGGGCATCCTCCTTGATGCCCGGCTGTCGATGGATGACCATGTGGCAGCCGTGGCGAGGGGGGCGTTCCACCAGGTTCGCCTGGTGCGCCTATTGCGCCCCCTATTGGACCGGGACGCCCTATGCACAGTCACTCATGCGCTGGTGACGTCCCGTCTGGACTACTGCAACGCTCTCTACATGGGGCTCCCCTTGAGATGCACCCGAAGACTACAGCTAGTTCAGAATGCGGCCGCGCGGGCTATCATGGGGAGTACCAGGTACTCCCACATAACACCTCTCCTGCGCGAGCTGCACTGGCTACCTGTGGTTTTTCAGGTGCGTTTCAAGGTGTTGATTACTATCTTCAAAGCGCTCCATGGCACAGGACCTAGTTACCTGCAGGATCGCATCTCACCTCATACATCCCTGCGACCAATTCGCTCCCACAGGGAGGCACTCCTCCGGGTGCCGTCCACTAAGCAATGCCAATCGGCGGCGCCCATGAGTAGAGCCTTCTCTGTGATGGGCCCAACCCTCTGGAATGACCTCCCCCCCGATATCAGAACCACTACCGACCTCCGCTCCTTCCGACAGAAACTCAAGACCCACCTGTTCCAATTAGCTGGCCTAGTCGATCTATAGTCCCATTTTTAACCTCCTGGCAAACATCTTATTCTGGGGTAGTTTTTTAGGAGAGCTTTTAATTCTTTAATTCGAATTTTAATTATTACTGTACAGTTTATATGTTACCTCCTCCATCTATATTTATCTATATTTATGTATTTATACTGTTGTTTTAATACGACTGTACACCGCCCCGAGTCCTTTCTGGGAGAGGGCGCGGTTTATAAATTAAATAAAAGTAAAGTAAAAGTAAAGTAATCTTGATAGCAGAAAATACAACTTCAGCAATAGAGTAGTAAATGTCTGGAACACTTTACCTGATCCTGTTGTTAGTTCCTCTAACCCCCATACCTTTCACCTTAAACTCTCTACTGTGGACCTTTCACATTTCTTAAGAGGTCCCTAAGGGGGCGTGCATAAGCGCACCAGCGTGCCTACCATCCCTATCCTACTGTCCCATTTATATGTACTATTTTAATAATAATAATAATAATAATAATAATAATAATAATAATAATAATAATAATAATAATAATAATAATAATAATAATAATAATAATAATAATAATAGACATCACACTGGTTGAGAAAAATAAGGTTACAATCATAGACATCGCAATACCAGGTGATAGCAGGGTCGCCGAGAAGGAATATGAAAAAATTGCGAAATACCAGGACTTAAAAATTGAAATCCAACGATTATGGCACAAACCAGCAGTGGTAATTCCAGTGGTAATCGGCACACTGGGTGCTATTCCAAAAGCACTGGAATTACATTTAAAACAGTTAAAAATTGACAAAATCACCATCAGTCAAATGCAAAAGGCTGCACTGCTTGGATCTGCACACATATTACGAAAATACGTTACGACGTCCTAGGCCCCTGGGTGGGGCCCGACTAGTAATTAATGCCAAATCTGGCGAAACAACTGGCCGCTGTGATACACTTCTGTTGATGCACTAATAATAATAATAATAATAATAATAATAATAATAATAATAAGCTTTTATTTCTAGACCACGCTCTTTCCTAAGCAGGACTCGGGGCGGTGTACAGTCATTATTAAAAACCATATACATATACATAAACATAGACATAGACGTAGACGGAGGAGGTAGAAAATATACTGTACAATATTTAATTAAAATACAAATAAGATTAAAATTCCCTTTAAAAATTCCACAATAAAATGTTTGCCAGGAGGTGGAAGATGGAGCTATAAATCGGCTAAGTCAGCTAATTGGAACAGGTATGTGTTTATGGCTATGTTTTCCTCATTTATATCCATTTATTTGTGCCATTTTTCATGTGTTTATGTCTATGTCTATACTGATACTTGTTTCCTTGTACTTGTTGAGAAATAAATAAATAAAAATGAAATAAATGGACTTAAAGATAGAACACCCCAAGGTATTTTGTTCAGGCAGAGAAACTGGTGTTTTCTCCAATTCTCCAAACCAAGGTGCGTTGTCCTCTAAGTCAACAATGTTAAACTGAAATTAAAAAATTTAAAAAAAAAACCTTAGCCTCTAGTAATACCTGTTAAAATACAATAATATATTAATAACCAGTAATCTTGGAATGGTACTAAATATGCAGGCCACGATTATTAGGACCCACCTGTTCCGACTAGCCGGCCTGGCTTAATTTAGAGCTTGTCCACCTCTTGGGCATTTTTAATTTTTAATTTTAATTTTTAACTTTAACTATCATTGGGGTTTTTAATTGTTTTAAATTATTGTAATTTATTTATTTATTGTTCCACCTCCTACATATTGTATCGTTGTAACCGCTGCTGGTGTACGTCGCCCCGAGTCCCTTGGGGGAGAGGGGGCGACTAAGAAGTCAAAATAATAAATAAATAATAAAATAAATATTCCAAAGCACTGTTAATGGTTTTTCATAGGATTAATGTTTAAATTCTCTAAGATTTATAGACAGATATACTACTAGGACTTAAGTTTTATTTTATATATAGTTTGTCATAGAAATCATATTTGATAGTAAATGATGATTTAGGCATTATAAAATATATACAAATATAGGAGTAGAGATGTGTATGAGGTAAATAACAACTCAGTGGATATGTAACCTGGATAAAGTAATATGTTTCAAAGGGGAACAGTGTGAAGAAGTAGGGATTTGTTTGGCTGTAAAATTGTGTAGGATTAGAGCCAGGATAAAGTGGTTAGTTAGTAAGTGAGGTTACAATAGGCCACCAGTATGATGACAAGGTCCTGAGATTTAGATAACAAACCAGAGAACATTTGGGAGAAAAATCCCAGAGGAAGTCAGTGGTAAACTAACTTTACATTCTACAGAAAGGTACTTGGATATGACTGGGAAGTCAACAGGAGCTAATCTCAACTCGAGTCTTGATTTTATCTTTTGTGTACAATTGTCCCTAACACTGCATCTTAGCCACTTTTTTTTCTCTTATCATTCTTCTCCATTCCCCTTGAATACCTCACAGTAAATATCATATTAGTTCTTTGAGCTGCTCTAGGAGGCTTATGACTAAAAAAAATAAAAATGCTTTGACAAATAAATAAACTATTGCAGATTCATTTTTCCCATCTTCTATGCACGTATTCTTGAGTATAGAATGACTGTCAGTTGTAAACCTGGATCTATTTATATGCCTATGAAAATTCAGGGAAAATATCTATTTTTCACCACTACCAACAGTCTCAAGAGAAGTAACACGTTACCTAAAACTATGGTCCAGCCAAAATGCATTTCTCACTCAAGCCTCAAACTGTGAAATGAGTGGCAAATAAATTTAATAATAGTAATAATAATGTAATAATTCCTTCTGAATGGGCTGGCAGGCTAGCAGTCACTCTCTTTATATGTCTAGACATAGAGAAATGTGATACCATTTTCTGAGTGTGCATTATTAAGTACAGATTAAGCTGCACAAGAAACTACCCCATAAGAAAGGAAGCAATATAGACATGTGAATGTAGCATTTGACTAATTAACGTCAATAACTTCTCAAGGAAGACAGGTGTTTAAATTTGCTAAATGTAATGTTCTTTGGGCAGCTTGAATGAGTGATGAGTGGCAGATCGATCTCATATGCACAGATACCCACAGTGGTGGGATTCAAATAATTTAACAACCAGTTCTCTGTCCCAATGACCAGCTGGGTGGTCATATGACTATGTGGCCGTGGCCAACTTGATTCATTTTACCCTTAGAAAATTTATCCTTAGTCCAACTCACAATAAAATAGCACAAAAAAAAATAATAGCAGTGCTCCAATATAGAATAGAATAGAATAGCAGAGTTGGAAGGAACCTTGGAGATCTTCTAGTCCAACCCCCTGCTTAGGCAGGAAACCCTATACCTCTTCAGACAAATGATTATCCAATCTCTTCTTTAAAACCTCCAGTGTTGGAACATTTGCAACTTCTAGAGACAAGTTGTTCCACTGATTAATTGTTCTGTCAGAAAATTTGAGGGGCTCCTACTAAAACGAGGGGGTCAAATTTATTTTCCAAAGCACCAAAAGGCACAAAATAAAAAGTGGATGGAAACTAACCAAAAAGAGAAGCAACCTAGGACTAAGAAGAATTTCCCTAAGGGTGAGACCAATCAACCAATGGAATAATTTACCTTCAGAAGTTGTGGCTGTGCCATCACACATAATCAACACAATTACAAGATAATTTGAAAATTTTACAGTCTAATACTGTAAAATAACTCTTAAATGCTGAAAATGCAGGATCAAAATACATAAACATAAAAACGGCATCACAGCCCTATACCAAATTAATAAAATCAATTCTTCTAATTAAAATGTGTATTTAAAAAGACATAAGAACTCTGACAAGAAGCTACTGCTCTGTATTAACACTTTTAAAACTCCCTCTCTGTCCTAATCCTGTCAAGAACAAGGAGAGATTGAATTTAGAAATAAGGAGGAATTTTCTAACAGTGAGAGCAATCAACCAATGGAACAGAAGTTGCCTTCGGAAGTTGTGGGAGCTTCATCTCTGGAAGCTTTCACAAAGAGACTGGACTGCCATTTGTCAGTAATGGTGTAGGGTCTCCTGCTAGGGTGAGGGGTTGGACTAGATGATCTATAAGGTCCCTTCCAATTCTGTTAATCTGTATGATATGCAAATTTCTATTGTTTCTGTGCTGACTGCATTCCTGTGGTTTTCTTATCGCAACTAAGTATTTGCTGGTTAAATGGTTCTTGGCTGTCTGCCTGGAGCTATTAACTGAAGAGAGAGAGAGAAGAAGGTGTGTGTGTGTGTGTGTGTGTGTGTGTGTGTGTGTGTGTGTGTTGTATTTGTACTGATAAATAAATAAAGGGAGACTAGTATAGATCTATTTTGAGCTAATTAGCTCTCATCAGCTAGCCATACCCTTACTGGGATTCGAACCTGGGCTGTATTATATCTTAGGCAGAAGTCTTAGCCACTAAGCCACAGGCTTGCCTCCTTATCAGTTGATAAGTTGATATATATGTATGTATGTATGTATGTATGTAGGTAGGTAGGTAGGTAGGTAGGTAGGTAGGTAGGTAGGTAGATAGATAGATAGATAGATGATAGATAGATAGATAGATAGATAGATAGATAGATAGATAGATAGATAGATAGATAGATAGATAGATAGATAGATAGATAGATAGATAGATGATAGATAGATATCACTTTATTTCCCCCCTGAGTTTTAAAAGGGCTAGATTTTTTTTCTGCTGAAGAAATGGCTAAGTGGTTATTTCTTCCTTTTCTTTTCCCCTCCTTTGGTTAATTACAAGCAGGAAGGTCTGAGAGATGTGTGAGCTACTGGAATTGTTAGGCAGGCAGGCAGGCAGGCAGGCAGGCAGGCAGCCTTGACTATTCAGCAGGTTTGCAGAACTCCACAAAGAATTAAAAAGGGTTCTCCCGAACCGGTGTGAACCAGCTGAATCCCACCACTGGATACCCACATTCATGTGTGGGTGTTTGTAATGGTGAGGTGCAATATCACTCTGATTTGGCCAGCAATGTTCCTCTTTTTTTCACTCATTTAGTGTTAGGATTACCCTATTTGTGTTGGGAAGCAACCAACCAGGCTGGAAGGAAGGGTCAAACAGGGAATTAGCTTTGAATCCTTGCACAGCCTGAAGAGGCATAAACCTGACACACACCTACCCTTCAAAGAGCCATGAAACCTTACCTGCGGGTTCCCAAGGGAAGGCAAGCAGGCTGGGGGATTCCTGTAATATTGGTAGAAGACAATGAAGCGTCTGACCTAAGTTATTCACAAGTGACTGACTTGTGCCTGACAATTTGAGATAACAAATACTGGAGTTCTCATCACAGTGCAGTGAAGAGAGATTGTAAATCCTCACTCTTTGCTGCCACCTAGCGATTCCATGGATTCTTGTAGGACAAATATGGCAAATGTTTCCTAGGTAAACTTTCCCAGAAAGTTTGTCTTCCTCCCTTTTGCAATGTTATTCTGGGCCTCGCAAACAAGGAAAGGAACAGAGTAGTGTAAAACATTTTTAAATGTTCTGCACATGTGCAGACCTATTTATAGGCAACTGTGCATGTGCATTGAACCAGCATTAATGCCAGGAGCAAACGACCTTTGTCATGAATCCACCAAAGTGGTACCTATTTATCTGCTTGTGTTTGCATTCTTTCGAACTGCTACGTCAGTAGGAATTGAAGCGAATGACAGAAGCTTACCTTGTCGCACAGCAGCACTCAGGTCTTGAACACGGGCTTACACATTGACAACCCAGCGTTCTAACCACATGAGCCACTGTGCTCTTTCTTTTGCCATGGAGCCACATTATGTATAACAGCATCTAGAAATACCTGCTACCCTATTCACCCAGTAAAGAGGCTGCTTTACCCAGAGGGTCACAGTGGAAATCTGAGGTCTGGAAATGTACATTGCCAATAGGGATTCGATCGTCGGTACTGTAAATTGTATATATAATTAACTGCCTCTATTCCCCTCCAATCCACTTCAGAATTAAAGTACAGTGGAAATGAAAATGTTAAAAGTTCCTCTTCGTTATTTTTGAAGGAAAGGGGAAACACACACACACACACACACACACACACACACTCTTCACTGACTGCATAAGGGCTGTCAAACTCCCAGCTGTGGGGCGGATGTGTCACATGCTGGCCACGCCCACATTCAGTTTAGTGAAGGGGAAAAAAGTCCCGATATGTCATGTGACGGCACTGTGACGATGTGAGTTTGACATGTAGTAATATGTAGTCTGCCCAAAGAATAGGCGTCTGCCCTCTAGGATGACTCTTTGATGCTATGCTGGCGGAGGCTTTATTCCTGCTACCAACTTTTCAGCATAAACAGGATTAACGAAAGCAGTGAAGATAAAAGGAATGATCTGGGCAAATAAGCGCATAGAAAGGTAAAGCCGAGAACTTTGATTTTAACTTGTCTTTAAAAGATGAACACTTTTTTTGTGTGTGGATATAAAACATTCTCAAATGAGAAAACCAAGAGTCTCTATTTTCCTTTGAAATTCCCTATACACGTTATGTCCGATTTGATGTCTCCCATGTCTAACATAATTCCTATGTGTTATTCCATCCAAATAATGTAATTTTCAGATTTTTTTCCCCATACTTTCCATCTTTCCTCAAAAGACTTCTAATTTATATCTGGGATCAACGAAGTTAGAACTGTATGAACAAACCTGGAAAAAAAAACCTTGAGTTATTAAAGCAATGGGGTTATTAGCCACTTGATTTATAGACGTGGGGAACATAATTTCAAACTTAGAAATGAACTCATTAAATGATGGTTTCAACAGCTCATAAAAAAAAAGGCAATTTCTCTAATTAAGTGATATTGGCTAGTATTTTTTTTTTTTTTGATATCTTATATTCCCTGAGTCACTTTCATCTTTCTGAGTTTCTGCCACTCCCTCCAGTGAATCAAAGAGCAATATAAAGGTGAAATTTCTTCAATAAAATGAACTATTCAGATCCAATTCATCTTTTAAAAGCCATCTTCAAACAAAATTTGTTTTTGAAGCAGGTCGTAAAGTTCAGTACATGATATTTGATATGAAAAATGGTCACATTCAGAACTATTTACATAATTGGCTTGCTCCTTTACATTATAATTAACATTAGAATGATGGTATAAAAAGAATAAGGCAACATATGGTGGCAGTGGCATGGGCTTTTTTCCAAGTTTATGTCTTTTTTTTTTTTTTTAAAGAGCATAGCTTTGATCAAGTGGACAAAGTCTGGACCGACTATCCTTTTCAAAAGGAAATACTAAAAGAAGGTGATTTAAAACTAGGAGGGAGGTCTAGGAAGTGAGAAGGGGGAGGAAGTGAAGAAAGAGAGAAGGAAGTCAGAGACAGGGGAGCCCTATAACTCCATTGCAAGAATGAGAGAAAGAAAGAGAAGAAAAATAGCAGTAATGCCAATTTTTTATTTGTCACATCTTTAACTTAGTTCTTTTGGATATTATTTCTGAGAACTCTAACCCCGTTGAATCTACACCATTTGGATTTTTTTAGTTTTGAATGCAACAACCATTTACATTATAAAAATGCTCAGAGATTTTCAGTAATCTGGTAGGTATCAGTGAATGCAATAAGGCCATGATGGCGAACCTAGGTCATGAGTGTCAGAGGTGGCATGCAAAGCCCTCTCTGTGGACACACACGTCTGGTTTCCAGTGCATGCATGCACGCCGGCCAGTTGGTCTTCGCATGCACTGAGCACTGCAAATCCGAAGATCAGTTGGCCATTGCGCATGCATGTGCCAGCCAGCTGGTCTTTGGATTTTCAGTGATTTGGTGTGTGCGAAGACCAGCTGGCTGGTTTGCATGCACATGCTGGAAACCCAAACACCAGCTGGCTGGCACACACATGAGTACCGGCCAACTGTTCTTTGGGTTTCCAGAGCTCTGGTGCATGCATGCACATACGTTCTGGTTGGGCACTCGGTGCCGAAAAGGTTAACCATCACTGCACTAAGGGGTAAGCTGCGCTTTCCTCTCCCCTGTCCCTTTTATCATAAATCTCTGAAGCACAGCCATCCTCAGGAACATTTTTATCAAGAGTTTCCAGCTTCCAAGTCCAACAACTTGGTGTGACCAATGGGCTTAGGTAATTGCTTAGCAATTTTAGGGGTCTAATCAATATTATCCATGTTGGAAAATTACTGGGTTGATTTGTACTATAGTTTCCACACAACATAATCCCAGCCAATCCCTACATCCAAATCTCAGAAAGCAATGTGCCCTTCGGCTCATCTAGCAAAATTATTAAGCAGCAGCAAATATCAGAAATAAACAGCTGGCAAAAACAGGATGCATAGCAAGCGAAACAATTTCTACATCACAAAAGGCACATAGACTTTAGGGCTATTGAAACAATATTGGGGTAATTAGTATCAAAAGCTTCCATGGGAAAGATCTTTGGATATTCCAACCTTAACCCTAGGATGTACATAACCATAGCAGCATAGCAATGGAAGGAGAATATCAGGTGATTCCCTCCTCTTTTCTTAACCATGCAGAAAACAGGTGGAATGGTATGGATGGTTGAGTCAAACTGTAATAAACTTTTGGAACACTGAATGCCTATCATTCCTACCTTTAGATGAATTAAGCTGCAGGAAGTTCTGTTTCCATAAATTATGCAAAATGATGTTTGAAATTCTTATGGCAAAGGATGAACAATTTCTGCCCAAGACTTCTAAAAATAAATCAGACTTAGCAAGATAGCTACACCATACATCTCTTTATTTCTGTACTTACCGGTATTTTCCTTCTCAAATAACTAAACTGATATCATTTTTATTTATCAGAACAGGAGCAAAAATATTATCAGCCACACCACATGATGCTGATTTATTTGGTAAATTTATATAGCCCTCTGTCTCACATTTGTGGCTTTTGAGTAGCTTACAAAGTTAAAAACTAAAAAAAAGAGAACACATTGTTCAAAAACATAACAACAAAAAAACATTAAAACAATAAAAAGTTAATTGAAAGCCTCACTGCAGGAATAGAAATCAACTTGGATAATGTTGGATGCAACCTAGGGAAAATTGTAGTAATCTCAAATCAAAAGAATTGTGTTCTCTGTAACTATAAAAGCAGCACATGCATATTTCTATTGTTATGAAGATGAGAAATCATTTGAAATACTATATTATAAAGTTAAAAAAAAACCAGGTTAGAGAGTAGATAAGCAATTTTGAGAAGTAGTAATTGACTCTAGGTGACAGGAAATAGAGAAAAATGTAAGCATTTTAGGGAAAGGAAAGCAATTTGAGCTTGGGAAAAAGGTGGCAGCCAATGATTAAAAAAGATTCTAGTATCTTTTAAAATTTCTTCTAGCAATCTGTTAAAACTACTCCGATTTCAATGGGCGGGATTTCTACCAGTTTTGAGTTGATATTTAATATTTTAATACAATAAATTGGTTGCTCCTCTGGTCAGTCTAACTGCTGGTGCTGTAATGCTGGGGTCTCCAAACTTGGGAAGATTAAGTCTTGTGCATTTCAAGTCCCAGCATTCCTCAGCTCTGCTAGCTGGGAATTCTAAGAGTTGAAGTCCACAAGTCTTAAAGTTGCCACGTTTGGAGACCCGCGCTATAAGGCAATGAAGCAGTCCCACATTTTGGGCTACCCTGAATAAACAGCCTGACCTCTTTAAGAAGTAGGATACAGGCTAAGCCTGAGGGTGGGGTCAAATGCGTCAGGAATCCCTGCACATCTGAAGAGATCTAAGTCCAGCCCACCTTAAATGTCTTAATTCACGCTTATTTGCTTTGACTCCTAGTAGCTCAGATTCGTGTAAAGAGCTTAAGCTTGAAATAAATCTTTACACTCATTTGAACTGCCTGGATCTCCTGATTTCCCCGGCACTTGAAATAGGAATGATGAAATGCATAGTTTTGCTATCTAAGTTCTGCATTGAAATATTCTTAGAAATAAGTGAAGTGAGTGATATCTTTCTTCTGTATGCATTACTTTCGCCTACAAACATATTTCCGTCAGATGTAATTCTGCCAGGGGTGATATACATTTAGAGCTAACCATTTTATTGTGAGAATTAAACATGAGTATAACTATCTCCCTTGATTAACATTGCTTAACTTTTATGCTTTCCACTTCCCTGTAAGAGAAAAGTAGGCATATCATGGGACAGAGTTCAGCGTGTCATCACTTGAGAATTGTTGCATTTCCACAAGCCCAACTCCTCCTGAATTCCATTTACCCTTATCTGATGCCAGTGGTGGGATGCTGCTGGTTTAACAACCGGTTTGGTAAGCGTGTGCACACGCCTAAAGCACTTGCGCGCAGCACTGAAAATGGAGCATTTAGAAGCTCAGCTGCTTACCTTCCAAGTCAGCAACAGTAAGTACAACAGCAAGGGGGGGGGGGGAATCAGCTGTGCCGCACGATTGAAATGAGCTAGAAAGCAGGAAATAATGGACAGGATAGGGCAGGTGTGGGTGGGTGAGTGGGGACAGCTGATCATCAGAGCTACCGGTTTGCCCAGGGGTGGGTTGCTGCTGGCATTACAGCCAGTTCAGCATGCAAAAAAATTGTTCCGTGTGCGTGTTCTTTGTTGTACTTATCCCCACATAAATTTAATAACAATGCTTCTGAAATGAATAAATAAATAAAGCAGCCCTCAGTGGTGGTGATGCTATTGATGAGACTAGGGTTGTAGTAGAGGGCATTCAGCAGTCTCAGCTGGACACAGTCTGCCACCAAGAAGTGCAGCCAGAAGGACAGAGATTGGGTGTGAAAGGTAGGCGGGGAGAGCTGAAGAAGAGGAAGAGGCTTATCTTTCTGAGAATCAGAGATAGAAGGTCTCGAGCCAGCAATAACATGGATCAGGGTGGGTTCTTGTGTAGAATTTGGTAATCAATGGTAACAGGGATTACCATTACTAAAAAATGCATATAATTCTCCTGGATGACCATCAGTGTATTTGGATTCACACAATCCCTTATTGAATCCAGGCACCTCTTCAATTAAAAATGGGAAGTTACCCAGAACATGCAACTCAACAGTAAAGCCAAAAAAGTTTGCTCCGTGTGCGTGCTCTGCATGTGTGAGCATTTGCATCTAAAACTGTCTGTGCATTAGCAAAAAAGGGAAAAAATACATTTCTGCAATGAAAATTATTCTGCACATACACAGAACCAAAAATCAAGATGCTGCCGCCATAGGAGAACCAGTTGGGGGCATGACAGGCCTGGGTCGCTACCGGTTTCAGTGACCCAGACCGCCAAGTTACTATCTATTTGGCTGAACCAGTCAGAACTGGCTGAATACCACCTCTGGCTAGCCCCAATTTAGTATTAAACTTTAGTTGACTAGATTCTTGTGTCTGGTGCATGCATAAATATTCTATTCTACAAACTAACCAGTGGTCCTGATTCTTTGTGCCTAACATTCCCTTGCTTCCTCCTAGTAAGTGTAATTTAGACCAAGGCTACTTACGTCCAAAATATCGTCAAAAACAAAACTTGTTTTCATTGTTATTTATTTACATCCTTTTTTCTTGAAAGAAAGTAGATAATGCCAATATCAAGACTTTTTTTTTTAAATGACACCCTTCACAATGCAAAGATTTTTACCCATCAGAATTTCTCATTCCTTTCTCTGAGCTGCCTTGTAAGTTAAATAGGAGGTCTGGGAGACCAATTTTTTTTCTCTCTCTCTATCAGGCTACATTTTTACATGTTCTCTTTATGGCCCAGATCCAACAATTAGAAATTGAGAAGAATCAAGCACCCTTCTAAAGAGCAAAGCTGACAAATGCCTCTGCGTTTCTCCACATTGCTTAGCATTAATTTCCCCTTTAGCTTGAATAAATTTAACCTCTAAGAATGAATGAGAGGCGCAACAAGCCAGTTGAGAAAATGCCCTTAGAATATCACAACATGCCAACTTGCCAATGCCAAAGTTAGACAAAGGTCTCTGCTAAAAAGCAAGGTAATGAAAAATGTCAACCTGTGTGTCATAACATTGCTATGCAACACTCCCTGGTGTTTTGTACTTGTGTCCTGAGGTCAGACAGGAGTATTTAAGTCAAGAGGGCTAGATGGGGGTGTCAAAAACAAAATTTGCCATTACTCAAACACCCTGCAGACTTCTATTAAGCTGGAATGAGAAACCTATATGTATTTAGCTATTTGGATGTTGCAGAGGTTTCTAAATATATCTGTCTCTTTGCAATAGCATAGTGTAGCAATTTATTTATTCTATGAACTTCCCCCATCTTCACCTATGAAACTTATGTACTATCAGCTTTTCCTTTTTAAGTGGCCACAAATTAGCTAAAGTTTCCCAGAAATTGAACATTAAAGATTCCATTTTTAATAAATAATCTTGATTTTTATGGAAGGCATTTCAAAATGTTGATTTCTCTGGAACCAAATTAAAATGAGTCTTTACCTACATCCCTTTGGATTATTTTTCTTCTTGGTTCTTTTTTCTCTGGGTGCTTTCCTACAGCTAAATGGGAACGATGATTTCCATTTTCCATGCACAGTTCTATACTGTGGTTTGTTATTGATATTTTCAGCATCGCTGCCTTAAGAAACCCTAGTTCCCACATCTAACCATATATATGGCTACCACCCTCAAACACACACACACACACACACACACACACAATGCATATTATGGCTTTTTCATTCTAGAAGTGAAGATTCCACCATTACCGTCAGAATCTTCCAGTCTGCCCAAATGACAACTCTACAGCTACCAAACATGATTTAAATATTTTTCTGCCTCATCCATTATGAGTAAGGTACAAATTTATTTGTGAGCTGGCAGCAGTGTTTCAATGGCAATTGGTCTAAATGTGAAGGAGACTCTTCTGCAATGCAATGCAAGAAGATGGTCAATAATGCAGGTGTGGTTTTTTTTAAATGCAAATGAAAATCCTAAATTATTTTTCCATGGAATTATTGAAAATTCCTGATGTGAAAATATTTTGAAGATCTCTGAGAAGTTTTTAACTAGCAAAACATGATTGTGATATAAGCTATTAGCTGCAATAATCACCTATTATTCTGTCATTAAATTGCCACCGTGGGCTCCAGTCAATTCCCGGCCATATTATGAAGCTTCTGAATTGATGGCACACATAAAACATACTGCAATAATATGATCTAGCTAGTTGTATAACATGACAGGGTTCTTTGTAGAAAGAACAACAGTTGATACACTAATGAAGCAATTTTAAAGGTGGATATAGTAGATGTAGTCCTTACTTAATTAACAGCAACTGTTCAAAGTTGGGGAGCACCTGTAGAATGGTACATACACCTGGTCCCAAAAGGTGATGGCCATTGCAATGCCCCCACAGTCAAGTGATCAAAATTTGGGTGCTTGGTAGCCTATCCACACTTATCACTGCAGAGATACTTCAAGTCCTCCATCTGTCTGTCTTCCTCCATCTCTGCATGACCCTCAGACTTTGATAAATTTAGAAGTAGAGTGGACTTATAGAAAGCTTCAAAAGGTCAACACTGGATAGAACCGGAAGATGGAACCAGGACCCAGATCACTGGGGCAATATGCTAACTCTGTAAACTGCTTAGAGAAGGCTGTAAAGTACTGTGAAGTGGTATATAAGTCTAAGTGCTATTGCTAACCTTCAGAGGAGCTGGCACATGGCCACAAAGAAAACTGGGAAACTTGGAAATTGCTAAGTAGACAGCACAGGTATAAGACCAAGAGATACCTTGATTAAATGGGGATACTTGGTGACTTCTGCCTATTGTGAATGTGGAGATCTGCAGACTACCATACACACGTACACTTGCCCCCACCCCACCCCACGCCCTGCCCAATGTACTCTTGAGGACCTTATGAACATGCAACAGAATGCAATCGATGTTGCACGCTTCTGGGCAAGCAATGCCTAAATTAGGATTTCACACATTTTAGATTTTATGATCTTATGTTTGTACTTATCCCTGCGCATAAATTTAATAACAATGCTTCATCCCTCAGTGGTGGTGACGCTATTGATGAGACTAGGGTTGTAGTAGAGACACAGGGCATTCAGCAGTCTCAGCTGGACACAGTCTGCCACCAAGAAGTGCAGCCAGAAGGACAGAGATTGGGTGTGAAAGGTAGGCAGGGAGAGCTGAAGAAGAGGAAGAGGCTTATCTTTCTGAGAATCAGAGATAGAAGGTCTCAAGCCTGCAATAACATGGATCAGGGTGGGTTCTTGCGTAGAATTTGGTAATCAATGGCAATAGGGATTACCATTGCTAAAAAAAATTGGTCATGTGATATCACACATTATGACCACATTGCTTAGTGACAGTAATTCTTCCTGCTGTTAACTGAGGACTACCTGTAATCACCTAGGGTCACAATATAAATGTCGATCCTTATGAGTGTATGCTTTAAAGGGAGAATAAATCAGGCAGAAGGCTGAACAGAGTGCTTCATTTTCTCCTGGATGACCATCAGTATTTGGATTCACACAATCCCTTATTGAATCCAGGCACCTCTTCAATTAAAAATGGGAAGTTACCCAGAGAATGAAACTCAAAGTAAAGCTTTATGGCATGCTGAGAGCCAGGGTAGTCTAGCAATAGCAACAGCACTTAGTCTTATATACTGCTTCTGAGTGGTTTATAGTGTCAGCATATTACTCCCAGAAGTTCTGGGTCCTCATTTTACAACCTTGGAAGGATGGAAGGCCGAGTCCACCTTGAGTCCCTCAGGATCGAACTCCAGGTCTAATGGTTGAGATGTTGGACTAGGAATAGAGAGAGATTCTAGTCCACCATCAGCCATGGAAGCTCATGATGACTTGGGCCCAACAAAACTTATGGGGCTGTTGGAGAAAACAAGATGGATGAGGTAGCACTATAAATATCCCCTTGGAATCGTGATGAAAAGCAGAATATACATATATTAAATAGGTAATATACCATGGAACCAAACAGAATACTATAACCACTGTCCTAGTAGAGGGTTTCCTCCTAGAGACAGTTAGGCTTCTAACTGCCACTTCAAGCAGTTATGGAATAAGAATATCATTGATTTATGATTTATTGGTTCAGAAAATTTAATATAGTCCTGCTTGTTTCTCTGGGTAAATTGGATATTATACAAGAGAGTTCTGAATTCAAATTCAAGCAAGAAGTGAACTAAGGCATGATAGCCTTAGATGGAGTTTATCACCCACTTTGGGCTGCATTCCCAAGCAACCCGACTCCGAGAAGACCCGGTCCCGGTGCCCCAGGGGCCGCCACCGGCCTCACACCGTCCACTGGCACCTGTTAACGGTTTCAGGCCCTCTTGAACTCTCTCTTCAAAGTTCTTTTCAACTTTCCCTTACGGTACTTGTCGACTATCGGTCTCGTGACTAAGGCATGATAATTTTCACTGTCATCTAAAAATATTCATAGATATATAGTTGATTTCTCGAATACTGTCCTCACATCATCAAAGTTTAGGTTATATGGGTTTCCTGAGAAAACTCCCAACATAAATGATGTGTGATGAAGATTCATCTACATGTTTTCATATTAAAAATGAATTATTCAATTCAGCACCTTGGGGAATCCATCATTTCTTTCTCTCAACCATTTCTTTAACACACACCACACACCGGGTTTTTTTTTTCCTTCCTTTGGCAATGCAGCTTGCAAAAATATAGAAGATATCCTTACTCCATCAGAAACACCGTATTTTGTCATGCTAAACAAGTCCATTCTAGGCCCTTTCAAGTGGAAACAATGCTATGCCAATTATACGTAAGAAATGTGAAGGCAGAATGCCTGGCTCTCCACTGACATTTTAAGGTTGCTATGGCAATTACTCATCTGTAATTCAAAGGAGAGAAACAGGATTCAGCATTTCTTCAGGTATGAGAAATAAATGTGTTTTAAAATTGAGCTGACAAAATGCGCCATACCATTTTTTTATGAAGCTGAAGCATGACTTATATTTTTAGACACACTTATATAGTTTATTACTCATTTGCACAAGTGGGAAACTTGAGAGGTAAGTACTAATATACTATTAGGATCTCATCTACACCTGACAAAATAATGGAATTTATTATTTGAAATCAATCTTAATTGATTTTGGGTAATCTGTAACCCATATACTCTGAAAGCCACAAGACAGACCCATCCACAGAACTCCATCAGATGCTCACTTTTCATGACTGTTGACAGGGAAGCATCCAGAGTTTCATATAAAATAGGTGGTTCCCTATCCTTTATAAATGTTTTAAATAAATAGAATGAAGGAATAAATAAAGAAATGACTATTTGAATAGGCCTTTACAAAGCATGTCCACCTCATCATCAAGAATCAAGCCTGGCTCAAGGAAAACTTTATCTTTTCAATAAAATTATTCTTTTTCTGTTTGGTTTACTGCAGGGGTGTCAAACTCAATTTCATTGTGGGCTGCATCAGGATTGTGTTTGACCTCGGGGCCCCAGGGTGGGCATGGCCAGCTCGACATCACTCGTGTCAGGGGCGCCTGTGGTGGGCTGAGCACTCTGCCAGCAAAAATGGGCTCCTAAGCTCCGTTTTCGGCTGTGATGACTTCCTGCAACCCTCTGCCAGCAAAAACAGAAGTTCCCCTGAGCTCCGTTTTCGCTGGCATAGGCACTGCGGGCCAGTCCTTTGCTGTTCCCAGGGCAGCCCCGTGGGCCAGATCTAAGCACCCCACAAGTTGGATCCAGTCCCTGGACCTTGAGTTTGACACCCCTGGTCTACTGGATAAGGAGCTGAGTTCTAATCTATCATAAACACAAAAAGTAGCTTGTTGATTGAAAAAAAACACTGTTAAATAACTTGGCGAAGGGACAAAATCCAGCTGAAACCTATTAAAAGAGTGTTTTGAATACTGAATATTTTCCTTTAAAAAAATATTGCAATAGCATATAGATAAACCAAAAAATGTCTATTCCTAATTTTGATTCTGAATGGGGGACAACTAAAATTAAGAAATGTTGGAGTGAGAAAAAAAGGCTGACATCCTAGAATCAGACTCAAATAAGGAATTCTTAGATCTACCTAAAATAGTTTTATTACCTTAATTACAGAGGCTGAGTCAAAATGGATGGAAATGACCAGCGAATGGAAAAACAATGCTCCTCAAGGTGGTTTTAAACATCATTTGCCATGCCACATAAACCATGATGCCCTTATGGATGTCCAAATCAGTAACTGTGGCATCCAAGCTGTAAGAAGGTAGATGGGAAGTGAATATGGGAATCCCTCATGGAAGAGATATGATGACACTTTGCTTCTTCCCAAAATGTTTTTTGTTTGTTTCCAAAGTGACAACAGCCTAACCAACAATGGGCAAACTTTATTAAGCCTGATCTTATATGATATATCTCAAGTGATCCTGGCTTACTCTAAGCCTGCCCTCTGGAACAGAGGTGAGTTCCTACTGGTTTGGACTGGTTGAGATGAGTAGGTAATAACTCAGCAGGACACGCCCCCGAACCGGTTCTATGCTTGGAGTGCCATCTTGATTTTGAGGTTCTGCAAATGCGCAGAATAATCTTCATTGGAAAAATGTAATTTTTTTCCCTTTTCTAATTTTGTTGCGCATGCCCAGATCTTTTAAGTTGCAAATGCGCACATGCACAGAGCACATTTTTTAATGCGCCAAACTGGTAGTAATGTCAGCAGGAACCCACCCCTGCTCTGAAATGTAACTTGTTTGAGATGTCAATGCTCCATGCAGATCCTATTTCAATTATTTTTAAAAAAAACTCTTTAGATAGTTACATTGCAGAAAGGATTACTGCACAATCAGCAAACAAAAGGACTTGCTTTAGAAAGATGGATCCTCATTTTTATTTAAACTGGGAGGTCGGGTGTGAGGTTCCAAGACTGAACAGAGAAATATGGCTGGAAATCCCCCCCCAATGAGTGTGGGAAGAATAGGGGAGGTTTTTTCCCCCAAACAATCATTTGAGACATTTAGTAAAAGTTTTCTTCCCTCATCAGAAAGTCTGTTAGGAGGGAAGAGAGATAAGAAAAAGATTCCTTTTTATCTCTGACCATTACTGTCACTGATTATAAAGACTATAATAATTGAAAATAAATCATTATAGAGTTATTGTTGCTGTTATTATTTATTTATTTTCCCTAAAAGAGTAAATATCCTCTCCATTCGTTGCGTTTAAATAGGACTGAGCTGCTTTAAGCCATTAACAAGGTAGATTCTAGGTAAGCTAAAGCCAAGCTTGCCTATGGGAAAAAAAAAAGTAGCCTTTTCTCAATGCTGAACTGAGACCGATTTAAAAAGGAAACAGATGTTGAAATCAATTGCCAAAAATAACGAGATACTCTGTAAGTAACAAAATGGCTTCAATTAACAGAAATTTGGTATGATAACATGGAAAGCTAATTCCAGGTATATTTTATTTGCAATTCCATATATAAAAGTGTTATATTCTTCTAAATCCATTGGGTTGATAACTGAAGCAGGCAAAGTAAAAACAGCTCAGAAAGAATGGTTCCCTTGCCAAAATATACAAATATCACAACTTCGATCCCCAGAATGTCATAATCACTACACATTATAAGATAAGAGTCAACAATGACCCACATCATGTGTGTGTGTGTGTGCATGTGTGTGTGTGTGTGTGTGCGCGCGTGCGTGTGTGTGTGTAGATTTCTGCTTTATAGACATTTCAATGTAACCATAATTCTAAATCAAATCATATAAAATGGAATTATTAGGATGGCACCTTCTATCTTTTTTAGAGATTTTCATTAGGAGACAATTGTTCTTTCCCACCCTTGAGATGGTGCCTGATACACTGGGCCTGCCAGTTGTTTCTGTATCTCAAAAGACCAGCAAAAAAGAGCTTGCTTAACACAGTGGCAAGTATATTTTCCTATTTTATTGTTTATAATATAAGCTACAGGCATTCCTTCAAGGCCAAAACTCTCTTACAAAATGGTATGCTAAAAGGTGGGTTGTTGGAGAGAAAAACCAAAGCCCAAAACAAAGCAATTAAGCAAATTAAATAAATAAATAATGTTTACACACACACACACACACACACACACACACACAGCTAAATAGGTGAGAGGGGGCTGTGATATGTGCAAGAGAGAAGCATATGCATATAGGAAAATTGATTAATTTTCTGAATACGCATCTTACTTTATAGGGACATCATTTTGATTCATCGTTATTAATGCTATTATTATTATTATTATTATTATTAATATTATTATTATTATTATTATTATTATTACTATTATTACCCCCGATTTTGCCTTTTTTTAAAAAAATGGCTTCTAGATAAAGTGCATTGATATACTGTACATCTACATGTATACTTATTATACACTCAGACTGATTGGCTAACAAATATTTACATGATTGACTGCAGCTGAAATTGGTAACTTAATTAAAATGTGGGGACGCTGGCCATTGCACATGCATTTTGTTTGTGTGCATAATTTGTTTTCTATTCTAATATGCTGGGTGAAGAGGATGTCTTCATTCAGGGCCATCTTCCATTCAAGTAAAGATACTGGGTTTTTTAAAACTCTACTTATTTCCTCCACAGTGATATTTCATTTATATGTTTTACCAACACACTTATTTCTTCAGTCCTTTGTTTTTATACGAAATATGCAGTTCAAACATGAGGTATGAGAAAAATCAACAGCCATACTTCTAAATACACCAGTAACAGAAAAGCAGAGGCTGTAGTAGTGGCATTGTGTTGGATTTCCCCAAAGATAGATATATTGGGGGTGTTACATACTGTAGCATTAAAAATAGACTTAATTGGGACAAAATGGGAAGTGCAGCTGAACATTTTGTGAACTTTGTATTCTATGCCTAATCATCTAAAATTAGAAAGTTTAAACATGCACTATGTGAGCTGCAGACTAGCACTTGGGAGAGAAGCTCTGCAGATACTCACATACCATGAATTGTCTATACCTACAAGATCAGAACTGTGCAAGTCACGATAGTCTCTCTATATTCTATTTAATTAGAAGTTGGACTTTAAAGAAGCAGGACAGGAAGAGTATTGAGACTATTAAATTTTGTTGTTGGAAAAGAGAATAGCATAGACAGAAAAAAAAAATCCAAACAAGTCATTGAACAAGTCATCCTTGAACTGTCACTTGAAGAGGTAAACATACACACACAATCTACCTAAGAATTTCCTGACCAGGTTGCAATTATCCTCCTTCAGACATATTATGTGAAGACCCAGCACTCTCAAGAAGATTGTGATGCTGGGAAAAATGGAACAAAGAGGAGTACCAACAGAAAAGCCATTAATTTTACCAACCATTCCTTCACAGTAGGTAGTATCATTTCCCACCCATATTCTGTGCACATAGTAATCCTGTTTTAATAATCATGTATTGAAATAATCTTCCCTGGCTTTTTCTGTGAATCCATTAGTCCCAAAAGGAAAAAAAAAATCAGGCTTCAATTGAATAATGATATCTGTATCAAATGGTTCAGTATGCATCTGAATCCATTTTTTTAGCCTTGTTCCATGTCCATCAAGCATGATAAAATGTCCCTTCATGTTGTTCATGTTTCCAACATACATTTGAAGCGTCTTTAAAAATTCTAGAGAACTTTTCTGGCGTTATGTACCAGTGATACATCATTTTATAAAAATTATCTTTGAGATCATAACACAATGTACATTTCAACCCTTTAAACCACATATTTCACACTGTATATTGCAGCCAAAATTCTTAGCTCACATTATCATAAATTTTTAATATGTTCTTCCTCTGTTTTAAATTTCTACAAAAGGTTATACATTGTGGTAATTACATGTTCATCATCAGTACACAATTGTATTTCACATTCTGTGTTGATTTCCTCCATAATGTAAGTCTTACTTTGCTCCATACCATAAGTTGATGCACCATTAAAGAGTTAAAGGATCAGTTAAAGGACAGATCATTTTGCAGAAAAATCTATGTAGTTTCTGTTAATACCAATTTGATGACACATTTATAAAGCAAGGCATCTTACTCTGTCTTTCCTTGGGCCACATAGCTTTGTCCTAAAACAATTATCATATTCCAAAGAGAGTAGCTGCAGTATTTGCAAAGAATATATAGTTTTATCAATACTTTAAAAATAGAATGGAAAGCTGCAATAAAACTTATGTACCATTTTATTTTCTGCTGCATTTGTACACCCAAGAGAACTAAAGTTCTACTGATTTGCATGCTTTTACGCACTGTTAACCTGCCTGCCTGTAAAACCACCTGTATTGTGAGACTGTGAATATGGCTTTACGTTCTGCAATTTTTAATGCACATTTTTAAGTAAGTGAAAATGTCTAGGCATCAGGTTACAACAACTGCTTCCAATACTTCTTTTATTGGACCTATAAAATCAGTACCTTAGAGTTTGCAGTATCTGCAAAAACTGTTAACCTTTAATGGAATTCATGGGAGCAAACATGATAGCTGAGAAAGACTGAAAAGTGATGATCTGAGGATTTTAGAGAGGCAGATAAATGAGCACTATTATTTATAGTTGACATTTTGACATTATTAATTTCTTTTCTGTCTTGCCTGTTTGTGTATCTCATACCATTGAATTGACTGCATATGCTACTTTGATTAAAAGCGAAACCCAGTTATTTGCCACCTGGTTCCAAAGACCTGATGATATCATTTGGATAGGTGCAGCAAGTATATTGTGTAATCTCATACAAATCTTCTCAGAAGTCTTATTGCTTTCATTACATTTTATTTTAAAGTACATGGAATCACCTTCTGCAAAAGTTTAAATATCCAACTCTGCCAGTTGGATTGGGGGCCCAAAAAAGAGGGGGTGGTTCATAGATTAATAACAAATCCCACTCCCCCCTTTATTCTACCCCCTCCCTCTTCATATTTTAACTAGGGCAATATATTGTATTTTGTATTTTAGTAGTATATTATTTATATAGTTCTATCTTTTAAAAAGTGTAAGCCACCTAGAGTTACCCTGTGGTAAGATGGGCAGCCAATGAATTTAATCAATCAATCAATCAATCAAATATATAAACATATAAAATAAATAAAACTAGTATCCAATTGGGGGCAGGAGCAATATTTTATTTTGATGAACAAATGTCAGCCAGTACATTTGATAGATTTTGGTGGAGTTAGGCTGATTATTTTTGCTCAGAAGGATGCTAACTTCATGATGTTAGTGTCTAAAGTCACGATGAATTAAATTTATGTTTGTTGTATAGCACAGACAAGATTCTGGAGGACAGTTCATTAAAGAGCCGGAGTCAAAAAAGAATCAAGAATCAAGGGTGAGAATACTGAAATCAATGAGAAACAGAATGCCAATGGAAGAACAAGTTGTAGTATAAATATTGTACATGAAATCGGCTTACCCAAAGAGCTTAAAATATTTTCCAGTATAGCTGGGTCACTTTGGGACAGTTTTGCAACATGGTATTCTTCGCATACTGAACTAAGATCCAGTTCCACAGATTGAAACTACCTACAGTTTACTTTCTACAATTCCGTTCCAGACAGCCTTGCATTACTTCCAGACCAAGTTAATTAGACTTCCTGAAATCAATAGATAAGAAATCGTTGAAAAGTTGCCTCATTAACTTCAATGGAACCCAACTGCTGCTCGCTTAGTTTGGATTATACCTATAACATTTGAGGGATAATGAGTATGTGGCATGAATATTCATCTCCATGTTGATTCACATACAACTATTTTAAGACTGGAGAAGAACTTGGGTAAAGCAATTGCTACAAAATACATATCCTTTGGATATTCTTTAGTGTTTTCCATCACTTTTGAAAGGTAAATATCAAGCAAAAATAAATACATCCCATGCATTATCAGGGTACAAAAAAAGCACTTTTTTTTTTTTTTTTTTTTGCAAATACTGTATAAAAATAAGCCAAATGCTTCAGGCATCTTTAGTTTGATCTCCCTCTATGTTCAGATTTCTCGCTCTATGTTCAAATTTCAAATCCAAGCCTAGGGTCATAGATTGCAGAATATCATTGTGAAACATCAGCACACAGTACTACCTATATCAGCCTACAAAATAAACATCAATTGTAAATTAAAAAAATATGTGCACGCCATCATTGAGAAATATTTTAATCTCAATGATTACCTGATCTAATCGGTTATTTTATTTAATCAAATCTGCCTATTCTTCAGAATTTGGGAATTATGAGCATAATGAAAAATGCTGAGCTGTTGAAAGTAAAAAGCTGTAACTTTTGAGATTTTATTGATAAGATTTAATTAATATAATGCTAGATATTTTAATGGATGGCTAACATAGGTATGTAGATATCTAACTATATAGCTTCTCTAACAGGAGGAAATCTGCCTTAAAAGGTGCAAATGTTAGGAAAACATGCCTACAAAACATATTATTATTATTTTTCCATATAGCTTTTCAAAAAATGAATTCATTCAATAGCTGGATAACTTTAGAATTGGGAAATAGTTCTATATTGGGCTGTTAGGACTGCATTTTGAAAAAATGAAGACTGAAGTCACAGATAGCAAAGGGGTCCCACTAGTACTCCCAATGCAGTGGAGAGACCCTTGGAGCCCCTCCAACATGTATAACTGAACTGTAATTGTTACTGTGCAGAAGGGAATACATGAGAAAACATCATACTGGCTGAATTACATAAAATTATCTCACCTTCTATATATATATATCTGTCCCTGTGGTGAAATTCATTTTTTTCCTAATAGTTCTGTGGGTGTGACTTGGTGGGCATGGCAGGAGAACGATACTGCAAAATCCCCATTCCCACCCAATCCAGGGGAAGGATACTGCAAAATACCCACTCCCATCCCATTCCAGAGGAAGGTTACTGCAAGATCCCCATTCCCACCCCACTCCAGGAGAAAGATATTGTAAAATCTCCATTCTCACCCCACTCTGGTGCCAGCCAGAGGTAGTATTTGCTGGTTCTCCAAACTACTCAAAATTCTCAAAAGAGAGCTGACATTGCGATGATACAACATGAAATCTTGGAGCTCCAAGAATGCAGTCGATATTTCTGCCACTGGGTGCTCGTTTGGACCTGAACTGTCCCGAAGAGACAGTGATAGAGAAGAGTATGTCCTGCTGATCTCAGGGACACAGCAAAGTCTCTGATTGATCCAGGAGAAGCTCTTTTTCCTGATGACAGAAATCCAGCACTGAAGCTGCTGAAGTTGGGACAGCTCCGGAACAGAAAGAAAATGGAAGAGAATAGTGTGTCGGATTGGTGAGGAAATTTTGTTATTAGAAAAGAGACTACCCAAAGGAAATTAAAACTAAATTAAAATTGAAGACAAAAGAAAACAAGCAGCGAGACTAAGCTAAATTTAGTGTGTTATCCTTTTTAAAAAAAATCTCTTTTTACGAATAGAAGTTTTGCAAATGTTTCCTATTTTTTAAATTGGAAGGCTCAGTTTTTCTTCTACTTTTTATTTTTTACTTTTTCTAATACTTGTGGATTAAAAATGTCTTGCTTTTCTACAACGTATGATTGGATTGTTTTTTCTTTTATTAAGAATTTTTCTCATAAATCTGCTATTTAAAAAGGGCTGTAATAGCAGAGAGAGAAAAGTAACACTGCCACTTTAAGACTGGAGGCTGAATCATTGTATTTTCTTTCTGCTCTTTGATCATCAGAACTCCTTTCAGTTTGTTTATTGAGGGTGATAGTGGAAAGAGCACGGTTTGTTTATACAGCTGCTGTTTCAGAGTTTTTGCAGTGAAGGCAAAGTTTTGACTTGAAAGATTATAATGAACTTGTTTGGAATACAATAAACACCTCGAATGCTGTAGTGGCAGTGTTTATAAGTTGGAAGGATGGCGTAACATGAAAAAGAAACATTAATATTGCAAATGATTATGTTTAAAATAAAAAAGGTATTAATAATAATAGAAAAAAATGAGATGAGAATGGATGACGCAGAACAAAGAACAACAAAAAGAGATGGAAAAATTGAGAATATTTATCAAAAAAAGAAAGTTGAGGACAGAGTTCCAAAAATTGAAGGAAAAAAGGAACAAAGAGATAAGAAAATTATGGATGCTGACAGGATACTGAGCGTGGTTGGAAATAGTAAGAGTGGACTATGGAAAAGGAAGATAGGTGGACTGGAACTCTACCTCAGACCTCAAAGTACAGAAGAAGAAAAAAGAGAAAATTTGATGGAATTAAGGAGAAAAATCTTGACTGAAACATCGGTGATAACCAAGGATAAGTTGATGAAAGGAACAGATGGAGAGTTTCGAGTGCTCATAAGATACACAATGAGCAACAACCCATGAAAAGAAGTCCATAAAAGACCCACTAAGAAAACAACCAGAATATTAATTCCACAAATGACACGAGATACAAAACTGCATTACTACTGGAAAGATACAGGTTGATGTAGTGAAAGTTTATAATAAAAATTAAGTCAAACTTAGTTAAATTTAGAGTATTATATATAGTCAGATAAATGAGTAATATTGATAATAATACATATATTGGTACTAGTTTGAGGATATGAAATTTTATACAAATTGCAAATGACTACGAGAGGAGACCAATGTATTTGTTACTAAATATGATCAATTTTTATTTAGAATATGTTAGAAAGATTAAATGTTATTGAATGGAATGTTATTATATAGTTTTACCTCAAATTTAGGATATTTCATACAAAAGGATGCAAAAGCAATTTATAGTCAAATGAATATTTAATAATTATAATATTTTTATATAATATACTGGATTGATAATATGAAAATTTGTTTGAAATGAGTTGATAATTTGTGATCTTACATACATTTGAAAGTGAGGACTATGGAAGTGATGCACAAAAATTTTACAACCAAATGATATGCTGTACGTGATTGAAGAAAGTTCGATGTGTTATTTGTTGTCTGTTTTTATCTTACCAAAAAAGAAAAATATTCTTAAAAAAAAAAGAAATGATATACAAAGATTTTTGGGTTTGCGGAAATACCACCCCAAGAAAATAGAAATTAAGAGCTGGAAGAGACACCTGCAGTAATAGAAAAAGAAAGGAAGAGAGGAAGAGAGGAAAAGAGGAAAAGGAGGGAAGGAAGAGAGCAGGTGAGGAGAGGAAGATGGAAGGGGGAAGCAGCGAAGGAGAGTGTGTAAAAAGAGGAAGAGGTAGACAGAAGTAGGGGAGAGGTAAAGGAAGAAGGGAGAGAAAGGAGAGGAGGAAAGAAGAAAGTAGAGAAGGGAGAGAGGAAGAGAAAGGAAGAAAGGAGAGGAGAAGAGAAGAAGGTGAGGGGAGGAAGAGAGTGAGGAGGAGAGGAAGATGGAAAGGAGAAGGAGAGATGGAGAGAGGGTAGGAAGGGAAAAAGGAAGGGGGAGAGGTAAGGGAGGAGGGGAGAGGTAAGGGAAGAAGGAAGGGAAAAGAGGAAGGAAGTAGAGAAGGGAGGGAGGGAGAAAAGGAAAGGAGAAGAAGGTGGTGTCAAAATAGGCAATGGATGGTAAACAAAACAACCCGAATGGAATATTACAATTCTACAAATGGAATGACAAATGTATTAGAATTATGAATGTAAATAATAATAATAATAATAATAATAATAATAATAATAATAATAATAATAATAATAATAATAATAATAATTTGAATGTATATATAGAGAACAAAAAAAACTTTATTCAAAAAAATTCCGCTACCAGTTCTCCAGAATCTGTCAGAACCTCCTGGATTTCACCCTTGATCTGTCCCCCTCTAATTAGACACGATCACATGTAATTTTTGCCACCCCCTCCCATGCTATTTAAAAAACAAATATGGCTTGAGCCAAAATGGTGGTCCAGCCCTGGTATAAATGTAGATAGATATAGGGGGGTTACATACTTGTATCACATACTTTTATCATAGAATGATGGAATCCTAGAATTGGAAGTAATCTTATAAGTCATCTAACCTCTTGCTCAGTGAAAACTCCACTAAAGCATCCCTGACAGATGTTCCTCCAGAGGCTGTTTCAGCAAAGGATGTTCCAGTGGCTGACAGCTGAAATAGTCCGGAAGTTGCTTCTGATGCCTAGTGTGAAATTGCTTCCTTGTAGTTTTGACCCACTGGCTTTGGACCTGCCCCTGGGACAACAGGCAATAAATGCACTCCTGGTCTATGGAGATTCTCAGTCATCCAGGTCATGGTTTGTCTCAAAGGTGCTTTTTCAAAAGGCAACTGGACTTTGTTTTTTTTTCCTTGAAGACATTTCGCTTCTCATCCAAGAGGCTTCATCACATTTTCATTTTTGAAAAAAGCACCTTTGAGACAAATCCACTCCTTCTTCTGTGCAACAACTTTCCTGATAACTCAAAACTGCTCACTTCAGGCATTTTTCTTCTGGGCTCAACTTTTAATTGGCATCTTTAATTTTTTTTTCTCATTGATTTCTAATGCCTTTTCCATTTTGATAACCTTCTCCTGAAATTGCTCCAATCTATCATTGGCATTTTTGAACTGGACACCAAACTAGACACAAGTACCTAAATAGGCCTAACCAAGCCAAAACTGAGAATGGTTATTTGGGGGTGGGGGTGGGGATCTGGACTCTTATGTTCCTGTTAATAAAGCCAAAGGAAACATTTAGATGTGTAGGAACTGTATCGTATTACTGGCACAGATTTAATTTTGGTTGAAAAGGAGACCAGATTGCTTTTACATTTTCCAGATCAGCATCCCTCATCCTAAATGATTTTCCTACTCAGATGTAGAACCTAACTTTTTGTGTTTTAAATTGTATCCTATTCTTTCCACTGTTCAAGCCCGTCTAGGTATTTTTTCATCTTCTCTCTTTTCATACTGTATAAAGTTGTAGCCATCTCTTTCAGTTTTGTGTAACCTGCAAACTGAATCAGTATTCCCTAACTCACTCATCCAAATTGTTGATAAATATGCTGAATAGTACAGGGGTCATAATTAATCAACCGTTAATAGCAGGGACGTGCAGTCAGGGGAGGCAAGGGAGGCAGACCCTCACCTCTCTTCATGAAATAACAGTATATAATATTATATACTACATGTATATGGGGGCTTACGCTTGAAGATGGCAGGTGAGATCCTGCCGAAACGTTGCAAAGACAATCTCAACCTTACACGGGAAAAGACCCGAATACAACAAAACCAGCATACCTACACCCGTGAAAATCTACGAAAACATATATATATATATATATATATATATATATATATATATATATGTATGTATGTATGTATGTATGTATGTATGTATGTATGTATGTATGTATATACACATACATACACACACACATACATACATACATAATAATAATATTATATACATCCGGCCGGTTGCGGCCGGGAGCTGCGGAGGCAGAAATGTTGTCGGCGCTCCCGGATGACGAAGGCACGGAAGCAACTGGGGAATGACGAGAACCTTCCTGCCTCTGCTGGATTTTGCGCGCAAAGCCTTCCTGATGACGTCACCAGCCTCACCAGCCATAAACCTCACCGCACGTCACTGGTTAATAGGCATTTCTTGGGTGTGTTTCTTCCATCAACCATTTTGGATTATTTCAAATCTTTATTTCTTTCTTTTTAAAAACAAAATCTATATTTTATATATGGTCCAGAGTTGCTTTTTTTTTTAGAGATAGGCAGCTATACAAATTTGATAGCTAGCTAGCTAGCTGACAGACAGACAGACAATGGGACAGACAGACAGATATAATGATAGACAGACAGACAGACAGACATAGAGAGATATAGATTGATAGACAGACAGACAGACAGACAGAGATAGAGAGATATAGATTGATAGATAGACAGACAGAGACAGAGAGATAATAATAATAATAATAATAATAATAATAATAATAATAATAATAATAATAATAATAATAATAATAATAATAATAATATTTATTTATTTATTTATTATTAGCACTTATATACCGCCCCCTCTCCCGAAAGGGACTCGGGGCGGTGTACAGTCCGTATTAAAAAACACCAAATAAAATACATGTATGCATAGGAGGAGGATAAAATAGACCAAAACTGTACAGCTAATAAATAAACAATATAAAATTTAAAATATCATACAATTTATACACTATCCCTCTAAAAGCCAGTAAAAAGTATATGCCAGGGGGGGTAGACGTTGTAAATTATGCCAAACCAGCCAGTCGGAACAGGTGTGTCTTCAGTTTCTGTCGGAAGGAGCGGAGGTCAGTAGTGGTTCTAATGTCGGGGGGGAGGTCATTCCAGAGGGTTGGGCCCATCACAGAGAAGGATCTACTCCTAGGTGTCGCCCGCTGGCATTGCCTAGCGGACGGCACCAGGAGAAGGCCCTCCCTGTGTGAGCGGATAGGTCGCAGGGACGTGTGTGGTAGGATGCGATCCTGCAGATAACTAGGTCCTCCGCCATGGAGCGCTTTAAAGATGGTGATCAATACCTTGAAACGCACCCGAAAGGCTACAGGTAGCCAGTGCAGCTCGCGCAGGAGAGGTGTTACGTGGGAGTAACGGGTACTTCCCATAATAACCCGCGCGGCTGCGTTCTGAACTAGCTGCAGTCTCCGGACGCGTCCCAAGGGAAGCCCCATGTAGAGGGCATTGCAGTAGTCCAGGCGAGACGTCACCAGCGCATGAGTGACCGTGCGCAAGGCACTCCGGTCCAGTAGGGGGCGCAATTGGCGCACCAGGCGAACCTGGTGGAATGCCCCCCTTGCCACGGCTGCCACATGGTCCTCCATTGACAGCCGGGCATCAAGGAGGACACCCAAATTGCGCGCCCGCTCCACAGGGGACAACTGTTCGCCCCCTATGGCCAGCGATGGAGTCAGCTGGCTGAACCGTGGTGCCGGCAACCACAGCCACTCGGTCTTGGAGGGGTTGAGTTTGAGTCTGTTGTCCCCCATCCAGACCCCGACGGCCTCCAAACACCGGGACATCACTTCGACAGCCTCGTTGGGGTGGTTTGGGGTTGAAATATACAGCTGAGTATCATCAGCGTAGAGATGGTACTCAACCCCAAAACCACGGATGATCTCACCCAGCGGCTTCACATATGCGTTGAACAGGAGAGGCGAGAGGACCGACCCCTGTGGCACCCCACAAGTGAGTGGCCTCAGGGACGACCTCTGTCCCCCTGTCAACACACATTGCTTCCGGTCGGAGAGGTAGGAGCCGAACCACCGCAAAACGGTGCCTCCGACTCCCATCCCCTCCAACCGGCGCAATAGGATACCATGGTCGATGGTATCAAAAGCCGCCGAGAGGTCTAATAGGACCAGGATAGAGGAGCAACCCCTATCTCTGGCCCTCCAGAGATCATCGACCAACGCGACCAAGGCTGTCTCGGTGCTGTGCCCGGGTCGGAAGCTGGACTGGCGTGGGTCTAGATAATCGGATTCGTCTAGGTGTCGCGGGAGCTGCTGCGCCACCACATTCTCAACAACCTTCGCCACGAAGGGGAGGTTGGAGACTGGACGATAGTTAGCTAGCTCCATTGGGTCGAGCGAAGGCCTCTTGAGCAAGGGTCTCACCACCGCCTCTTTCAAGGCGGTTGGTAAGTATCCCTCACCCAGTGATGCGCTCACCAGGCCCAGGAGCCAGCCTCGTGTCACCTCCCAGGCTGCCAGTACCAGCCAGGAGGGGCACGGGTCCGTTAAACAAGTGGTGGGTCGCAGCCGTCCACGTAACCTGTCCAAATCCTCGGGGGCAACAGAGTCAAACTCCTCCCAGAGTGGTCTCTCAAGACTCGCTGTTGGCGGCTCGTCTGGTCCACTGACGGAGGTCCACCCGCTCCGGATCTGATCGATTTTGTCTTGCAGATATTCTCCAAACTCCTCTGCTCTTCCCTGCAAGGGCGCCTCCCGCGTCTCCTGCAACAGGAGAGAGCGGGTCACCCTAAACAGGGCGGCAGGGCGGTTATCCGCAGACGCAATGAGAGCGGCACAATGCCTACGTTTGGCCGCTTTCAATGCCACAAGGTAAGTCCGTAAAAAGGCTCTTACCTGTGTTCGGTCAGATTCGGAGCGTGAGGACCTCCACCTGCTCTCTAGACGTCTCCTATGGCGCTTCATCACCCTGAGCTCCTCGGTATACCAAGGGGCCCGGGTGGCTCGCTGCCGCAGGAGAGGTCGCAGAGGCGCGACCCGGTCTAAGGCCCCCGCCGTCGCCCTATTCCAGGTGTCGACTAGGTCCTCCGACCGAGCGCGGGTTAGGGCTACAGGTAACGGCCCAAGCTCCGCCTGGAACCTATCCGGTTCCATCAAGTGCTTGGGGCGGTACCAGCTTGAACATACTGGTTCCGCCTCCTCGCGGTGGAGGGTAGCGCCAGGGAAGTCGAGCTGGAGATATGAGTGATCTGACCATGACAGGGGCATAATCTCTAAATCCCCTATTCCCAGATCACTCGTCCACTGTTCAGATACAAAGATAAGGTCCAGTGTGTGGCCGCCTTCATGTGTGGGGCCCTGAATTAGTTGGGTCAGGCCCATGGCTGTCATGGAAGCCATGAACTCCCGAGCCACCTCAGACGCTGCTCCCGTCGACGGCAGGTTGAAATCCCCCATAACCAAGAGTCTGGGAATCTCAACCGCCGTCTCCGAGACCAGCTCGAGGAGCTCGGGCAGGGCCGCTGACGTATAGCGAGGAGCCAAGTATACAATCAGCAGACCCCACTGCCTCCCTGGGCCCCATTTCATACCCAGCGACTCACACCCGGGTATCTGAGGAACAGTGAACTCCCTCGGCTCTAGACAATCCCGTATAACTACCGCCACCCCACCACCCTTACCCAGGGCCCGAGGCTGATGGAATGCACGGAAACCCGGTGGGCACATTTCCACGAGGGGTAAATAATAATAAATTTTATTTGATTAGCCGCAACCCTCTCCCGAAGGACTCGGGGCGGCGTACAATCAAAAGGATAAAATACACATAGGACACACATACATACGAAAAAACAAGGACAATTACATTTGTGCATGAAGGAGGGTAGACTTGTAAGTGAAGGACAATAAACACAGCTAAAAACACAATTAAAACACAGTTTAAAATCCCCTTAAATAAATTGCTAAATTAAAAACCCCTCAGGAGCGTAACGAAGTTATGGTTGAGCCAGGCCAGATATTTGAAAAAGGTGGGTCTTGAGTTTAACACGGAAGGAGCGGAGGTCTGTAGTGGTCCTAATATCCGGGGGGAGGTCATTCCACAGGGCTGGGCCCGCCACAGAGAAGGCTCTGCTCCTAGGCGCCGCCCCATGGCATTGTCTAGTGGACGGCACCTGGAGAAGTCCCTCTCTGTGCGAGCGAATAGGTCGTAGGGATGTGTGGGGCAGAATACGGTCCCACAAATATAGATTGATAGCCTGAATAGGCAGTTAAAACAATACAAAATAATGCAATAATACAAAATATGAGTTTTTATTTAATTTCACTTTTAAAAAAGTACAGACATCCACCATTAGAGTGTAATGTATCAGTATAATATTATCTTCTTTGAAGATGATTTTAATTTAGAACATCCAGTTCATGAATAAATAGAAGCTAATTAAGAATACTGGAATATTCTGATATGCAATTCTTGTTAGTATTCTAGTTTTTTTTAAATAAGAAATACAATGTAATATTATGGCAAGGCAATCATATATTAGAAAGCTGACTAATTTTTTTAAAAAAACCTAACTACTGAAACACACTATAATACCATCTATCATTACTGAATTCTGAATAAATTCTAAATAAATTAAAACAGATGAGAGAAGCTTGCAACACATAGTTGGCAAGTTCAAGGAATTAAGAACAACACAGTTTTCAGTAAGATTCCCCCCCCCCCAATTCTAATCAGGGTAAATATAAAATACATAAAATTTCCCAGCCTAAACAATAGTTAGGTAATTAAATAAGAATCTATTTGCTACCATTTTCCCCAAATCACCCACACCTTTGCGCTGTCTTTTCTGAGATCGACATTTCTCTGATTATCCATAGCTTTTCCACAATAGTGGGAAACAGGAGGGAATCCAAGGGCAATATAAGACTAAGTGCTTAATTATATAATTATTATTATTCTTTTCAAAGATGATTCTGAAGACCCAGAATCTTCCACAGCAAAGTTTTATTGGATGGAGGGTGAGGGGGTGCAGACAAAATAAAATTCTTTCTAAATGCATGTAAAAATCACTTGGCTGCAAGACAGAACTGGAGAAACATTTAAATATATACCATAGGCAAGGTTATAATACTGAGATTGTGAAGTATGGAGTCTTTGAAACATTCCTGTCTAACTGGAGGCCGCATTATGTAAATTCAATTATGTCAGTTCACTATTTCAGGGAACAAGGTCATTTATTTTAATGGATGTTTATAGATTGCAAAGGCAGTTTGCTGTTGATATGGATAAATATGCAGCACAATTGCTTTAAATGAAACAAAACATACATCTGAGAACAGCAATTATAGAAATCAGTTAAGTATATGGTTCCAGGTGCATGTGCGTGTTTTTAGAAATCTTTACACGCAAAGTGAAAATATCAATTAAGAAATGTCAAATGTTTTGTGATTTTGGGGTGTTTTTTTAAAAAAGAAATCGGTGTGCTATTGAAATCATTCATCATCTCTATCGTGTCTGGTAGGACAACACTGTAGCCAACAAAGTGAAGTGGAGGAGGAGGAGACGAAGGAGGAGGAGGAGAAGCAGAGAGGAGGAGGAGGAGATGAAGGAGAAGAAGAAGAAAAAGAAGGAGGAGGAGGAGGAGGAGGAGGAGGAGGAGAAAGAGGAGGAGATGAAGAAGAAGAAAAAGAAGAAGAAAAAGGAGGAGGAGAAGCAGAAGCAGAAGTAGGAGGAGAAAGAGAAGGAGGAAGAGGAGAAGAAAGAGTAGTAGTAGTAGTAGTAGTAGTAGTAGTAGTAGTAGTAGTAGTAGTAGTAGTAGTTTTTCCTCATAAATGTAACCTGCCTCCAAAATATTGTTATTCCAAAATCACAATTCTGTGTGGTGGGTTGGGCTGAGAGAGTGGCTCCTTGCTCACAAGCTGAGTAGCCACTGTGTCCATTGGGGAATTCCTACCTAACAGGACTGTGGACATGTAATTACTGAATCTTAAACACCCTGGTTGGCCTCTAACATGTTTCCTGGCAAATCTGGTAGCTTTTTTTGCAATGGAGCAATTTAGTTATTTGCTGTGTCAGAGCTTCCCTGCTGAGTGCTGGAATAGTGGAGCACATTCTCGTATAGAAGTAATAACCTCATTACAACTTAAATTATGCTTCTTCAACAGCATATTTACAGCACAAATACTGATGCCAACCTTCCACCTCTTAGCATATGCATTAAAAACAATGACATCATTTCCCCAATAAGTATAACCTACTAGGACATAATCACAAAGGGTAATTTTCAGCTGTAACTGATGATCCTCTTTTGCTGTAGTTATCCGCCATGTATTTTTTAGAAAGCTTCAATATTTGCCTTTAGGGATGCAAAAGGCAAAGATGTTACATGGGCTTTTAATTCTCATTCTCAGAAGCTTCCTTCATGTTGTATCCTGACATTCTGTTAGACATTTTTGGCTCAAATGAGAAGGTAACATGTTCCAGATATCAAAGTGATCACTGGTAAGAATTTTCCAGGTCCTTTTCCATGGATTGTCTTCCTGAAAATACATATTTTTTTTCTATTCTTCCTTGCAGGACTAAATGCATGTGATCCTTGCAGGAACTAGAGAAATGAGGGATGATTTGGGGTTTTGTAAAGTTCCTAATGTTATTATTTATCTCTCTTCCAGAGCTCATTTGAAGTTGTTTTTGTTTATAATTGGACTGCTATCTAAGGATGGATGTTGAAGTATTTTGCCCGGTTGAAATCACTTTGCTCAGCAGAGAACAAGAAATTTTGCACTGCAGAAAACAGGAAGATAAAACTGATGACCATGAGAGATGGAAGAAAGGTAGTATACTGGACTAGAATATTTAGAAGTCTGAAGACATGAAGAAGATTGTTAGAAAAAGCTGAAAGCAGAAGGAAAGAGAAGGGCCAGATGTCACATGGAAGCACATATATGGAGGCACATATGTGGAGAAGAATGGGAAGGAGGACAAGGAAATAATAAAATTGATCAGGAGCTGAGACTGATAATGCAGAGCCAACTCTAGGGGCTTATGTCTCTGCAAGGAACAAAGACATACTGTTCTCTCTTTGCCAATGCAAGTATGTGAGATGGTACAGTTTGATGCAATCAGATTGCAAAACAGTAGAGGACACTATTGTTATACCACAGTACTCCTTCCAGAATATTAACATAAGCCACCAAAGGATCTGTTGACAATTTTGTCAGAAACAGAATCAATTCAAAGGAATCCCTGCTTCCAAGACCAAGTTGATCCTCCCGATTTTTGATAAGTGATGTTACACTGGGTGGTGCCATTTTACTGCAATCCTTATTACTGTTTATTTTTTTGGGGGGGTGGGGTGCAAGATTTATATTGTGTCTTTAAAACTTTGCATTTTCCCTTTTATTGTTGTAAACTGCCAGATATCCTGTAATTTTTGTGAAAACTTGTATAAATGTTCATTGTATAATGAAAATCAATCAATCAAGAACAGCAATCTATAACAATTAAAAATACAGTTCAAATGCAAACAAAAAGGAATGGCTGTACATTTCATTTAAATGTTTTTAAGGCATTATTTGGAATTAACAGCTACCTCTGCATAATCATTTTCATGTCCTTATTTTCTAGACGATGCTATGTTACATTATTTAGCAGTATTATTTATTGGCATTTATTTTTCTTGGCATAACAGAGCATGAAGCATATGGCATTTTCACTTTGTATATTTCTCATTAGGGATTACTGAATATCCGAGTTTAAAAAAAAAATCCTCAAAGGTTGCAAGAGTGTTAAAAGTATTATTAACTTTTTTTTCAATTCCACCACTTAACATTATCACTTGGGGAAGTGTGTGGAATAAATGCATGCCAGGGTTTATTTGGGATTCATTTTCCTATTTGGATGGATTGTGAAAAATCAGTGTTCATTTTTGGTATGAATTACACTAAAATATTGCTTGCCACTTGTACAACTATCACCCATGCGATACTTCAAGGACTTCCAGTTCATAGAAAATGTCTAGTCTGAGAAATGGGGGATATGAGAAGAAGTAATGGTAACTAAAAAGCCAAGTTCATTTCAAGGTATTTTTTCAAACATGGATGTAGTTCTCTGTGATTCACTCCCATTTGTAGTTTAGCAACAAGAGGAAGGCAGGAATAAACAATAGGAAAATATGGCTTTTAAGCTTCTGTTAAGACTCTTAAGGAAGAGGCCAACAAACTATGGTCTGCATTTTTTAAAAAAAAATATTACTAAAAAGACAATGCTGATACCAGATTTGATCATAAAGGCTGAACTTTCACAAAACACTTCTGGAATCATTGACTGCTTAGCTTTCTTCTCCTGAATGAAATGTGGGTTATAAATCAGATCACTCAACAAACAGGCAGCCATGCAGGACTATAAAATGCTTAGTAAATACATTCTGCTAATATTGGATCCAATGAGAATGATAACCACAATACATTTTCAAGTACGATTCATAAATATTAATGACAAGGTACAGGGACATAGTCCGATCTGCAGCCGCTGAAAGTTCTTTCAGAGAGAGAAAGAGGGGGATTTTTTGTGGAATCGCCCACTAAATTAACTTAACTTAATCCACTAAACCAGAGGTGGTATTCAGCCGGTTCTCTTCGGTTCAGGCAAACCAGTAGCGGCGGCTGCAGGAGGCTCAGCCCACCCACCCCAATGTATTGCATGAGCACTGCGTATGCACACACTCACACTTGCGAACCAGTAGGGAAGGTAAGTGAATCCCACTGCTGCACTAAACCATAACCATAACCTTAACCCTAACCCTAACCAAAACTCTTTGGAACAACTTAAACTAGAACTAAAAGTTATCACTTCAGAAATAACACCGCATGAAATGTTGGCCAGCGCAATGTAATTAGTACTTCTCTTTCAGCAGGGTTTTTTTTTTTTTTTTTTGTATGTACATATCCTCATTATATTCTTTTGTTCATTTGGCTATATTTCTACTCTGAAAATAAATTGATATGATTGCTAAACTTTTATGTGATAAATATATGAAAACAATTTTTCTCTGTAATATCCTCTTGTGGAAGAGCTTTCATAAATCCTAGTAATATCCTGGCAGTACTAACAACATTTCTAGTAATAAGATCTCTCTTTTTTTTTAAATGGGCAAGCTAATCTAATTGTTACTAGAAATGTTCAAATATGCTCCCTCGTTGGCTCTTTTGCTCAATAGATGTACAGAATATGAACAGGAGACGAACGTGCAAATAGGATTGTGCAGTAGAGAGATGCTGCGGAGTCCTGATTGGCTATTGCATTGTAGTTTGTCCACTGTGTGTTCACAGACACACACTCATCTCTCTTACATGTTGGCCTGATTCAGTTAGGAGAACCACGTATAAATAATGATGTCCGTCATAACATCATCAGAAAACAAAAACATTAAGCGAGACTATTGAGCTAAATAAAAAAAAAATAAGATAAACATGCCCAGCAGCAAACTGGTAACACACACAAAAAAATCAGTTTTCATGTGCATATATTGGTACTGGAATAAAGCAGTCAGGTTTACTCCAGTGCATTCTAGAGTAGGCCTAGAAAACAGATTGCTGTGTAATATGGGTGGAAATATGGATTTTTAAAAAAAGCTTGCTGTCGATCCACTTTGGCCCAACTTTTCTGCAGCCCAAATATAGTCACTCTCCTTTCTTAATGTCCTGTGAGTTGAGATTTAGAGGCAGGAACGCAATACACAGAGACAAGAGTGAGATGGCAGCAGAAAGGTTTTTTGAGTCCTTTGTCTTTCACTTGGGGATTGCTTGAGTCAGTTTTAAAAGCTGCCGTAACGTGATTGTACAAAAGACCTACATTTCATTTGTATGCATACAGGGGGAGGGCAAAAAAATAATTCATGCATGTGACAAAATGTGTGTGTGTATATATATATATGTGTGTGTGTGTGTGTGTGTGAGAGAGAGAGAGAGAGAGAGGGAGGGAGGGAGGGAGGGAGGGAGAGAGAGAGAGATAGAGAGAGAGACTGACTATAAATTTGGTGAGAACAGATCTAATGTTAGTTCTTATTGTTACAGACCTTTCTGATTGGAGTAAACTTTAACTATATACCAAAAAACAATCACTCCTCATCTCTACCTTTTCATCTGATGTTAGCCTATGTAGAAAATAAGTGGTAAGCAATTCCTTGCTCATGCAATGATGACACTGCTTTCAAAAACAGACTTCCACGAGCAAGGAAGAGTGCATATTTGGAATTTCTGTGCAACATGCAGCAAAGACAAAGTTAGCGTTTGGAGCATTGTTTTACAGGGGCTGTAATCGAAGTCCCAGAGCTTTCTGAGATTGATGGATAGATGGATGATAAGTGGAAGATAGATGATAGATTAGATGGATAGATGGATGGATGGATGGATGGATGGATGGATGATAGATAAATGGATGGTAGATAGATAAATAGATAGATAGATAGATAGATAGATAGATAGATAGATAGATAGATAGATAGATAGATAGATAGGCAGGCAGGCAGGCAGGCAGGCAGGCAGGCAGGCAGGCAGGCAGGCAGGCAGGCAGGCAGGCAGGCAGGCAGGCAGGCAGGCAGGCAGGCAGGCAGGCAGGCAGGCAGGCAGGCAGGCAAATAGGCAGATGATAGGAATTACAACAATATTGTCAGGTAGATTGACCTAAGAAATAGCAACTGTGCTAAAAATTATCTGCACCGTTTCCACAGTTGAGGACAAACTTGAATCTGTAACCCTTCAATCCTAATGCAGCATCCCAAGCATTACACCATACTAATTCCCTTTTGATCTGGCTTCAATAGGTGATGGATGATGGCCAGACCTCTTAATTAGGGACATTCAGAATGTATTGTTTGCAAGTAAAGGGTGTCCATGTACACTATTGTCAGTCATTACAAGCAAAAGTTATTTTCCTGTATCAAGAGGTTTGTACACCAGATCTAATTTACTTACATAATGTTGCAATGTTCCGATCTAGTAATGAAGATGAACATTGAGAAGCTATTTTAAACCAAACCTATAACATTTAATAATCATAATGAAAAACTAATGCTGGAGTACAAGGCTGTTTCAAAGGCCATCTAATTTTAACAGACTTTTTGTACTCTGGCATGCACTTAGTGTGAGTACTTTCTGACAGCTCTTCAGGAAAATAATTATTTTAACTCCTGGCCTTTAGATTTCTGTAGATCATTTATATAAGTATTTAATACTTCCATTTGTGTTGTAACATTAGGAAACAATTCATTGACCTCAATGCTACAATGAACACATGAAGCTGCCTGATGGTTCAGAAAAGGATTTTGAAAAATAAGGCTAAAGTATTGTATACGTCTACCTTGTTGACATGCCAAAACATCTAAAATAAACTTTAGAAATGTATTTACATTATGCTTGTCCATTTTTTATAGATGAGGAAGACTAAACCAGATTAGGGGGGGCATTATTGTAGATTCTAGACCCCATCAACATCAAATCTGACTTTGCCAAACAGAAATCTTAATGCAATGAAACCTCCTCAAATGGAGGCCATACTCATGGAGCTCAATTAGGGAAGTGACTCACAAGCAGTTGCCTCACACACATATCTATCACACCAGAAACCGACATTAAATGGTAGCTTTCCATACCTTAATTCTTTATTCAAAGTATGGCTTAAATTGGCAACAAACTCTCAGTCAGACTTTCTTGAAGACAAGAATGATTGCACAACAGTTGACTTTTCCCTGCTGAACAAAGAATCCAGACTCTCCCGCCCTCCTTCCCCTCTACTGTTTACAAAACAGTAGCATGTGAATTTCTGGCTCACATCTGCACAATTTCACCAATTTGGGTTGATGAACACAACATCAGCAGAAGAACTGAGGTGTGTCTACTAGATTAAGGGCATGTTGGCTATCCCTTTCACTATTCTTAAGGAGGTTGTATGAATTGCCATGGAAGAAGTAGTTTATCCCAAGATTCAGGTGAGGTCCAATTGGTGGTATGTAAAATCCTGAAACTCAAGTCTAATTCCACGTAACCACATATTCTGCACACATAAATCAGGCAAAGATATCAAGTCTTAAGCATCTTTCTGTTATCTGCTGAAAAACTAGTTATAGTTAAAACAGTGCACTGCTGGATTTCTGACCAAAGATGTATCTAATTCAAAAACGACCAATATTTCATCGGTAGTGCTTTCCAAATCAGATGTAAAATGCTGAAGGAATACCCTCTTTGAATAAAATTGATTACAGAGCTTCTGCTATCTAGAAAATGTTGGCAAGATTTTAACCTTAAGAGGAGAATAAATTATTCATTAATATTGCTTTATATTGCTTAAAAATGTGTGCTATTTTTGACAGCAAAAATTCCTCATAAAATTAGGTATTGTTTACTTTTTAGATAGCATTTGTATCCTGAACTGCTCCAAACCCCCAAGCAGCTAACTATACATAATCAAAATATAAAACTGACAATAACAATAAGAGAGGCAGTTTAGTTTAATTGTTAAGACACCAGATTAAAACCAGGAGACTGGGAGTTCTAGTCCCATTTTAGCCATGAAAGCCAGCTGGGTTACCTTGAGCCAGTCATTCCCTCTCAGACTAACTTGTTTCACAGGGTTATTGTTGTTGTGGGGAAAATAGGAGAAGGGAAATATGTTGGATATATTCAAACCTCGAGTTATTTGTAAAAACAATAAAGGTGGGATAAAAATAAATAAAAATACTCAGAATTACAGTAATAATAATAAAAAACCCTTTCAAATAGCATTTGAAACATTAAGCACATAGGTCTGAATCAGTGGTGGGTTCCGTATCCCGATTCAACTGGTACGGTGCAACGGGGCCGGGTGCCCACCACATGAACGTGCACAGAACCCACATGAGTACTTACTGCCTGTGACACTTCGCAATGCCTCCGTGATGCTCCAGCTGCTCAGCGGAGCATCACGGAGGCACTGTACACTCTGTGCACGTATGCGGACGCCCGAAACCTTAAAATACCAATAGGGAGCACGCGTGGGTGGATGGGCCCTCTGGAGCACCATACCAGAATGGTACCTGATGCTCCCGGAAGGCACTGGTACACCCGTACCTGGGCGTACCGGTCGTAACCCATCACTGATCTGAATCTTTCAAATGAATTTAAGAACATAAATTTTTAACAGTCATTTCAGGTGATTTATAAAATACTTGGACAAGTGGGAAAATAGCCCACCTGTTTCTCCAGACTCTTCATTCTTTTTTGTTTTTAATTTTCTCTTCTTCAATCTACATCAGTAAACACAGTTGTCCTACAATCCCTCAACATTTCAGTCCCTTGTTTCCTGCAAGGGCTTTTTCTTTCTTTCTGAATTGCACATCTGTTTTCACAAGATTCCTAAAGCTCTATAATGAAAAGTGATTAACTGAGTCATTATATTCCTATTTTCCAATTAACTGTACAATTTTTTTTTCAAGTGTGTTGCTCTGGCTTTGCTCTCTGGTTCACCTGGAAACATCTACCTGCCTATCTACTTTCTCTCTCTCCCTACTTATCTACTGTATTTCTTTCTCTCCCCCCTCTATCTACCTATGTACCTACTTACTCTCTCTCTCTCTCCCTACCTATCTACTGTATTTCTCTCTATATATTTCTCTCTCTCTCTTTCTTTATCTACCTACCTACCTAACTACTCTCTCTCTCTCTCCCTACCTACCTACTGTATTTCTTTCTCTTTCTCTCCCTCTCTATCACTCTATCTACCTACCTACTTTTTTTAAAAAAATGCCTCTTTAAAACCTTGTTGTGTCTTATACTCTGGTGCGTCTTATACTCAAAAAAAAATTGGTATACTACTTGAATAACCACAGCAAGGCTACCTACAATATGATTTGCTTAGTTTGGCTTAATACAATGTGCAAATCTAATAATTACTACTTTAGTGAAACAGTTAAATTCCACCATCTAACTTATGGTTAACTTTATGGAGCAAGATTTTGAACCAAAATACTGAAAAACGCACTTTAAAAAAAGAACACATAATATATTATCAAGTGGACAAAGATCTTATTAAAAAATATTCATGAAGAACAATAAAACATAAAGGATAGAAGTAGTATAAATCTATACTTGTCCATTATCTATATTGTAAGAGCTTTCAATCCTTTGGAGAACATGTGGAATTTTGAGAACATATTGTCAGTAAAATGAATCCTGTAGGGATATAACTAATTAAAAAACATGGATTTTCCAAAATGATATTTGTGCTCTCTTTTTTTTCAACATATAGGAACAGTTCTGAACAAAAGATTAGGTGGCATTCTTATTTTCTAAAAAGGCTGAAGGGAACCATTTGAGCAGCAGAGACAATGATAGAAATGATAATCCTGGGAATTTGTCTTGTCTTTTTTTGTAATATACTTCTTATTAAATTTATGGGAAAAATAAAATATTAAAAAAAATATTAAGAAAGAAAAAGATAGAGAGGAAAGGTCCAAAAGAATAAAGAAAATGAATAGAAATAAAGGAAGAATAATTTCCAACTCTTTCCTGATACAATTACAAATATAAAATAGGTCAACCTTTTGATTTAAAACTCAACAATATACAGTATTTCTATAGTCATAATCATTTCTAATGGGCAAATCCAAAATGAATCTAGCTTTTATATTCTAAGAATTGGTCTTTTATTTTACACTTCTCCATTTTGAACCTGTCTCTCATTGTCAGTCTCCTTAGGTAGATCAGAGAGAAAACATGGCCAGATGAGCTAATTTTATTATAAAACTGTAAACAGACTCTTGCAAATCTGAAAGTACAAATCTTTCTCTTTTAGAGCCTGATAAGGTATTGCAGATCCTTTCTATATTTATTTCTCTGCCCATTACTCAGCTGGAGGCCCTCTCTACCTTTTATCTGATCATTCCCTAGGCAGCATCTCTTTCTCTGGTCTTCAAAAATAAAACCTACATCACATTATGCGCCTCCCAAATCATTATATAAGACTCACTGCTGTGAGAAAGGTGGCAATTAAAGACAGTTTGGTCTAGTAATTGTGGATCCATGCTAAAAATCAGAAGACCCACCTTAGCCATGCAAGCCAGCAAGATGACTTAGGGCCAGTCACTCTCCCTCAGCCCAATTCACTTCACAAGGGGAAAATAATAGGAGGAAGGTATGTTGGATATGTTCGCCATTTTGAGTTATTTGTAAAAATAATAAACAAAGTTGGGATCACAAATCAACCAGTAAATAAAATGTGCTTGATGCCTTGAGTTATATGTGCAAATAATAAAAATGGGAAGCAAATAAATAAATCAAATATAAATTGTTTAAATAAATAAATAGTGATAAATATTCACACATTCTGTCCACATCTGAAATCTAAACATGGGGCTTCCCTTGAAATGCACTCGGAGACTGCAGTTGGTCCAGAATGCGGCCGCGCGGGTGATTATGGGGAGTACTAAGTACTCCCATGTGACACCTCTCATGCGCGAGCTGCACTGGCTTCCTGTGGTCTATCGGGTGCGTTTCAAGGTCTTGATTACGATCTTTAAAGCGCTCCATGGCTCAGGACCTAGTTACCTGCGGGATCGTATTCTGCCCCATACATCCCTACGACCCATCCGCTCACACAGAGGGACTTCTCCAGGTGCCGTCCACCAGACAGTGCCATGGGGCAGCGCCTAGGAGCAGAGCCTTCTCTGTGGCGGGCCCAGCCCTGTGGAATGATCTTCCCCCAGATATTAGGACCACTACTGACCTCCGCTCCTTCCATGTAAAGCTCAAGACCCACCTATTCCAAATAGCCGGCCTGGCTCAATCATAACTTCATAACGCTCCTGATGGGTTTTTTAATTCAGTAATTTTATTTAATGGGATTTTAAATTGTGTTTTTTAATTGTCTTTCACTTATGAGTCTACCTCCTCCATGCACATGTATATGTCTTTGTTCTTTATGTATGTATGTTTGTCTTTATCTGTATTTTATCTGTTTTGATTGTACGCCGCCCCGAGTCCTTCGGGAGAGGGTTGTGGCTAATCAAATAAAATTATTATTATTATTATTATTATTATTATTATTATTATTATTATTATTATTATTATTATTATTATTAAAGTCATATGTTCCATTTGACCAAGGAACCACTGGTGTTCACTTGATTTGCATTATTTACACAGGGCAGACTACCTGACTCAATTCTCTCTCTCTCTCTCTCTCTCTCTCTCTCTCTCTCTCTCTCTCTCTCTCTCTCTCTCTCTCTCTCACACACACACACACACACACACACACACACACACAATCATGAAAATCATGACGCTCCTCCCGTGTTTTTTCAATAGGCAAGTGGACTTTCTTGTTTTTCTTTGAAGACATTTCACTTCTCATCCGAGAAGCTTCTTCAGCTCTGACTGGATGGTGGGGAATGGAAAAAATTATATTTCCTGCAGACAGCTGGGCATTACATTCTTTTAGACAGTTGTTGAGGCCCTTGAAGATTTGTCTGTGTTCTCAGGATCACCTGAGTAGTGCAAATGGGTGTGGAGAAAAGCTGAAGGAGCTTCTGGGATGAGAAGTGAAATGTCTTCAAAGAAAAAAAAAAACAAGAAAGTCCACTTGCATCTTGAAAAAGCGCCTTTGGGACAACCTGGATGACTGAGAATCTCCAGACATGGTGGTCCTCAGAAGCTTCAGTATAAATCCATTTTTCCATGTATAATATTGAATATATGAGAGTCTATCTATATTTTAAGTGTCTTGAGAAGAAAAATATGAAGGGTTTGAATTCTTCCTTTCAATATTGGGAAAGGACTAGAGATTTATGAGAATGGAACATGTTTCTGGGAACAGCCTCTGAACAAGAAAATATCACGCTGAAATAGAACCCTGGTGTATATTTCTGGTAGCAGAGGAATTGATGGATACCAATTTGTCCACCAGAACTTTCGAAGAAGATGGGAGTGCAGAATTTAAAACTAGTTTGTCTGAGCTCTAGTCAAATGATTTTTACTTGCAGGACAATTCTCGATAGAAATATCCACTTTAAGAAAATAAGGATGGAAGAGGGTGGTAATAATTACAGGCAGGTGTACCTTTCTGCTACTGATCACCATTACTCAAACAATTTCTCCTAGTAGCAACTGTCATCAGGCTACATCCATATCACTTCGGGAGCTCATCAGAGTTGTCAGATTTGGAAAACATATCCAAGATTCTGTTCGTATATGAATTTCTCACCACATCAGTCTCAGTTTTACAAGGATTGGCTCTTACACAGGCAGAATGGAAATATTAGTTTACATAGGAACATTTCAAGGTTTACTTACACAGGCATAGCAAACCTTTGGAGGAAGACTATTTTAAAGGTGAAAAGAAACCAGGGTAAATTGCTCAGGGGATGCTGGAAGATGCCTCCTGAAAAAGGAGCAGAAGGGCATCATGTCTCAGACTCTGCTGCTACTTCAGTATTCCAGGGCTGTACCCACTCAGGAAGGCCAGGGCTAAGTGGGCAGAAGTGCCCTTTTCTGATAGCAAACATGATGTACAGTGGTGGGTTGCTCCTGATTTTGCCCGGATCAGACAAACCAGTACTGGTGGTGGTGGGAGGCTCCACCCACCTGCCCAGACACTTCACATGCACGAGCGAACTAGTAGTAAAATAAATTAAAACCCATCACTGATGACATACCATTGCTTGCAGGACTTGGTACTGTACATCAAGGGGCAGTGGTGGGTTCCAGATTCTGTTCCAACTGGTACAATTGGAATGGCCCCAAAGTTACTCACATGCACGCACGCAGCGTGAGTATGCGGTCTAGCATCAAATGACGCTTCCGCAAGCCTCTGCAATGTTCCAGCTACTCCGCAGAGTATCGCACAGGTACTGTATGCGCCATGCACGTGCACAGAAGCACCAACAGCATAAAGCACCGGTAAGGTACGCGGGCAGGCAGGTGGGCCCTCCGGAGCACCATACCGGAACAGTATCTGGTGCTCCGGGCAGGATCCGGTACGCCAGTACCGGGGCATACCGCCTGCAACCCACAACTGATCAGGGGCCTCTAAACATGGCAACTTTAAGACTTGTGGATTAACAGAGTGCAGAGTGACAAAATGGCACTCTAGCCTTTTTTATACATAAAGACAGAAGTAGGGATAAGGGGAAGGGGAACAAAGTTATAGGACACACAGAGTTGAAATATTTTATTTTATTATTTATTTTGCAGAAGGAAGGAACATACTCTTGTTGAAACATTAAAGCTCTCAAACAGAATAAGAAGACAGAGTAGAAACACAAAGTCACTCTGGATGGTGACAAGAGTGGCATATACATTTAATAATAAATAATATATTTTCTTTAAATAACTGATTTTGCTTCTTTTAACATGTCTTTATTGATCAGAGTGCTGATTTCCATATAATGGGGCCAAAAGGGGTTTTTGTACAAGGATTGCCATACATATCAGATTGTGTATAGATAGTCCTAAGCATACAATCATTCCTTTAGTCACCATACAAAGTTATAGCAGTACTGGAAACTTATGACTGTTTTACAAACTTATGACTGTTGCAACATTCCCATTGTCATGTGATCAAAATTCAGACACTTGGCAACTGTCATGCATTCATGACAGTTGCAGTGTCCTGGGGTCATGCAATCACCTTTTGCAACCTTCTGACAAGCAAAGACAATGGGGAAGCATTCTGGGTTACTGTGGGGAAAAAAGTAACACAATACAGAAGTCAATAAGATCAACAATTCTGAAATTAATGGACAAACAGAACCCAGGAGCAAGCAAAAAAGCTCAACCTTAAAGAAAACAACGACAAAGGTAGCAAATAATCCCATTGTGTTTACAGCCTCATAGCCAAATTCACGTTTCATTTAAAAGTTTCCAGAAGTTTGTAGATTAATTAAAAATGGTATTAAAACAGAAAAGAATACTGAATGCATATTAAGTATATTAACAATATTCTCAGTTGTAATGATTTACTGTATTTTGGTATTACATTCATAAATATTTACACGTGTGGAAATCATAATCCCTTTTATATTGCAAATTAAATCAATTGGGTATTATAAAGTCATTTTAATTGATTACATTTTAAAGATGTGCCTGTCTCTTAGCATTGGGCTTTTTTTAATATAAGAAAATATCATAATATGCTTACCCGTGAGTGAAAAGAAATGTTTTAAACTTAGCTTTTATAAATTGCAATTATTAAATTACAAATGGGCGATAATATTTTTTTAAAATATCTAAGCATGTTTCTATGGAATCATTTTTAAATATAATGCCCCATAATGCTTACTAGTACACCACTTGATTTATTGCACAATTGGAAAGCAGAAATTAAAGCGCAATATATTTCAAAAAAGACCACTGGTTTGAAAGAGGGGTCAAAGAGGCCATCTACATTAAAATTGAGCAGTCCTCTCTCATTGGAGCAGAGGTGATATTCAGCAGGTTCTGACCAGTTCTGGACAACCAGTAGTGGAAATTTTGAGTAATTTGGAGAACCGGTAAATACCATCTTTGACTGGCTCCGCCCCCATCTAGTCTCTGCCTCCTGAGTCCCTGCTGATCTAGAGGGAATCTTTGTGTTATAAAACTGGTCAGGTAAGTAAGAATGAGAGAAAACATTCTTTAGCATGACACAATTAATAAATATTTGTAGACTGCCTTAATTTTGGAAAACAAGTGGATATGGCAACTTAGACAAACAAGAAGAAGAAGAGTTCAAAGTTCAAAGTGCAGGGATGATAGCTATAAAGAAAAAAAGGATTCGGTCATATCTTCTGTGTGGGATCCTGTTTAAAGGAGCTTTTGGGAAATCAAATATTTTCCTTATCTTCTTTTGCTTCTGTGTATCTTTGACCTTGCCCTTCTTGCTTCTTTTATTTTCCTTTAACTCCTTTCCACTTTTTTTTCTTTTTCCTTCAATCCTCCTCTTCAGACGGAAAACTGAAGAGTCCCTTAAACAGTGGGATGGGTGTTGTTGTAGCCTCGAATGAGGAGACGGAGACGGAATGTAAGCCAACGTATTTATTCAACAAAGAACTGACAGGAACCCCAACTAGTCGTCTGACAGCTATTTATATCAGGAGCTGTCAGACGACGAACCAATTGGAACAAAGGATTTCTCCCGCCGGCTGGCCGGCGCGCCTGGGCCAATCAGAGGGGGCCTCCTCTTGACTGCCCTCTGCTGGCCAGGCTCACCGGTATACAACACCCCTTTCCCCTGGATTGCGCAGGCGTAATCGTTTAAGTACAATGGACGCCTGCGCACGCGCTGGGAGCGTCTCAGTGAAGATGGCACCCCGCCAGAGGAGGAAGGAGTGTCGGCTCCGCTCTTGTGGCGAACAGGCCTGGCAGCGTCCTGGATGGGTCTTCCTCCCGGTAATGCACTGACGGGCGATGGTAAGTGAGCCAGCGCACCGGGAGGGGCTGTTGCGAGGTCGGAGCTAGCGGCGTGTGGACGGTCAAGCCGGCAGGCGTCGTCGTTAGGGCCTGGTTGATTTTCTGCAGTTGTGCTGGGTTCAGGTCCCTCTGGTCGCCGATGCAACTGGCTTACGTGCCGCCGCCAATGTCTCCCATCATCGAGGAGGACCCTGTAAGAACAGGGCCCCGTGATGTCAGTCACTCTGCCAGGTAGCCACTTCGGCTCGCCGGTGTAATTGCGAGCAAATACCCCCTCACCCACCAGAAAAGACCTGGGGGGGGTGGAACGACAGGGGAGGAAGGGTGGTAAAGGGGGTGGAAACGGTCGAGAAGGGAACGGAGACGTCTTCCTAGCAATAGCTCTGCAGGGCTTTTGCCCGTGGCGGGGCAAGGGGTGGAGTGCTGGGAACGGAGGTAGGTGGAGATGCGGGACGGCCAGGGAAGGGCGGCCATACGGGCCAGAGCTTCCTTAGCTGAACGCACCACGCGTTCGGCAAGGCCATTGCCCGCAGGGTGGTAGGGGGCAATGGGGGCATGGCGGATGCCCAAGGATGCAAGGTAGGACTGGAATTCGTCAGAGGAAAATTGCGGGCCGTTATCGGAAACGATAACGTCCGGGAGGCCATGGGTATTAAATAGGGAGTCTAAGATGCGGATAGTGGCCGAAGAGGTTGAGCTGGGCATGGGAAACAGCTCAACCCACTTCGACCAGGCATCCACCAGGAGGAAGAAGACACGGCCGTCAATGGGCCCCATGAAGTCGACGTGGAGCCGGCTCCATGGGCCCATAGGGAGTTCCCACTCCCCGGGGGGGGATAGAAGGTGGCGCAGAGCGCACCTGCTGGCAAGGGGGACAGCGTTGGACGAAGGCGGCGATATCCGCATCCATGGACGGCCACCAGACATAGCCGCGGCCGAGGCTCTTCATGCGGACTATGCTGGGGTGGCCGTCATGGAGGCGAGACAGGACAGCTGGCCGCAAAGAAGATGGGACAACCATGCGGTTTCCCCAAAGGAGGCAATCCTGCATCACGGACAGCTCCAGGCGGCGGCGGAAGAAGGGAGAGAGTTGGGGGTCAGTGGAGGCCGCGGACCAGCCCCGAGTGACAGCGGTCATGGCGTGGTGAAGGATGGGGTCATTGCGGGAGGCCTGAGCGATGTCCGAAACGGACATCGGTAGGGTGAGGTCGGCCAGGAGGCAAATAGAATGGACAGGGGCTGGATCAGTGACGGGAAGAGGCAGAGGGCAACGGCTCAACGCATTAGCGTGAGCAATGTGGCCGCCAGGCTTGTAGGACAGGGTGTAGGAGTAGGAAGACAGGAATTCTGCCCAACGGGACATGCGTGGGGAAAGAATGGGGGGAGTGGGATGGTCCCCCGCGATAATGCCCAGCAAAGGTTTGTGGTCGGTGATCAGGGAGAAGGGGCGGCCGTAGAGGTAATAATGAAAACGTTTTACTCCCGCAAGGGCAGCAAGGGCCTCCTTATCCAGCTGGCTGTAATTGCGCTCAGTTCTGGATAAGGTGCGGGAGTAAAAGGCTATGGGCGCTTCAGAGCCATCAGGGTAAGAATGGCTAAGAACAGCCCCGACGCCAAAGGGGGAAGCGTCGCAAGCCAGTGTAAGAGGGAAATGCTCATCATACTGGGCGAGGACTGGGGGGGCAGTAAGCGAGCGCTTGACAGCCGCGAGCGCATGCGCCTCGCGGCTGGTCCAGACCCACGGAGAGGAAGAGTCTAGGAGGCGGTATACAACAGGTGTACATACATTTATTAAGAAAATAAACAAGCTGCCATCTTTCTAAGCCTTTTCCACATTTTTTCTTTCACCTCTTTTTCTTTCATTCCAGCATGTCCTAACTTTCCACATGAAAAGATCTGAAATTTCATTGTTTCGGCGGACTCCAGCTAAAAGGCACCATTTCTTGAAAGTCAGATTCATTGACTTTAATAGGTTTACTTTTGAAAGTTAGGCTTCTCCATTCCCCTTTTCTAGCAGCATCCACACAGCTGTTTAAAAATTAAATAAATTAATTAAATCCATACCCATGTCATGCCTGCTATGTTTCTCAATCTCTAAATATTCTCCTTGGAGAATGCCACCATTTACTCCTTAGGACTGGAGCTTTCTCCTTTAACCAGTGGTGGGTTGCAGGCGGTATGCCCTAGTGCGGGCATACCGGTGCCTGCCCGGAGCACCAGGTTTACTTTCCAGTATGGTGCTCCGAAGAGCCCTCTCGCCCGCCCATCATCCTTACCTGTGTTTAAACTCTTCGGCGCCTCTGCACACAGCCCATACAACGCCTGCGCAACGTTCCGCTGAGCAGCTACAGCATCGCGGAGGCTTGCGAAGGCTTAACTGGAAGGTAGGACGCATGCACATGCTGCACACATTAATGTGGAAGATGCTGGGCCCCATTGCAACCGTACTAGTTGCAACAGGATCCGGAACCCACAACTGCCTTTAACTTATTGCTGTTACAACCTTTTTTTAAAACAGTTGCTCAAAAAAATGCCCCAGAATTATTTTTACTTTTAAAAGAAGTTTCACTGACTTGAAAAACAGAGTTTCTGCAGTCAGCAGCCAGTATCTGGTCAGCAAAACCGAATCAGAGATTAGGAGGAAGCCAGAAGGCTCATTTGGGGTGGGTGGGGAGGAGAGTTACTTCTAGAAAAACAAATGGCTCCCAGTATTTGAAAACTTATTTTAAATTCTCCTATTTCAGCTCAATCTCAGGCTGTCTATGCCAGACATCTCTAACTTCATCTTGACCAAACTTCAGGAATATAAATAAAGGAAGGGTTTTATTATAGGAGCTATAGGAGTTTCAGGAACTGAAAGCAAAAAATAAAAATAAAAAATCCACTTCTACTTTTTAATATATAGAAATGCTAATGTGTCTAATCTTTTGCAATGGACAAAAATCCAATGCTGCCTGTCATATCTCCTGACATAATGAAAATGCTCTTAAATTCACACTTTAGATATGCATCGGAAACAAGTTGATGCACTTGTTTAGGATTCTGCATTTGTTTTTTTGTTTTTTGTTTTTTTATAAAAAACAGTACTTCATTGTTGTCGGATAGCATTTGCTCCCTGCCTTTCTTAATAAGTATTCTGTGAAATACAATATGTAATTTATTAGGTCCATTAAACATCATGAACCATCTTCAAAAACACAACAAGCATATTTTTTTCCACCATCACAGCTGTGAGAGTTAACATAGCATTTCAGTTTTTAAAGGAATTGTGATTATAAACAACATATAATCAACTGAGGTATCCTGAGTTCTGGTTTAAAATTAAATTGATTTATTTTGGGGACAGTTAATCTTCAAATAATACAAAGCTCCCATAAGGCTCCTGTTTCATAGGGTTTAGGGGTGGGATGGAGGCTGGGACTTTGTGCTCCGATTTCTTTCATTTTGCTATATCAGTTTTCTAAATATTTCCCAGAAAATCAGATTTCTCAAACTTCAGAGAGAAGGGGGGGGGATCAGTTAGTTATCTGCTTTGTATAGTATTCATAACTACTTCATCTCAAAGTATCTCTTCCTTTCCAAGTAGTCCTTAACTTAACAACCATTTGTTTAGTGATGATCCAAGCTACAATGGTACTGAAAAAAAAGTGACTTATGACCGTTTTTCACACTTAAAACCACTGCAGCATCCATGTGGTCACATGATCAAAATTTGAACACTTGGGAACCACCATGTATTTATGTCAATTTTAATTTCCCAGGGTCATGTGATTACCTTTTACGACCTTCTGACAAGCAATGGGAAGCCAGATTCACTTAACAGCTGTGTTACTAATTTAACAACAGTAGTGGTTCACTTAACAACTATTAAGTTGTTATCAACATAAATTTTGGGATCAATTGTGGTCATATGACAAAGATTACCTGCACTGCTTATCTTATAAGCTGAGCTTAGTAGTATAATAACTCATAATGTTATTAACTCATATGGTTTTTCCAGTTGCAATGTATGGCTGTGAAAGTTAGACATAAGAAAGGCTGGGTGCCTTTGAATTATGGTGCTGGAGAAGACTCCTGTGAGTCCATTGGACAGCAAGGCAATCAAACCGGTCAGTCCTAGAGGAGATTAACCCTTCCTGCTCTTTAGTAAGCCAGATCCTGAAGATGAAACTCAAGTACTTTGCCCATCTAAAGAGAAGGGAGGACTCACTGGAAAAGAACCTAATGCTTGGAAAAATTGAGGGCAAAAGAAGAAAGGGATGACAGAGAATGAGGTGGCTGGATGGAGTCACCGAAGCAATAGGCATGAGCTTAAATTGACTCCAAAGGATGGTAGAGGACAGGAAGGCCTGGAGGAACTTTGTCCATGGGGTCATGATGGGCCAGAGATGATTTCGCAGCTAACAACAACAAACTCATAAGGTCATATTGACTCTTTAGTGTCAATGTGGTTTAGTGGCACAATGTTTGGCAAGTTTTATGGCAGTAATTACAGCCATGTGTTGCTGCTGCAGTAAACCATTAGTTTGAATTTTCTTTTCTTTTTTTCTCTCCACACATATTGTTGCTTATTTACCAATCTGGAAAGGTACAAATAAGGAAGCTCTTAAGCAATGGTAAAAAAATAAATAAACAAAAAAATAAACCACAAATTGGCTAAAGATGCTACGGTAACTTTTCAATAGTGGCTCTGGCTTGTTTCTTCTTTATTCAACTCACTATAGTAAAAATGAACCAACTTTGTCTGATATGGGAAGCCTGGGCTACTACTACTACTTTTGATTTCTAGTGTTTTAGAGAAGAAAATTCTATAGAAGAGAGGGGCTTCAAAGGAGCCTTCCTATCAGGTGTAGAAGATCAGGTCCACACAGATGAAGGTCCAATTAAACCAATTTATTGGTAAGCAGCCTGTATGCACAGGCACCTTCTCAGCCAATGGCTAGTGCCTGCTTGGAATAAATAAGGGTCAATTGCATTCAAGGGAGGTTGGACTTAATCTCCTTGTGATTACATAGAGATTCTAGACTGATTCCTCTTTTAACTCTCCACCCACGTTCTGCCACTCTTTCTCCTATACTCCTACATGCAGCAGCATTTGTACTGACTGATGCAGCTTCAGTCTCCCATATTTCTATATTTCCATGCCACTGTCCTTTTGTCCCCATCCCCCAAATAGCCATTTTTTTCTTCCCATTCAGCTACATTGAAAAACATATCGCAAGCATTGCACTTGGCAGCCATGCAAGATGTAACCATAGGCCATTTTATTTCCACTTGTGGCCACTTGTCTAATCTTCTAATCACTTTCTATTCTTTTGGGGGTTTTTTTTTTGTTTTTGAAAACACACACACACACATGGTTTAATAATCACAAACTCTTGCAACAATAGAGAAAAACAGTGGCATAAAACTCTATGGCTATGCTATCATCACAGCTTTCAATGGGGAAAAAAATCGTACCTTAAAACCAGGTAGTGTATTCTTGTATGCAAAACTAACATTTTTGGGGCGGGGAAATAACTAAGACACAATGCATGTACTGAAAACGTGGAAGAAATAAATGATGCATAATTCTCTCTCCCCCCCTCCCCTCTCCCCCCATTGCTTGGTTGGAGGGAACACTGACAGGCTTATGCATAAAAGAGATATATGTTTTCCTAAGAGAGAAATATTATTTTCTCTTATATTCAAATGAAAGCGATAGATTCATAGGATCAAAAGAAATATAGAGAAAGATATTCCCCAAGTGGGAAAAATGGGGCAACTTTTCACTCAGCTCCCTTTTCTTCCTTTCATTTAAAGTGAAGATGCATTCAGCTGAATTCACCACTTGCTTACACAATCAAACATTAACATTAAATTAAATGAACACATAGACACATATACCAAAGCAATATAAAGTATCCTTACAAAAACAAAAAGTTAGGAAACTAAAACATTACATGAAAAATTTATGGGTTGTTTATCTGTTATTCTCACTTAATGTTGCTCATGTTTAATTTTGTGGAGGTCCCTAACACCTAAAACAGACAAATTTCCATTTGTGATCTCTGTTTCTTTTTATAGCACCTTGTCAAGATACATATTGTATTACAATTTTTCACAATCTGCCATTTTCATATTGACTTTAGAGGCTTTAGTTAAGGCCTAGCTTGGTGACTTTTGTTTTACCCTCTAGGGCAGAGATCTCTAAACTTGGCAACTCTAAGACTTGTGGTCTTCAACTCCCAGAATTCCTCAGCCAGCATGGCCGAGAAATTCTGGGAGTTCATTTATTTATTTTATTTATTTTATTAGATTTCTAGACCGCCCCCTCTCCCTGAAGGGACTCGGGGCGGTGTACAGGTATAAATTTAAAAAACCATACAAACAATAGTATACATAGCTAAAATTAGATTAAATAGCCCCTGTACGAATTTATAAAAATTAAAAACTTAGACCATAAAACCAATCAAAAAAAATTTAAAAATAAAACTGAGGTGGGAAAGCTGGAATTAGGCCAGGCCGGCTAGCTGAAACAGGTGTGTTTTGAGTTTCTGATGGAAGGAGAGGAGTTGAAGTCCTCAAGTCGTAAAGTCGCCAAGTTGTCCTAGGACAGTGATGGCTAACCTTTTTTGGCTCGCATGCCAAAAGTGGGGGGAGCACAGGGGGGTCATTCATGGGTGTGCCACACACCCATAATGCTTTGCACATGACCCCAGTGTGCATGCATGTGCTCCCCCTTGTGCATGTGTGTGATTAGCGCTTCCCCCACTTTTAGTGCACTTTTTAAGCCCTCCCCAGGCTCCAGAGGTTTTCTAGGAGTCTGGGGAGGGTGAAACCAGCCTCCCCTCCCCCCAGAGGCCCTTTGGACACTTCTGGAACTTCCCTGAAGCCTCCAGAACATGAAAAACCAGCCCTACGGGCAAACCAGAAGTTCGGGAAGGCTCCTGAAGGCTCTGGAGGACGAAAAAAAGGCTTCTGACAAACCAGAAGTCACTTCTATTTTGCTCATAGGGCCGTTTTTTGCCTTCCGGAGCCTTCAGGGAACCCTCTTAAAGCCTCCTGAATGCTCCAGAGGTCAAAAAACCGATGTACAAGCAAAGATGAAGTGACTTCCAATTCGCGCATAGGGTTGTTTTTTGCCCTCCGGAGCCTTCAGGGAAGCTCCTGGAGGCTCCGGAGTGTGAAAAATGGCCCTACGAGAAAATCGGAAGTCTGTTTTCCAACTTCCAGTTTGCCTGTAGGGCCGGTTTTTCACTCTCCAGAGGCTTCCTTGAAAAACGGACTCAAAAGAAGGCCGAAGTCAGTTGGTGCATGCTGGAGCTGGCAGGGCAATGCCTCACATGCCCTAACAAATGGCTCTGTGTGCTTACCTGTGGCATGAGTGCCATAGGTTGGCCATCACAGTTCTAGGATATTCAAGGAGCTTGATTAAAATCTGACCAAACCCCAGTCCATAATATTTGAGAAAACCGGAAGAATGGATAAAATGCCAAATAACTAGAAGCATTGTTCTTATCTGCAAAAATGAGAAAAGACCCAAGAAATTACAGACCAGACAATATGTTTGAAATATTCTAGAGCAGAATTTGGATAAATCAATTCATCTGAACATATTTTGAAAACAATACAGTGATAATTTACTTATTTTACTTATTTAGTTAATGTATAGGCTACCCTTTTCATATGCACAACTCTGAATTGCTAGAATTCAGCATGTAAGAAGGAACCATAACTTTGTGATTTTTTTTTAAATGACTTGATTTAGTAGATGGTGAGAATGCTGCAGACATAATATATCTTGATTTTAGCAGAGTATTTGATAATGAACCCCATATCATTCTGAATATAAGCCAATTAATGTAAGTGTCAGCTTGGTGGCATGTCTCTTTTGTGGATCCATAGTGGACACAGTGCACATGGTACCTTAGTATTCAGGAATGAATCTGTGTGTTCTCTGCTCTATGATCCATTCAGAACTCTACCTTTGGATTGACTGCTTAGAGACATGAATCTTGAAGAATGATGGCGCTAAAAACTGAAAGTAATAAATCTTGAAGAATGACAGCTCTAGAAACTGAAAGTAATAAAGTAACAAAACCTTTATCAATAGATCCTGAAAATATATACACTTGCATACATAAAACAGAGAAAGATTATTGCTTCCTCTATCCTTTGTAGTGTGCTTTTTCTCTGTCTATGATTTCTGTTTACCTCCCAAGAAATGACTGATGTCTTGTGTAGGACCTAAACAAGTAGGATTAGAAGAACTTTGGTCATAACCTGTTTTAGTGGGGTTTAATTTTTTTAAAAAAATTGTTTCATAATTTTAGAATTGTAAACTGCCCATAGTCACTTGATTGAGTTGGGAGGCTATACTTATGCATATGCACCAAAGACAAATTATTTGTGTGTCCAATCACACTTGGCCAACAAAGAATTCTATTCTATTCTATTCTATTCTATTCTATTCTATTCTATTCTATTCTATTCTATTCTATTCTATTCTATTGAAATTGAAATTGAATAAAGAGATAATCTACTGATAGCGTCTGATTCTCCAAAGAGGCCCTGTGGAATGATCTGCCCTACGATTGTGCTCAATTTATCAGGAGCAATGCTGAATATATAAGAAACAACTGTGTAAGCATAGAGAAACTTGAAAAGGTTCGGTCACTTGTAACAGCTGCATAATGCAAAGCAGTAATGTTAAATTTGGAGATTGCTTATGCCATGCAGTAAGATACAGGGACAAAACAGAGAGATACAACATTTATTGATTAATATGACCATCGATACAGGATTCAGAATAACAAACTCAGTTAATGAGCAACATATGAAGTCTTTTGCAATGCAACTTTAATTAATTTTTATTAATCAAAATATACATTACAAAAAAGTAATTGAAAACTTGGAGGAGGGGAGGGAAAAAGAAAAAAAATGGTGTAAATTGGGAAAAGGAAAGAAAAAGGCACCAACTTCAAACTGTCTTTAGCACACTAGAAAATAACAACATTACAACCTCAACTTTTTGCTTTTACACAACTGTATATACTAGCCATTTCTATAACAACATACCTAATCAGCAAAAACACAATCAAAATTTCATTTCCTGGAAGAAATTTCCAAACAGAAAGTTAAATATATTCTCTTATTTGGATAAAAGAATCAATTTGATCATCTCTGCTTCTCCTTCCTGTGGGGAATAATATATGCTTCTTTTTACTCATTGATCTTTACCATCATTTATATTAAGGGAATCGATTGATTGATATTGAGATTCATGGTGTCACTTGGGTCTAAAAATGATGCCATTTTGGAGAAACATAAATCAGACTTCGTAACCAGGGGTGGGTTCTAGTTGGCGTTACCGCTGGTTTGCTTTTGTGCACACTGTACATGAGCTATTCAGTGGAAATTGTTCTGCGAATGTGCAGAACAAAAAAAAAAAGATGGTGGCAGCGGCAGCGACGATTGGAAAACTGGTTTGGGGAACTACCAGTTCTGTGACCCAGGCCGGCATACACTACCGGTTCAGGCAAACTGGTCTGAACTGGTAGGAACCCACCTCTGTTTGTAACCTACTGTAGATCTGTCATAAGGAATCAAAATGGGAGAGATTTTGACTTTTTTTTGGGGGGGTGGACAGCGATGTTGAAAGTCCTTTGCAAGTTTAAAGCATCCATTTTATCTCCTATGATTCCTCCACCCATGGCAAATTTCAGTTTCGCTCACTATATGGGGCAACAATACATCTAGAATGCTGGACCATCTATGATCTACAAGCTGCAGATTGCCAGCCCTGATTTAAACATTTCACATTAATTTCTCAGTGTAATCTAAATTGGCCTTTGTCCAGGAAAAGTAATTTACAGATTTTGTGTTTTTTAGACCATATGCTGCCTAAATTCTGATGTTATTGCTTCCAGAAAAGTTGGACTAGCTAAGACACTGCTCTTGGTTTATTCTCACTAAGGGTTGAGGATTTTTTTTTCTCCTATGAAGAAAATGAAAAAAAAAGAGAGAGATGCTGGTACTGTACAGCAATCTGAAACAAAAATCAGTTCCACCACACACAAAAGCCAGCTACTGTGTGGATCTTCTGGAAGCCCCACCATTTTATACAAACCTGAAAATTCCTGTGTTTGTATAGTCCAGTGCTTCTCAATTATTTTCTGTCATGCCCCCCCTAGGAAGAAGAAAACATTTCGCGCCCCCCCGCACGACTGTAAATAGTATAATTTGTCTATAAAATTGTTATAAGTACACCTCTGCATAACATAGCACACCGGTCTTTCCTCGTCTCCCACCGTAGTCACATGCTTTCTTTCCTCTTTCCCTCTTGCTTGTCTATCCTTCCTTCCACCCTCCCTTCCTCCTTCCCTTCCTTCCTGCCTCCCTTCCAGTTCCCTCCTTCCTCTTTCCCCCTGCCTGCCTGCCTTCTTTCCTCTTTCCCTATCCTCCTATCCTTCCTTTCTCCCTCCCTCCTTCCCTGCCTCCCTTCCAGTTCCATTCTTCCCACCTTCCTTCTGCCTCCTTCCTGCCTGCTTGCCTTCTTTCCTCTTTCCCTCTTGCTTGTCTATCCTTCCTTCCACCCTCCCTTCCTCCTTCCCTCCCTTCCTGCCTCCCTTCCAGTTCCCACCTTCCTTTTTCACCCTGCCTGCCTGCCTTCTTTCCTCTTTCCCTATCCTCCTATCCTTCCTTTCTCCCTCCCTCCTTCCCTGGCTCCCTTACAGTTCCATTCTTCCCTCCTTCCTTCTGCCTCCTTCCTGCCTGCTTGCCTTCTTTCCTCTTTCCCTCTTGCTTGTCTATCCTTACTCCCTCCTCCCTTTCTTCCCTCCCTCCCTGCCAGCAGCTCCTCCAGCATCCCAGCTGGAAGCAGCAGCACAACAGTCACCGTTACCAGGGGCGAAGGGGTGGCGGTGGCAAGATCGGGCGACCGCCGCCCCTTTGTCCCTTCCCCAACAGCGGCTGTTGCGCTTCCGCTTCCAGACGGAATGCTTGCGGGTGAGCTGCTGGCGGGGAGGCGAACTACCTGCATAAAGACGCCGCCGAGGGCATGGCAGAATATATCCCAGCTTGAAGTGGCAGCGCTGGGGACTGTTCAGAGACTCATCAGAGCCGCGGGCTGGAGCTGTGCAAAAAGTCTGCTTGGGCTGGGGGGGGAAGGGAGGGAAGCCTGGGACAGCCATGCTTCCCTCCCTCCCACCCCCGCCCGAGCAGGCTTCTTACACAGCTCCAGTCCGCGGCTCCAATGAAAATCCACAGTCCGAAGTGCTGCCACTTCCAGGCGGGATATATTATGCCTCACCCACGCCGCCGCCGTTGCACCCAGATGGAAAGGGAGCCTTCGCGCCCCCCTTTACGGAGCCTCGCGCCCCCCCAGGGGGGCGCGCCCCACTATTTGAGAACCGCTGGTATAGTCATAAGAGAGTCTCCTTCAATTTTGCTTATTCCCAGGTATGAGGCTCAGAATGGTAGCATGTACATTATTTTAATCTACAGTACCAAAAGCCAAACTTGTTTATTTTAAACAGATCTTGCCCCTAAAGTCATTCCTATCAGGCACCTCTCTGAGTTATGGAACTAATCTGACCTTTACAGGTGTTTATCAGCCTTTCTAGCTGTGCTGGTGACATTTCTAAGGTTAAACGAAAATACTAATAACTGGTGCTGCCAATGTAAGAATGAAATGGGCATCATCTGATCATGAACATCTATAAATCATGCTTGCATACATCTGGATTACAAACGCCAACCATTTCTTATCAAATTCTGATTTTCCAAGGCAGAAAATTGTCCTTGTATTGTGCAACCTGACATATATATGTTATGCTTTATATTATTACCTTAATATTATTATTTTTAAGGAGTAACGCCTTCTTGGCCCAACTGGCCCAACTGGTAGCACCTTGTAAGGGCCCCTTTCCAGGGTTACAGAAGAAGATGGTCAATGGTTTTGAAGGCGGAAGAGGCTTTACGCCCCAATGGCAGATAAAGCGGCAGAACCATCTTCTAGGAGAAGGGAAACTCTGATTACAAACATCCACTGCTTTGTGGCTATATCCACTACTGGAAAAGGCTCCAGGAGTCAACCTTGAGGCAAAATCCAGAGTCAAGGTCCCGGAAGCAGTTAGTGACTGTCTACAACCACATTCTGGTAATTCCTGCAACACAGCTGGAACCAATCGTAGCACCTCTGCCTTTCCATTGGACTATTTCAACGATGTGAAGAAGCAGGGGGGGGGGGTCTGCTGCTTGGGTAACAGTCTATCCTCCATATTAATCTATACAGGTCTCGTGCTCTGGAGAGGACACTCCTTTCGGAGCCCAATTCCATAGTCTTTTGCGACTGAAGGATGCCAATGCAATGCATTAGCTAAAGAAACAGATCTTCTTCCACAATGCCTTTTCAACAAACAATAGCCTTGAAGACTCTTTTTTCAAAACCTTTACAATTTCATACACTGCTGTTAAGACTCTTTTCTTGTGAGGTTATTAGATACATTTGTAGGTGCCTGTGAATGCTTTATCGTAGGACAATTGCAAGGGGGCTAAAGATGAATGAACCAACTCTTGAATACAGGTAGTCCTCAGTTAGTTTAGTGACTGTTCAAAGTTACAATGGCACTGGAAAAAGGTGATTTATGACCATTTTTCACAGTTATGATCTACCTATAATCATGTGATCAAAATTCAGATGCTTGACATCGGGTTCATATTTAAGATTGTTGCTGTGTCCCAGGATCATGTGATCACCTTTTGCGACTTCCTGACAAACAAAGTCAATGGGGAAGCCAGATTCACTTAACAACTGTGTTACTAATTTAACGACTGCAAATGATTCGCTTAACAACTTTGGCAAGAAGTAAAATGGAGAAAGCTCACTTAACAAATGTCTCACTTAGCAACATAATATTTGGGCTCTCATATTCACTTGGCAACAACTATGCTTAATGACTAAGTCTTTGGAAGCAACTGCAGTCACGAAATGAAGACTACCTGCATTTCTATTCACAAGTGTTAAATTCTACAGCTCAGGAAAGAATTATATAGGCTCTCTGAAATCAATTATAAAAATGTGACCCTCATGCATGACAATCTAGGTGCAATTTTTTAAAAAAAAAAACCTACAGACAAATGCTTTCTGGGTAAGAATTAGGAACATTTGGCTTGGTTTTTAAGAAACTAGAAGCTTAACTTAAAAATTAAATGCCCAGTTCAGCTACTTTTCTTAAAAATCCCATTTTGCTTTGCTTCTCCGAGATCAATTATGTGTGGTTTAGAAATATTTTTCAACACCCATATATTATTTGTCCTGCTGATTAAATAATATCCTTTGATTAACAAATAGTTCATGTTCCTAGATAAATCGGAAAGAAACAACAGGGAGGGGTATTTATTCATACACTCTCTGCAGGAATCACAAACAAAAGCACCTGCATCCATCACAGATTCTTGTTCTTGCCAGCCTGGGTCAATAAAGTACCATTTCAGTTCCGTTAGACATCTACTTTCTCTTACTTTGTTACTGCACTATTATTTATCATAAAAATCCTCTAACAAAGGATCCTAAAATAATTACTAGTGTAGTAGACTTGGAAGAAAAAGAAACGGGGGAAAAATGCAACACTCACTTTATGAAAACGTCAAGCCACTGCTTGCTGGCTGGGCTCTATGCACTCCTTGTATATTAATCCGTCAAAGTTTATTGTTACAATGATAAGTTAAAATACTGCCAAGAATTATTACATGAAAGAAAATATTCATATAATATCAATAAATCTTCTTTAGTGGTTGGGCTGCTTGGACGATTACAAGAAAAAGTAGCAAGATTTGCCATTGCCCATACTAATTAGGGAAATCATTAATTTCTCCTTTGATTGAAAACCTTCTTTGGAGCGTATCAAGGACGGCTTACCCAACTTCAAGAAGTCTACCATGGTATAACTAGAATCCTTCATACAAGTCTGGTCTAAGAAAGAGAAAGACATGATAGCAGGCCTTCAATATTTGAGGGGCTGCCACAGGGAAGAGGCACAACCTATTCTCCAAAGCCCCTGAAGGCAGGACAAGAAGCAAAGGATGGAAACCAATCAAGGAGAGATCCAGCCTAAAACACTAAGGAGAAATTTCTTGACAGTTAAAACAATTAATCAGTGGAATGGCTTGCCTCCAGAAGTTGTAGGAGCTCCATCACTGGACACTTTAAAGATAGGACAGGTATTTCTCTGGAATGGTCGAGAGCACAGGTGTCAAACTCATCATGTCATGTGACATGTTGCATTTTTCCCATTTGCGGAGCTGGGGTAGGCGTGGCCTCTGCGTGATGCATCCGGTCCACAGGTCCCTGGTTTGATACCCCTGGTCTAGAGTCTCCTGCTACAGCAGGGAATTGGACTAGAAGACCTCCAAGCTCCCTTCCAACTCTCTAATTCTGTTAGGCATGAACGAATCCATTCAGTGAACTGTGGCGACAACAGAGGTGGGTTCCTACCGGTTCGGACCAGTTTGACCGAGTAGGTAGTAACTTTGCCTGACATGCCCCCAAACCACCATTTTGTTTTTTTGTTTCTGCGCATGCGCAGAAGCAATTTTTTTAGTACTGTGTATGCGCGCATCAAGCGCGCACACAGCATGTCCTGAGCAAATCAGCAGTAGCAGCAGCCAGAACTCACCCCTGTGCGACAATACGTACTTAACAGCTATGAGAGATTTGAGTTCCAGTGTTACAGGATGGAGGAGAATATCAACACTGCCAAAATTATATTACAGAATCTAGCATTTTTGAAACGGAACAGAAGCTTTTAGAAACGTGAGGGCAAGCAACATGAAAAAAACTGTTCAGAAGTCAGTCGGCCTACATCATATCTCTCTTTCTGATTATAGAGCAATTGAACTTTATGACTCATGCAGTGGGTTTGCACTAGCTAACTAGAGTGTCTGGCTATGTTAAAAAAAGTTGACTTCCAAGCCATTTCCCAAAAGGTACTTGAAATATACCGCCATTTCAAATGCTGCTTATGATCAGGGAACCAAACCAGCTTTATGAGAACTGGTCAAAAGCCTCATGGAGTTCTGGGGAGTAATTTCACAGTTATTTTGACCTAGCTTGTATGTATGGCCTCTTCTTATGGAAGGTGGAAATCAGCAATGACCTTGGATAGTACAGAAAAAAACGCAGCAAGGTCATGTCCTCATTTAAGGAGGTAATGGGATTTGGCAAACGTGATAGGGATACGTCAAATAAATCAGTAAATACAATCAACTTTTAAATTATATGATTTAAAAGCAGTGGACTTTTAAAGCAGTGGGGGGGGGATTCAGCTCACCACTCCTGATTCAGTCCTATTATGGGATTCATTCTGGATATTGCAACCACCTTATTTGGACACACCTTGCCCCCAATCCATTTTCACCAAAAGGTAGCATCCAAAGCTCATTGTATCCAGAAACAACCCTTTTCAGCCTTCCTAAACCGTTCTGACAATGTTAACGTCTGTGACAGATAGGCCCAGTTCAATGTCATCATTTGGACAATGCTCTCGGGAAGGCTAAGTTGGTGAGAAATTGAAAAGAGATGGATTTCTTTTCTTCTGGAATCTCAATAGAAAGACAGAGAAGAATGGCCCAGCGTGCCAGTTCAAAAAGTATATCAAAAGTGACAACAGAGATGGAAACTGACCAATGTTTTGTAGTTTGGAATGGAACAGAAGGCTCCATACAAATTGAATGTTGGCATAAAAAATGCTCCCAAAGTGCTGGCAGTGGAAACAACCCAGATCTTTAGACATATTCTAACTGATATTTTATATATTGCTGTCCAATAATGATAAAAGTTTAGAGAGCTCCTATATTGATCTGCATTTCATGGAATAATTTCCTAATTCAGATTTAGATGTCCCGTGACTTTTGCACTTTTTTACTTATTCCAAAATGTATTCTGGCTTAAACAAATTTTATTGAAAAATGACCAAACAAATAAATTGCTTTTGCTTTTCCTAAATAAATTATGTCTTGAACAGCTAGCAGAAAGACGAAAACTGTCAAAATAAGAAATACACTTTCAAACTGTATACACATATTTTAAAAAAATAGTGCAAATATAAGTGAAAACATCCAGGCATAAAATGTAAATCAGTGCTGAAACAGGATAGACTGGATTTTAAAGTGAGCAGATATAAAAGCAACATGGACCAAGAAAATCTTCTGAATTTTGAGGAGTACAACAAATGTGCAGAACAAATTTTGTGCAGAGACTCACTGAGTAAAAAAAAAAGTGAGCTTGGAATCACATCTTATGTTTAAACATTTTATTCTGAATAAATCTGGAAACTTCAGAAGCAAGTGATTCCCAGTATTTCTGATTCTTGGATGAATGAGGAAATTGGGTTAAATTTAATTAACTACTTTCCTTTAGGAGGAGGATGGTATGATTTGTTTGGTGAGCTCTTTGGTATGTATGTATGTATGTGTGTGTGTGTGTGTGGGCAGAGGTGGGTTCTGGATTCTTTTACTGCCGGTTTGCTCAGGGACACGTTTTGCGTGTGCACACAATTGATGTGAACTAAATGCGCATGGGCAGCAGTGAAAACGGGTTTGGAGCATGGATGGCCAAGTTACTACCTACTCGGTTGAACCGGTAGAAACCCACCTCTGGATGTGGTTGTGGCTGTGTGTCTCTATGAGTGTATGTTTATGTACTTTATTTGTGCAAAGTTAATTTATGATGTATTTTGCACCAAAGGAATGCTTTAACCTAACATCTGTAAGAGTTCTTGTATATATAGGTATGGGTACAACATAAGGAAACTGGATGTAAATTGTAAACAGTGATAAGGAAAGGAGGATTAGAAAACTTTGTTATTAAATATTATGGATGTTTAGCTAGCATAGGACAAAAGGGTTCAGTGTTATTGGAGGATTTTAGAAATAGTAAATGAAATGCTAGTATGTGGTTATGTATTAAATCTTGGTATATTTTATGATGAAGGGCGTTTAAACAATTATAGTCAAATGAAAATGGAGGTACGATGATGGTAACATGTATAAATATCTGAGTTAAAAATCTTGAGTTAATATGAATTATGTTTGTTGACTGTGGAAGAGATGCACGGAAGCCTTTTTGTAACCAACTGATACACTTTCTACAGTATGTAAAGAAGGATGTGTTGTGTTTGTTTTGAAAAATAAAAATAAAACTTTTATATAAAAAAGAGTTTTTGTGTGCAAAGGTAGAGCAGTGAAGGTTTTTTGTGCTTGTCAGGATGAGTTCTCTAACCTGGACGGCCTCCTTGGTTGTCTTACTTTTCCTAATGTTCTCATTACACCAGGCAGAACACGAGACTTCCTACTGGCCAGCCCTAGACTATTTCTTCTTCTCAGAGGTGGGTTTCACATAATTTAGCACTGGTTCACCGCATACCAAAACTGTGAGTGCGCGTGCATGCGCACACACTCACTTTGTGAGCATGCATGCCTTCTGTGCATGTGCATGGCCTTTCGGGCATGCACTTTGCTCGCACGCAGTTTGCACGCATGCACGCAGCTCAGAAAACATGGCTAAATAGGACGGCATAGATCCGGAGGTGGTGGGAAGGCCCATCCATAGGTCACCACTACCGGTTCACCCAAACCAGTCCGAACCGGCTGAATACCACCACTGGTTCCTTTTCCTGCAAAAAATCCCAGCTGCAGAGGTGAAACCTACACCTTAAGTATTGGGAGGGAGACCTTCCATGTTCCTGATGGACTGCAAAGCTTAAGCAAGAAGAGGCCTACCAAAATCTGTTGGAAAGAAAACTCAGTTGTGTCAGTGGAGAGACTGGGGGACTGCCCTGGAGGAGCCACTGACTGATTTGAAAGGAATGTGGAGGAGATGAGGTTTTGTGCTCTTTTTAAAAGAACATACTAGGTATCTAATCTAATCTTTCCTCACTTTGCTTTTTTCAATTAGCACAGCCTTAGGCAAAGGAAGAGCCATAAAACCATCGTTTTGGAAGGGCCTATTTAGGCCATTCAATTCACACACACACACACACCCCTTTAAGGTAAAGATCCTATTTAAAGCATCACCAACAGATGGCTGTCTAACCTTTCTTTCAACATTTTCAAAGGAGAATCTAAGGCTTTTCGGATTCTACTGTCAATCTGCCTTTATCATGTAAAACATTTAGTTCTGTTTTTTTTTTACTGACACTAATAGGAAGCTGTTCTCCTTTTGTTGAACAACTGGAAACACATCATTGCCTTCTTCCATGTCTCATCCTTTCAAGTATTCGAAGATGCTATCGTATCCTCCCTCAATCTTTCTACATCAAGATTAAACATGATCAGCTCCTTCAATCTTTGTTCATAGGACCTAGGTTAGTAGTACTACATAGCCCACTAACCACGGCTTCCAGATGTAAAGTCTCCTACTTTACAATCTGCATCCTTGTGCAGGGGAAGGGAGGTGATATTTATTTTTTTAAAATTTATGTATTTATTTATTATTTGTCAACAAGTACAAGGAAACACGTATAAAAACACATGAAAAAAATGGCACACATGAATGGATATAAATAAGCAAAACATAGTCATAAACACATAAAAAGAGTACATATAAATGGGACAGTAGGACAGGGATGGTAGGCATGCTGGTGCGCTTATGCACGCCTCCTTAGGGACCTCTTAAGATATGCAAAACAGGCTGATAGGAACACAGCTGATCATGAGAGCAGATAAATCAACATCATTAGTTTACTTTAAAATTAGAATGGCTGTTTAAACATAAACCACCTCCCCTATGAACTGGGGATGAGACAAAGGTCCCATCATGAGGACAAATCCTTTAAAAATGATTAGGCGTTTGACAAGTAAAAATGGTTAGGGTGCATCTCCAAGTAGCAGTCAGTGGGTTGAATCTTGGGGTGCAGGAAAAAACGACTCACCTAATTTTTGAGACATATGAACCCCACATTCATTTTCCTTTACTGTCATAGCGAAAACCGTTACCTACACAGGTCTGATGTTAGTAGGTTTAGCAGTAGCACTTAGATTTATATACCACTTCACAGTGCTTTACAGCTCTCTAAGTGGTTGACAGTCAGCCTACTGTCCCCAACAATCTGGGTCCTCATTTTACCTACTCCGGAAGGATGGAAGGCTGAGTCAACCTTGAGCCTGGTGAGTTTCGATCTGCCAAATTGTAGGCAGCTGACAGTCAGCAGAAGTAGCCTGAAGTACTGCATTCTAACCACTACACCACTGTGGTATATAGGTAGTCCTTAACTTGCAACAGTTCATTTAGTGACCATTCGAAGTTACAATACACTAAAAAAATGACTTCTGACCATTTTTCACTTACAACCATTGCATCATCCTCATGGTCACATGATCAAAATTCAGACCCTTGGCAACTGACTCATATTTATGATTGTTGCAGCATACTGGGATCATGTGATCCCCTTTTGCGACCTTCTGACATGCAAAGTCAATGGGAAAATCAGATTCACTGCAGCTGTTAAGTATTACTAACTTAACAGCTGCAGTAATTCACTTAACAACTGGAGCAAGAAAAGTCATAAAATGGAGCAAAACTCACTTAACTAATGTTTTGCTTAACAGCAGAAATTTTCAGCTCAATTGTGGTCATAAGTAGAAGACCACTTGTACATATAACACAGTGTTTGACTATTATTTTCAAGGCCTTCTAATCTTTGATACGTGCTACTCTATATATATCCTGTTCCCAATCAGAGAACATTTAAAATATTTCAAGGTTGTTGGGCTTTTTTTGTTGTTGTTGTTGTTGCTATTGTTGTTAAAGTTCAAATCACTCATGCTATTTTTAGTTTTGTCCTACTGCAACGAAACCAGCTTGTGACATTCCAATGGAATCATTTGGGTGGAGTTCTCTGTTCTGAGCTTGCAACAAAGCACTTTGTTTTGTGCACAAACGTTTGGTGTGCACGTATGTGCATAGGAAGCATATGGACATTTAATATAACTGTGCCGATTGCAAAGTTTCTGCTTGACACAACAGGGCCAGCTGACTCATCCACTAAATTGAACCCATGCTGAGAAGTTCAAATAATTGTAATTCATATGTTGTTTTCCCATAAAGCTTCTCTCGTATAATCCAATTCATAGAATTGGAGAAAGCTAATAAGTGCATCTAGCATTAGACACATGGTCATTAGGAAAGCAATATTCTAATTTGCTGGTCGCACTGATGACATCAGAGATTGAGTATGTGGCTTGATCGCGAAAACAATAATCATTCTCCCAAAAAGTGGAGGTTCACTTAACCTCTACATTTTATGTCATCAGTTTTTTATAAAACCGATGACATGATTTCAGGGAGGAACAGGCAGAAGAGAAGCAAGGAATACAATATTCAAGCCGTCGTTCACATGATATTTTTCTAAGTATTCTCTCTGCAATGAATCCTATGAATCAGTATGGAAACCTAGTGTCCTATTCAAGGAAGTAATAGATATTAGCTGAGCTGAGCTGAGCTGAGTAATTATCCTATTATCTTTCCTCTGGATTTGATTATTACCTTATTTTGTTTGTTTGTTTTCTACATTACTTTTTCCCAAACTTATTTTTATAAGTAACTATTGGCTTCATTGGTTTATAATGGGAATTTCTCCTTAGAACCTTCCTAAGATATAACGTTGCATGATTTCAGGACTAGGACACAGTTTGTTAAGTCCAATCTACAGCATCTTCATTTCTGTTTTCCAAATGGAAGGTTAAATGATAAAACATTGCTGTAAGGATTAAAAACACCATAGCTTGTATCAACTGGCAACAGCTTAATAATATATTAAGAGATGATCAATTAGCCCCGGTGGAAGGGGCACGCAATTTGGGCGTCCTCCTTGATGCCCGGCTGTCTATGGAAGATCATGTGGCAGCCGTGGCGAGGGGGGCGTTCCACCAGGTTCGCCTGGTGCGCCAATTGCGGCCCCTTTTGGACCGGGAGGCCTTGCGTACAGTCACTCACGCGCTTGTGACGTCTCGCCTGGACTACTGTAATGCTCTCTACATGGGGCTCCCCTTGAGGTGCACCCGGAGACTGCAGTTGGTCCAGAATGCAGCCGCGCGGGTAATTATGGGGAGATCGAGGTTCTCCCATATAACACCTATCCTGCGCGAGCTGCACTGGCTTCCTGTGGCCTACCGGGTGCGCTTCAAGGTGCTGGTTACCACCTTCAAAGCGCTCCATGGCACAGGGCCTAGTTACCTGCGGGATCGCGTCCTGCCCCATACATCCCTGCGACCCGTCCACTCACACAGAGAGGGACTACTCCGGGTGCCGTCCTCCAGAGAGTGCCAGAGGGCAGCGCCCAGGAGTAGGGCCTTCTCTGTAGTGGGCCCCACTCTTTGGAATGACCTCCCCCCAGACATCAGGACAACAACCGACCTTCGCTCCTTCCGTATGAAGCTGAAAACCTACCTGTTTCGACTAGCTGACCTGGCATAATTCTACAACCTCTCCAGCCCAGGGCATTTTTAATTGGTAATTTTAGTTTTTAAGGGTTAATTTCACTGGGGTTTTAACTTTTTTAGGTATTGTAACTTATTTATTTATTCTTACCTCCTCTGTACGCTATATAATACTTTTGTACGTCGCCCCGAGTCCCTGTGGGGAGAGGGGGCGACTAATAAGTTCAAGTAATAAATAAATAAATAAATAAATATATTATTACATATTAGGCAGTTGTATTAGCCACTAAGCCACAGGCTCTCCTCCTTATCAGCTGAGCCAGGGAAATAGGTATGTATTTGTGTTACAATCCCTGGTATGCCCAAATATGGGAGGGAGCTCACTACTCCCCCTGTCTGTCCTTCGGCTCATTACAGAAGACCATGCAGGCAGAAAACCATATTTTTATTTTTAATGTTGCCTTTTTATATTTGTGTTGTATTTGTGCTGATAAATAAATAAAGGGAGACTAGTGTAGATCTAATTCAAGCTATTTAGCTCTCATCAGCTAGCCATACCCTTACTGGGATTCAAACCAGGGCATAAATACATACCTATTTCCCTGGCTCAGCTGATAAGGAGGAGAGTCTGTGGCTTAGTGGCTAATACAACTGCCTAATATGTAATACAGCCCTGGTTCGAATCCCAGTAAGGGTATGGCTAGCTGATGAGAGCTAAATAGCTTGAAATAGATCTATACTAGTCTCCCTTTATTTATTTATCAGCACAAATACAACACGAATATAAAAAGGCAACATTAAAAATAAAAATATTTTTTTCTGCCTGCATGGTCTTCTGTAATGAGCCGAAGGACAGACAGGGGGAGTAGTGAGCTCCCTCCCATATTTGGGCATACCAGGGGTTGTAACATACATACATACATACATACATACATACATACATACATACATACATATATATATGGCTTTGGTTGAAATTTCAAGGGCAAGTTTATTTGTGGATAAACTTATCCACAATTATATACAATAATTAATTGTTATGAGGCCAACTGGGGGAAAAAATAAGAAGTGAGGTTTGAGTTTCTCCCCCTTCCTATTTGTAATAGCAGAAGTATTCAGTGTTTGTGAATATTCTGAATTTTCAGTCATCACATGTTGTGTTATGTCAAGTCTTCATCTGCAGTACTTTTGAAGAACTAGATTATGATTTGTTTCATCTAAGTACAAAAGGTTCAACCGGGGAACTGGTTCAGGGGCGTAGCAAGCCTGGGTCGCTGCCAAGTCCAGCGACCCAGGCCGCCAAACCACTACCAGTTCAGCCAAACTGGTCCAAACTGGTAGGAACCCACCATGGTACATAGGCCCTAGTTGTTAAGGCACTGTGCTAGAAACTAGAAGACTGTGAGTTCTAGTGCCACTTTTGACATGAAAGTTGGTTGGGTGACTTTGGGCCAATCACTCTCTCTCAGCTGAATCCACCTCACAGGTTGTTGTTGTGAGAAGAGGAGGAAGATTGCTCTGATGCAGCCTTCACAAGCAATGAGAAACCACTTAACAAGTAAAACAAACCTCTTTTTTCAAACAGGGCTTTAACACATTGAACAATTTGAATTTGAACTTGTCACATTGAACAAACAAGCTAAAAAGTAATTAGTCATAAATAAAAGTATGTCCCCTTCTAAAAAAAGAGGGCAAACCACTCTCTGTTCACATGAGAACTCAAGATAAAAAGTCTTTGCAATGATTAAGCCAAGCAGAAACAGACCCTGTTCACAATGGCTGAGACAAATCCACTCCCTGTTATTTCGCAGCAGGGAGACTCAATTGGCACCTCAAATACAGAGCAATTAGTCCCAACAAGCCTGTTTCTGGCAAAGGAATCCAACTTGATTGATGTACACTTGGAAAACAAATGGTTGTCTGCGACAACAGGCCACTCCCAAACCCCTACTATTTATTTCCCAGCCAGGGAGGGGCTGGCTAGTGCCTACATCTTATTTTCCCTGAGAGCCAGCTTATAGCCTTCAATTGCTCTCCACTCTTCTCCTCTCTATGCATATGCCCTATCTGTTCCTCCACTTCACTCAGTTCAGGTCCCAAAGACAGTTGTCTCTCCACCTGGGGGAGGATGGAAGGCTCTGCATCTGTCTCTGATTCTCCTTCCTCATCAGAGCCCTCCAAAGGCTCTGAAGCTGGTTCAGGCCTAACTCCTCCTCATCTGACTCTACTGTTAGCTCTGCTGGCAGCCAACAGACCACAACAAAGATGTCCTGATATGTTTGCTGCCTTGAGTTACCTACAAATAATAATAAATATACAGGTCTACCCACAAACAATAATAAATATAAAGGTCTACATTTTAGAGAGTTTTAACAATAAAGCTCACTGTTAACAACGGTGCCAAAAAGGCATTAAGAGTTATCAACCTTATTTTGCAAGGTTTTTTTCTCGGGTAACACTATACTGCTAACTAGGACATATAAAATCTTTGCTAGATCAATCCTTGAACACTGCTCACCTGCCTGGAATCCATACTGTATATTGGACACTAATACAATAGAAAGGATCCAGAGGTATTTCACAAGAAGAGTACTTAACTCGTCTGCTCGCAGTAAAATACCTTATGCCGCCAGGCTTGAAATTTTAGGCCTGGACAACCTTGAACTAAGCCGCCTACATTCCGACCTATGCATAGGCCACAAAATTATCCGCTATAATGTCCTACCTGTAAACAACTACTACAACTTCAACCACAATAAGACACGGGCAAACAATAGATACAAACACAAAGTAAACCGCTCCAAACTCAATTGCAGAAAATACGACTTCAGCAACAGAGTGGTCAACACCTGGAATGCTTTACCTGATTCTGTTTTTAGTTCCTCAAACCCCCATATCTTTAACCTTAAAACTGTCCACTGTGGACCTCACACATTTCCTAAGAGGTCCCTAAGGATGCGTGCATAAGAGCACCAGTGTGCCTACCATCCCTATCCTACTGTCCCCATTGATATGTACTCATTTTATGTGTTCATGGCCATGCTATACTTATTTATAACCATCTATTTGTACCAATTTCATGTGATAATGTCCATGTTTCTACTAATACCTGTTACCTTCTACTTGTTGACAAATAAAAATAAATAAATAAATAATAAAGTTAAATTAAATGTAATGTGCAATTAAAAAAAAAACTACAAAGGCTAAAGTGAGAATAGGGCTGAATAACTTGCACAGACTAGAAATGGCCCAAACCATCCCTTCTTAGCCTTTAACTGCATATCAGTTAATTTTAATTGTCAGAAAGCAATACATTTTTCTGGCATGCATTTCAAAGACCAGGTACCTGTGGCTACAGATGAATCACATTTACATTAGATGGAGAATTGGAACAATAATGGTAGCACACTAAGCAATGATTCTCTTTCAAATAAAGTTGACATACATTGGACATCAGAGCTGTATTTTCTGTGCCTGATTTAAAACTCTAATTTATCCTTTTCCTCTCCAACACTGAAGCACCAAGAAAACAGGACATAAATCCCTAAAGATTATGTTTTCAAACAAAAGTGTTGCAAAAAAAAATGTTTGTGCTTGTTTACTGCTGCAGCAGAAACTCTTCTCAGTACACATTTTTAAAGTATTGTTTCATCATTCAACAAGGAACCCCAAAAGGAACTTAAATTATTTTCTGCATTTCCACATTGATTTGTTGCCAGAGTTATACTGTTTACAGGAAAATAAATGCTCACGGCTGGAGCTAAAATAAATGTTTAGCATTAATACTAACAAGAGAGAATAATTGAAGAAGGGGAAAAATAATAATAATAAAAAAACTTACATTGATCTTCTCCTGATGCTCAGCTATACAAATTACCTTTTTGATTAACAACTAGAATTACCAAGACCATATGTTCTACATCAATACATCAGATTAAAAATTGTGTATCTTTAAACAGAATAAATGTGACATTTGAAATATGCTGACTTTACTGTATAAAACAAATTATATTCTATCATTTACAATAACAGAATTCTAGAGGATCCAAACTAAATCTTAAAGAGTTTATAGAATAACATTTTTTTTTAATTTTCTATGAATTAAGAGATGCTGATTAGTTTAGAAATTTCCCATTTTTAGCCTTGGAACTAGTTTGTTTAAAGGCAAAAGTTATACAGCCTTTAAAATCCACCACATCAGAGGTGGGTTCCTACCGGTTCGGACCGGTTCAGCCAAGTAGGTAGTATCTCAGCTGGCCATGCCCCAGAATCGGTTCTATCGGTGGTGCCGTAGGTGCTTCCATCTTGCTTTTGCTTCTGCTCATGCACAGAAGCATTTTTACTACTGTGCATGCGCGCATTGCGCATATCAAGCATGCATGCTCCTGAGGCGCATCCCTGATTGAACCGGCACAACAGAAGCCACCCCTGCACCCCATATTATATATACTTATTTTATATAAAGATTGTGGAAGTATTTTTATACGTTTTTGTAGCCCAATTATATATCCTACTGGACCGGGATGCCCTACGCACGGTCACTCATGCGCTGGTGACGTCCCGCCTGGATTACTGCAACGCTCTCTACATGGGGCTGCCCTTGGGACGCGCCCGGAGACTGCAGTTAGTTCAGAATGCAGCCGCGCGGGCTGTGATGGGGAGTACGAGGTACTCCCACGTAACACCTCTCCTGCGCGAGCTGCATTGGCTACCTGTGGTTTTCCGGGTGCGTTTCAAGGTGCTGATTACCATCTTTAAAGCGCTCCATGGCACGGGACCTAGTTACTTGCGGGATCGCATCCTCCCACATACATCCCTGCGGCCAATACGCTCACACAGGGAGGGACTTCTCCTGGTGCCATCCACTGGACAATGCCGGCGGGCGACACCGAGGAGTAGGGCCTTCTCTGTGATGGGCCCAACCCTCTGGAATGACCTCCCCCCCGACATTAGAACCACTTCTGACCTCCGCTCCTTCCGGCAAAAACTGAAGACCCACCTGTTCCGATTAGCAGGCCTGGCATAATTCAACTGTCCCTCCTGGCAAACGCACTATATCTGGTTATTTTAGGGGTTTTTTAATTCACTGTATTTGTTTTTAGGGGTTTGAACTTATTTTAATCTGCTTTGTACAGTTCTTTTAATGTCATTCTTACCTCCTCCATGTCAACTGTCAACTGTACATACTTAATTTTATTGTATCTGATATATTTTGTATGAACTGTACACCGCCCCGAGTCCCTTTCGGGAGAGGGGGCGGTCTAGAAGCATTAAATTAAATTAAATTAAATTAAATGGAATAGAGCTCCATGCTGCAAATTTTCCCCAAGCTCCTAATGTCATTCTAGAACTCAACCATTTCTGATCTGGCAAGCAAAAGCAGCAACAATTTTGTGATCGGTCACGGTTAATTTCAATCTCTGAATTCCCAATTCCCCAAAACTGTTTATGTGCTCAGCCCTAAAGCAGAATTTTGCAACTCACATGAGATAAGTTCTAAATAGTGGATAGGAAAGGATGAATCCCCCAATGAACGTGGGATTAATATTGATCAATGTAGGGATTCAAAATAACAATAAAATCATTTTACCTGCCCTCTTCTTTCTTCCCGGAAACTTTCTCTGAATCTTCCTTCAATACCATCCAACCTCACCACCAAGACTATCCTTGAGGGGGAAGGACTGAAGTAGAAATCAGAAGTCTAAGGGGACTCTCAGTCATCCAGGCCATAGTTGTCCTAAAGGTGCTTTTTCAAAAGGCAACTGGAGTTTCTGGTTTTTCTTGAAGATGTTTCATTTCTCATCTAAGGAGCTACATCAGGAAAAACAAAGTCCAGTTGCCTTTTGGAAAAAGCACATTTGGGATAGAAATCAGAAGATGTCTTCCATGGACACAAGCGAGTTTTGTTGAAGTTCTGCTTTATGAAAATTAAGGACTGAGTTTTATTTCCTTATTGGGAACACAGGGCAATATGTTACAAAGAAACACCACTCAGTTCTGAGTGAACATTATAGAACCACAGTTGCTTGCTGGTGGAGCCCATTATTTCTGTTCAAGAACATTGCTCAAGTGTTTCAGACTTTCAAAATAAAGTGGGAACATTTTCAACCACCAGTACAATCCACAATCCAATCTCTTTGAAGGTAGGCACAGAATTTGAAATTGGAATAATTAACAATGATAGCTCAGGATTAACCTCACCACGGCACAGAATGCTCTGATCCAGATCAGTTGGGCAGAGACATTTTCCTATCAGCCATCTGCAGTGGGATGTCTCGTGGATACTTAGATGTTTCCAAGTAGCTATTTTGTGCTAATGGTATACGCATCAGATGGGCCTATTTCAGAGGACAGCTAAACTGGAGTGGAATCCAAAAACGTGATCTCAAGCATGCCACCTTTTCTTCCGATGATAGTAACACATTATTTATGTACATTACATGTTTACTTGTACTTCTAATGCAGGCATGAAATCCTCTTACTTTTGCTACCAGTTTGGCACCGGAAGTGCACATGCACACGTGCTTGCTTCGCTTGCAATGCTTCTACACATGTGCAAAACCTTCTGAGCATGCCCAGAGCATCTGTAATGATGTCTGGGCAAGTGGGCGGAGCGTCCTGCCACCGCCACTACCAGTTCGCCTGAACCGTGGACAACCGGCAGAATAGTACCTCTGTTCTAATGAATTCAAAAGTCTAAAATGCAACGTCATCATTCAATTCAACACACTATCAGTTAGTGTGTGTGTGTGTGTTTGGCCGCCTTACCCTTTAAGTGCAAGAATATGAGGTCACAGTCACTTACTAAATGAACACTTGAAACCGGCATGAGCCAGATCTGACAGAGAGTTTAGACAGAACGTAGGAAGCTATAAATGTTAATAAGGTTCAGCACTTAAACTGCAGCAAATATGCAACAGGCATACATATTTAATGCCTAATATATTAGAACATCTGCTTGAGGATCTCCCCAAACATCCTTGAACAGATTTGGAAGGTGCTTAGGCTATTGGAAAAGAGAGGATGAATCATATCTGACAGGAACATCTGTCTGTTAGCAGCCAGATAGAATCCAATACAACAATAAGTTCAAAATGAAACAGCACTGTTATAATTTGTAATAGAAGGATCTTAAACCACTGAATTTATTTCCCTTCATTCTGACACACTTATAGGCATTTACCAATACATTCATCAAGAAATATACAGAAAGCAGAAATTGAGAAATTATTCCCAAGTAGTGTTTATATATATATATATATATATTGATGCAATAAGATTTTGGAACAAATATCACCAAAATATATTTTTTTCTTTGTGCATCTATTATGACCAGAAAGAAAATAGCTAAACCAATTTCATTGTATTTAAGTACAATGACAATAAAGATTATACATATAATGTTGCTAGGGATGCCATTGGTCAGTTTTTATTTTTTCTTTTTCTTATGCAATCAGGTATTTTGTGTTCTTTTTCCTCTGAATGATGATGTCAATAAAAACAAATCAGTTGCATTCCACAAATGCAGTATTTGTCTACAGAAAATGTCATCCTGCATATAGAGAAATACACTATAATTATTTCTAAAAATATAATATAAAAATGTACATAAAATATATGAAGCATATATAAAGTGTATACATGGCACAACCCTGCAGACAAGAATCTAAGTACTGTACTTCTGGTAAATTTATTGTTGGGACACTAAAAAAAATCAGCAAAAATTGCTATGTGTGGAATTCTGTTTCCAGTTGTATTCATGTTGTTATCCAAGCACAATTTCTTATATCTCTTTTTGCCACCTGTGTGATGCAAAGGGTTGGCTATGACTCCATTTTGGCAACAGAAACAATGTATTGCTTTTCCCTCATCAGATTTGTCCTTAGACTATTTGCTTGCCACTGAATATCTGAGAACTTATTACTGCAAGTATCGAAAAGCTAGTGCAACTCAATCATTAGTGCTAGGTATTGGCACACTGCAGACAACATGGTGAGGCTTGCCATGATCAGCTGTGATTGGAAATCTAATGGCTCAGCCGGAGATCAAATTCTCAGTGAATCAAAACTTATTGTCCAGAATAAGGATTTCTGGATTTACCTCATTAGTCATTATAACATTCTATATTTCCTTTTCCTGAGCTAGGACTAATGCAGTGAAATGCTAAATAATCTCTTGGTAGAAAATTATGAGTGTTTATAAGCATGGATAAGGTAAGAGGCAAGTGGAGGTAGGCCTCAAATTACAAGCATTTGTTCAGTGACCGTCAGTACAAAGGCACTGAAAAAATGACTTATGACCAGTCCTCGCACTTATGACTGTCACAGCATCTCTCTTGTTATGTGATCAAAATTTGGGGATTTGGCAATCAATATTTATTTGCTACAACAATTGCATTTACGAGCTTCTCAGCTGGCTTCCAACAATAAAGTCAACTGGAGACTGGATTCACTTAACAACCACGTAGTTCATTTAAGAACAGCAGTGATTTCCTAACAACTGTGATTAAAAAAAAGTTTATAAAATTGGGCAGGACTCACTTAACAACTGCTTGGTCCCAACTGTATAACTCAAAGACTATCTATCTAAAACCTGTGAGGAAATTTGAAACAAACCCTCACCATTATTGATAATACATATAGTCCTTGACTTACAACAGTTCATTTAGTGACTGTTACAATGGCACTGGAAAAAGTGAGTTTTTCACACTTATGACCTTTACAGTATGCCCACGACCATGTGATAAAAATTCAGATGCTTGGCAACTGACTCATATTTATGACCATTGCAGTGTCCCGGGGTCATGTGATCATTTTGAGACCTTCTGACAAGCAAAGTCAATGGGGTAGGCAGATTCACTTAACAACTGGGTTAGTAACTTATTGTTCTGACCTAGGCTTCCCAAGAAAGCATAAATCACAATCTTAGTCCCCAAAACCCTCTTTTATTTAGGCGAGTGCTTCTCAACCTTGGCGACTTTAAGTCCTGTGGACTTCAACTCCCAGAATTCCCCAGCAGGCTGATTTAGATGGCTGTGAATTATGGTCATTCACAGCCCGTAATGAGTCACAAACAGTCTGTGAAGATTAAGACAGATGTCTGCTCGAATTGCCACAGTCTTTCAGGGTAATGTTGATAAGCACCCACCTTTATCTCCCTTGGAATGCTGCCAGAGACCTAATTGCCAATTAGCTTTAAAAGGCCAAATGTAGCCACAGAGTCAAACAGAACTTCCCAGAGGTTGAACCCACCAGATGAACTAATTGCTTCCTGCAAATGCTCATGTCTGTTTGCTCCTCTTTTGTGTCTTGTGGGAGGGCCCAAACATCTCCGAGCCCTCGTCTGAGTCTTCCCCAGACTCCTCACTGTCCAACTCTGCTGCCAGCTCCGCAGGCCACCAGGGGACAACAACACTTATCAACTGCAGTGATTCTCTTAACAACTGTGGCAAGAAAAATCATAAAATGTAGCAAAAATCACTTAACAACAGAAATTTTGGGCTCAGTTGTGGTTGTAAGTCAAGGACTACCTGTACTTAAGAAACTCGAATTTAAAATATGGATATAATTAAAGTGTCATATCCCCCACATACACGTACCTATTTTGGAAAGAACAGTTTCATTGTTGCTTTCAGATACATATTCATGGGCTTTGCTAATTACTCAACTACAATTCAGAGAGTCCTTTAGGCATACATGGTCTTGGATCGCTCCATTTCCTCTGTTCAAATATTATTTGTTCTGTGCTACAAAGGGCTTTTTGAAAGTCCCCCGAGCTTCAGAAATACTTTTCAAACAATATAGAAGACTGCTGGTTAAATATGTTCGGAAGCCTCATAATGCATGCAGAAATCACTTCAAAGTTATTTGGGACATAACCCACAGCACTGTGGGTAATCAGAGCCATATTTTCAAGGCGTGAAGTTGATAGAGGAATAATTATTGCTTTGAGATGCCTCCATACCTCTTGAATGTGACAGGGAACATCAGGACTACATTATGAAGGGAGCAAGAAGCTTATGGCTGGTGATCATTCTGCCCAAAGGGTGGACCTCCTCTAAGGACCACTTCACAGGAAGTGATTAAGGTAGCTTCTTGACCCAAAATGTTTGCCCACTTTTGTGTTAGTGGGACCTCTATAGAAACCTACATGCATTTGCACCACACAATCTACAAGCAAGACGTATTAAACAAACTTGGTTATGTCTGCAACTTATTCCCTGAAGCTGTAAAACCTTGAATGGTTGTCTTTGAAGACCCAGATTTTTGGAGGCAACATGCTGACTCTGTAAACCACTCAGAATGTGTGATAAATCACTACGAAGCAAGGGTGAAATCAACTCACCTTCGCTAACAGTTGGCAAATGATAGCACACATGTGCAGAGCATCAAAAAAAGGACATGATGACCTCCAGGCAAGTGGGCGGAGCCTCCCACCACCACCACTTCCAGTTCACTTGAACCAGATAGAACCAGTTGAATTGCACCAGTGCTAAGAAACGGTATAGAAGTCCATGTGCTATTGCTATTACTATTTCAGCACTCTTGATGCATTAAAACAGAATTACACCATGGGATAGCTTATCTTATGTTGTCAACATTTGTTTAATATTGTTCAAGCTTCCCCCATTTAAAAAAAAAAAAATCTCAAAGCAACATACATATGTTTTTCCAGACCTCACCATTAAATATAAAAACAAAACAGAGACTTCAGAGTGCTTGTATTCACAAGCACTGTGCAGATAATATGCATACATTGAAAACCAATCATCATCTGTGATTTGCTAACTGCACCACTGGGTGAAAGGGAAGAGAGGAAATGAGTGAAAGTGGGTGTTTGCCCTAGGTCTACCAATGGAAAAAAATGAAATATATTGTCAAACAATGTCATATTTCATAATAAATGCAAATTCATGGGATGGAAGAAAAACAACAACGTCCCTATTGTGTATGTATCATGATGGATATAATTTTGCATTCTTATCTGAGATAAGATAATTAATTCCAATGGTATTTCAGCGGCGCTACTGTACATGTGAGGCTGAACTAATCTAATCGTGGGAATTTTGCAAACCCAAATTAGGCAGTGAACTTGGCTTGCAAACACCTGAATGCTAATTATGGATTCCTTTTGAGCATCTGACTAAGGATCCTATCAGGAACGTTCTCTCCATTTTGGGAACATGCAGTATGTTCATACAAGTATGTCAATGCCATCTGCAATTTGAATCTCTGTGAGTAATTGCCAAGAGTTGGGATGCCAATAATTTTGTTTATTACAAGAAAATAAGCACCAACTTGCAAAGTTTGCCTATCTAACCAACACCACTGCTATTTTATTGTGTGGTCTGTCTTTTATTTGAATTATGCATTCTGAGGGCTCTTTGTACTTCCACACCCACCGCATATTCAAAATGGGGAATGAAATATATGTCTGAATATGTATATGGTATATAGGTGCAATGCATATGTTTTATTTTAATCTACTGCAGGCTGTTATTTTCCAAATAACAGCTTCAGATGATATACATTTAGTGGTTTTTTTTTTTTTTTTCATTTTATCCAGAGCTTAAGTGGCAGATCTTTTAACTTCAGAACTTTAGAGAAGCAGATACAAATTCGCATGAAATTAACACTTTCATTGGTGTTTCTTTAAAAGTTGTAATAGATATGATTTATTTTCCATTAAAGTCACAGTTCAAATTCTAGCATTCCAGAATTTTATTTGGACATCATTGTGCAAACAGCATCAAATGCTCTGATGGTAGAGTTATGGTTTAATTCATTAGTTGCTTCTGTCGCTTTGTGACATAATGACAACAATGTAGTAATTACTCCTTTGAATTCCGCTATGTCTCCAAAGTTCCTTGGTTCAGCAATACATACCCAAATTATTTAAGCTTTAATTTTATTATTAATGTTTCCCTTGAACTCTTGTGCTCTTATTTTATCTGGAACAAAATAATTTGTTTCTTCCGCTATCCAGGGTACTTGTATCTTTTTTCTCCAGCACCTCAGTTGAATAATATTGGTTTTTCCCCCTTTGTTCAATGTATCTGATGGTCAACTTTATGGACTCTAGCTCAAGAATCAAAATTTTCACAGTCGGATATTATGACTCTAGTTTTGAAAATAGGAACCATTTTAGGAATGTCTAGATTGTCTAGATTAGACATAGTTTTTTTCCCCTAAAGAAGCAAATATTTCTTTGCAGTCATGAAAAAAAATGAAAAATCCACTGGTGGATTTTTGAGAAGACAAAGATATACCCTGTTATTACATGCATTGTTTCTACATTGGATTGGTTCTAGCACTTCATAATTTTCTTTCAATATTAATTCCCATACTGACTTTTGCTTCCTTATCTTTTATTTTCATTTTTAACAGATAATTCCTTAAATATTTTCACTTTTAGCCAAAAAGTGGTATCCTCAGCATATTTGAGGTTGTCAATCCCCCTCCGAAGCATTAATACCAGCCTCTTTTCTATACTACAGCATTTTTCATGAAAAGCTTTACATATAAGTAAAATAAATGGGATGCCATTGTACAACCCTCTGCACTCCCTTCCCACAAGTGAACCAAATACTTGCTTCATGTTCTAGTCAAACTGTTGCTTTCTGGGGTCATCATACAGTTTTTAATCTGTAGATGAGATAGTCCAGTACATTTATATCTTTAAGACTTGGTCATAATTGTAGTCTGTACAATTTAAAACTAATATAACTAAGAAAGCAAAACTAAATGGCCATAAACTAAATGTCCATAGAACCTCCATAGACAAAATGAAATGCCTATTTGGAACTATTATGCCATTCTCATTAGCTGCATTCGTGTCATCTCAGGGGCTTCACTGTCTTCGGAAACCAGGTTGTATCTTTGGAAAGTCTCAATCCATTGTAGACACCTAGTAGTAGAAGACATTGCAGACATTGACACTTAAGATTATGGAGGACATTGAGGTTTATGACTACTTGTGAAAGACAATGTAGATGTTGTTGAAATCTAATTGTAGAATCTTACACATAATCTCACTAGTGTGTGATAGAAGAGCAATTGTTCAGTAGTTGGAGGATTTTATATTGGATTACAATTGGATGTTTTCCAATCTTTAGACAGTTATTTTTCCCAACATATGCTTACAAACTTGCTATTTAAATAGCAAGTTTTTGCAAGATTTTAAAGAGTTCATCTGGTATTTCATCAATTCCTGCAACTCTTCTGTTAGCAATATTTTCTAGCACCCATTAAATGTCACTTTCCAAAACATCTGATGCTAGCTCAGTAATAATATTTTTATTAGTACAGTAATTGTGAGCTGGGGGCTCTTATTTTTACAGTTCCATTGTTCCATGTCCTTCTGCCATTTTTTTTCTTTCTATGACATTTTTGTCTTTTATCATTCCCATCTGGACATAAAGCTTTATTTGAGCCCTCTACTTTTCTGAAATAGAAATCTTGTCCTCCATTTCTGTGGAAATCGGACATCAATAGGCACATAGAGATACATAATATCTACATACCATCAAAAAAGCAACCCAAAAGCCAAAGAGGAAACAAAAAATCCAAAACATCTCACCAGAAATCAACACCCAGGTGAGTAGAGACTAATGCCTAGATTAACACTAGATCAACAATGAAGACATAACTAACAGCCCAATCAAGGAACCACCAAGACTATTTGTCAGTGTTCCATTTACCAGCTCCACCTGAATGTGACAAGCTAGAGGTCTTGTGTGTATGCCTAGTTGCTTTATAATTGACATGCTGATTAAGCATCGAGTGCAACTGGTGTCCATGACTGCTTCAACTTCCCCTTCCACCTCTGTTTCAGGTACTTGGAGCTTGGCTTGGAAGGCAAAGGGATGGATAGGTGCACTCACCATTGAGTCATCTTCGGCATTTTCCTCCTCCAATGCCTCCCCATTGGTAGGACTCTTCATCACCTTAGGTTGGGGATCCACTCTCAGAGGTTGTTGGCCCGGATGACTCTTTTCTGGTGGCATCTGGGGCCTTCGCTTTACCGCCGTGGCAGTTGGTGTGCACGTTTGTGAAATTGGGGCTGGAGCCAAGCACTCTGACGCTTTGTGGCCAAGTTGACAGCAATGGTGGAATTTTATTGGCCCCCATGAGGGAAGGAACCCAGTTACATCTCTAAATTTAGGAACCGCCTCACCAGATTGTTCTGCTATCCATCCTGCAGCTTCCCTCTCATTCATCCCTTCTTCCATTGTCGAGAACTCTTCTCTGTAGGAAGGTAAGGTAAGAACCTGTTGGGGCATTGCAGGTGAGACTGGACTCGGTGGTGGGGGGTGTCAATCCCTGGGTTGGTCACTGCCCAGTTATCTGCCATGGTGCCATCTGCTGAGGGAGAGCAGGTGCCCACTGGCATCTCTCTCACCCATGACCTGGAAAGGAAACCCATTCCGGGGTTGCTTGATTCACAGATTGCAGCCCAACCATCAGTTGCTGGCTAGGGGAAGATATGGCCCATGTTGATGGCCAAGCAGGTGCCCACTGGCATCTCTTCCATCCATGACCTGAGAAGAAAGCCCAATCTGATGGTGCTTGATTCACAGGCTGCATACCCAACGTCAATGGCTGATTAGGAAGAGATGTTGGCCAAACCAACATCTGGTGGCTGGTTTGCTGGCTGGTTTGAATTCCCCATTTGATAAGGAATCTGTCTTCAACTCAGTTGCAGGGTAATGGGTCATTTCATTTATCGCTGTACGGAAGGAGTCAAAATCTCCACTACAGGTTTTTTTCCCAAGCCTTGGCTGGGGAAGGAGGGGGAGCATGTACTCACGTTTGGCTGCTCAAGTTGATCTGGGAGGCTCCAATCATCTTGTCGGCTAGTGGTTGAATGTTCTTTCATTCTCCAGCCATGCGGTGAATTAGTTTTCCTAGCCCCCTCCGGCTGCATCTTTCCAGATGCTATAAATCTCAAAAATTCCTCTCCCACAAATTCCTTTGCTTCTTGGGAAATATGTAGAGAAGCGCTTCATCTCAGCTTCTTCTTCACTGATATTTTATGCTGACCGGGTCAGGTCAGTGTTGGGAAGCAGCACCCTCCCCAGCACCCCGAGCGGGGGTTGCAGGTGATTTATTTTAAAAAGATATCCGGGTTAATGTCAGTGTTCCAAATATCATCCAGAATTAAATCAGAGTTCAAGGCATAGATTTCATCAAAGTTCCAATTTAATAAGAGAGACATGTTGGCACATCTGTGGAAACCCTGAATCTGAAAGCTTTCTGGGTTTTCCACCCAGTTGAAAGTTCATGATCTTGTCCCCACACCCACAATTCTATCACATGGTCCAATCTTCCTCTGCCACGCTGGCATTTGCACCCATCTAGTTCCGGTCAGGTGCAGAGGTGCAGAGACAAAGAATGACCTTGGGCTTCTAGAAAGGAATGTTTTATTTTGATAACAACACATTCTACTCCTTACTATTCCCCCTCCCAATTAGCCCACTAATGAAACAGCATAGAAAAGTAATAGCGTGTGTGGCAGGCCAAAGATCCTAAAAGGAAAATGACTGCAGGCCTGACACTATTCCCACCAACATTGACAGGGCAAGTCACTAGTACATAAAAATAACAGCAAGCCCCACTCCCTACTAGCACTGATGATGTTATCTAGTTTGGTAATGAAACATCTGCAAGAAATCCACCAAGCTCAGAGAGTGCCTAGGACTCCATGGTAGGTACTTCAACATTTCTTTGCTTGCAATAGAAGATCTGATGCTTCTTTGATTTACAATAATCCATTCCAGCCCATTTTATTTTCCTGGTTTTCAGATTGCCCATCTTCAGACTTGACATTTCGGTTTAACATCAAGCCTGCCTTAGTTCATGATTCTGACATTCCACACACTAATGGCACACACAGCTTTCCAGCATCAAACTTTCCTTTCGCCTCTGGGCGTATCAGCAACTAAATATCCATTCAGCTTTAATTCAACACATAGTTTCTTATATTTGCCCCTGGACATTTGTGAATAATAGACACCATAGTCAGCTAAAAGAAGTTTTCACTCATTGTTCAACATGTAAGAAATTCCAGAGAGCAAAAAACAGCACTTTGTAGATTCAGTTAGCTGAATCTTATATGTTGAAAAATGAGTGAAAACTCACAGTTAGCTGTGTTACATGCAAAACTGCTGAAGCTAGAGTGCTGAATCTGGTGAAAAGAAATCTGGTAAAAGGATTATCAAGAAAAAAAAAATCCTTAATAATTTTAAAATGTTAACTACCTTTACCTTTCAGAACATTTTTCCCTCTGCACCAGAAATGATCTTTTGTCTAATTTCGCCATTTATATACCAGAGTTTTAATCATCTAATTAAGATAGATCCAGAGTGCTTCTCCTAACATTAAAAAGTGACATTTAGCTTAAAATTCTGCTCTTAAATTTTAATACTCTTCCTGGTGCTCCTTTGAAATACTTCCTGGGGTTTTCTTTCAGTTCTGATATTTAGGCTTAGGTTTTTGCTTTTTTTAAAGCTTATATTCCACAACTGTCACAGCAAATTACAAAAAAAAATGGTATTATTGGCAGTTCCCTTAACTATATTTCAGAAGACAAATATCCAAAAATTTCCATATCCAAAAATTATGGGAATATTTGTTAACCAACTGCTTCACTTGGAATTGTTACTGCAGTTTTTAATTCAATAATAATGTATTTACAGTTATTTTTTCAATACAGTACACATTGTCTCCTCTCCAAGGAAAATTTCATAAAACTTATGAAGCATTCCACTTGAAGATAATCATCACTGGAAAGAATACTTTTCTCTTATTACCATTATTGAAGGGAAGAGTAAGAAGAAAGAATGACAAAATATGCATATGTGACATTGTGATGCAAACTCCACCCCCTTGGGCTTCCATAGTGACCTCACAACAAGAACACAATAGGTGGAATTTGCACCACAGCAGAAACAACAAATGTTTTCTCATTTTGATGAAACCTCTGGCTTCTGCAGCTAGAGACTTCATGAGATTTTGATGTAGAACACAACACTTTCCAATAGATCAGCTTTCAGAAAACATGCCTAAAACCTGGATTGGCTTAGGAAACAAATAACCCTTCTTGTGGGCCTCTTTAATCTATGTAGTTTGGAGATTTATTTTCAATCTTAGATTAAGGGTAATATTTTTTTTTACCTCAAAATAATACTCTGTGTGTGTGTTTGTGTGTGTGTGTGTGTATTTTGTGTGTGTGTGTGTGTGTGTGTGTGTGTGTGTGTTCGTTCGTTCCAGCCTAGAGCAATTTCAACCAAACATGGTACACAGATGTCTTACTCTCTGGAAAAAAAATACTGTGGGGGTAAAATGCCCCTGACATTTTAACATGTTCTGTTAAGATACACCCTGTGGTGCCTTAAAATGGATTCTACTGTACAGTGCACTGGAGTTGCCATGGTAATGGCTCCACAGTACTCCACAAGGGGTCTCCCTCTGGTAAGGGGGAAAATCCAACATTAGAAATTATGTTTGGTCCGTATTTTCCCTTATAAATAAATACCTGGGCAATGCTGCATTATCAGCTAGTTCTATATAAAATTCAAATACTTTCTATACTGGAATGCAGTTGCAATGCTTTTTTTTTAAACAAAGTTTTATTGGTTTTTTGGTGTTTTACAAAAGGAAAAGGTATGGGGAAAGTTACAAATTGTGACAGCCGCAAACTGCGGTAGGTATACCCCTCCTCCAGACTCATGGTGTACATTTGCATAGCATTCAAATATTACATAATAACATATAGTCAGTGTGATAAATTCATAAGTAATTTCAATCAATTTGTGTCATGTGGATTTTCTTACTTATTTGTGTGATCTGAGCTTTCTTGATGTCGCCCCATCTCCCCCTGTTGGCAGTGCTCCGGCCCCTCCCGTGTCTTGTGCATCTACTGGGATGTCTTCTGGTTTTTCTAGGAGTAATTTATTTTTTTCCATAAAGGCCTGCGCCTCTATGGGTGTATTAATTCTGACCCTTGTCTCCTCCCAGAATATTAACATACCTTCAGGCAGCAACCAATGAAACTACACCACCTTCTGGTATAATTTATTCGCCAATTGCGAATAATATTTTCATTTCTCCCTCACTTTCTTGGGGATCTGTTTCAGTATGGTTATCTCCTTATCTTTGTATATCAGAGCTTGTCCCCTTTGTGTATTCAGAATTTCATCTCTTGTGCTTTTCCTAAGAAATTTAATATGTACCTCCCTGGGGACATTGTGTTCTAGCATATGCGGAGTTCACTCTATAAACCAGGTCTATTTCCCACCCCATCTGTTGTTTTTCTTTCTGGGTATACTCAGCCAAGATAGTTGTCAAGATGCCCCTAATGTTTTCATCATCTGTCTCCATCACATTCTGAAACCTAAGATAAAAGGACATTCTCTCAAACTCTATTTTCATTTGCTGGGTGTCAAGCTCTTTGTTTCCCTTTTGCACGCCCTCCACCCCCCCCTCATCTCAGCCGCCCCCTGCTCCAAGAGATCCAGTCTCTGTGAGTTCTTATTAATTTTTTCCTGGTTCCCTCTAATTTCTTCTTTCATCTCTTTCAGTTGTTTCTTTATTTCCTCTTGTCCCTGTAAAATTTGTTGAAACATTTGATGAAACTCCAAGTCCGTAGTTTTAACTTGTTTAAAGGCTGTCAATGTTGATTGTGTGCTCGGACTTGAGGTTGCAGATGTCGGGGCAGAGGCAGCAAAGCCGGACTTTCCAGGAGGTGGTCTTTTAGATGTCATTGTTGGTAATAAAGAGTCCAGTCAGTATAGAGAAGGATCAGTCAGAGTGGTAGAGCAGCCAAAGGAGTCCGGGGGGTAGAGAGACCAGGCACAAGGGAACTCTCTAATCACCCTGGCAGTGAACAGACATTTTTCACTCCAGAAAGTTCAAAAACAAACAATCCACAAGAGAATTATCCAAATAACACGGAGACAAAGACCGGAAGCCTGAAGCTAAGAGGTGGAGTCAAGTTCACCTTTCATGAAGACAACGGAAGTGTGCCATCTTGCCCTGCCAACTTTGGGTACTGAGGCAACAAATAAAGTTTTCAAAATTCAAAGTTCCCAGGGCTTCCAGATCCCATTGTCTTAAAGCCTAAAGGTTTAAATCCGAAGATCCATTTAGTTGGAGTGTGACCTCTTTGGTTTGGCTCTCCCCTTCCTCCTTCCCTTGGGGCTACGAGCACGTTTGTTTCTAGCCGCTTGTCCGAGGGGGGGGGAAATCCCCCTCCCCTCCAGCCGCACCTCTCCAAATTAGCCAAAAGTTCCAATTACACACAACTGACGAGTTTTAAAGTTGGTGATAGGTATGAAAGGAGTCTACACCTCACCGCATCGCCGCCGCATCCTTCAAGTTTCTTTTTTTCTTCCGGACAGCCTCACAGCGAAGACGCTTCAGCGTGTCTCCCCTTCGTGCTCCTCGGTGCCTGGAGCGAAGCAAGAGCCCCCCGACGGCCGCCGCCGATGCAGGGGTCCTCCCGCTGTGCCGCTCCTCTGGCAGAACGCCTCTCCGGGGCATCCTGTACCCCCCAAGGGGTGGGGAGCCCACCGGGGATACGCAGGGCGAGCAGTCTCTGCCCGTCGCCGTCAGCCGCCGGAACCGGAAGTCCCAGTTGCAATGCTTTTTGATACTCAAAGTAGGAGAATATGGGCTTTAACATCTAGCAATAAATGTGCTAGAATAGATTGAGATTGAAATCATGAATGCAAGGGGCTAAAATGAGTCAGGAACGGAGAAGTCACAGCCATGGCTACAGGGGAGTAAGGAACAGTATTCTGTCTTCTTCCTCTTTTTGATGGTGTGCCACATGAACAGAATGTGTGTCTGCTGTGAAAACCTGAATCTATAGAGGTCCTCCATTCGTATGAAAGCACTGGAAATTTAATAATAAAGACAACTAAAAGTCCAAAATGTAGACTTCTAGAATAAGAACCATTTCATTCAATGGAACTTAATGCAGGGTAAGTATACATATGTTGCTTGTGCTTGCAACCCAGTACTGAGGCAATCAACACACTAGCTTTTTGCAGAGAAAAAGATACTGCAGAAAAGAGCAAAACATCAATCCAAAAAGATGAAAGATTACAGATTCCCAAGAAATCTTGCCCAAGAAATTCCCACAGAATATTTTTCCATTCTCTTAGCCAGCCTGCATAGTGTAAACTGGGCTAAACAGATCTACATCTAACATAGCAACAGGATATTTTTAAATTATTATTATTATTTGTTTATTTTGAAAGACTTATAGAGTCATCCATATGATTAAACAACCCTGGGTGATGCACAAAACAGTACCTTCTCCAAAATAACTAAGAATAAAAGGTCAATAAAAATGGAAGTTAATAGGGGATTATAGGTGTGTTTCTAAACATTTTCTTTTTCAAGTGATTGTCTTCAAAATAACTTTCTGGATAAACAAGTGATTTCTGAGAAGTCAAGATACTAAGTTGCACCCAATCACCAGCAAATTAATCTAGTTCGCACTAACACTATTGAATCAGTATTTATTATATTGAAAAACTTAATCAATAATAATAATAATAATAATAATAATAATAATAATAATAATAATAATAATAATAATAATAATATTTTCCTTCTATAGTTCTCACCAGCTCCAACTTCCAAGTGCTACCCAAATTATAGGACAACCCACCTTCAAAAAGAGGTTTCATCAGTACAGGATTGATTACATGGTGGGTCCCTCAGCTTTCATCACTCTGTGAGCTGGGAAGAGGAGTACGTAGCTATCCAAGATACACCAATATGCTTCCTTCTTCTTATCCATAGCAAAACTGAAGTCAGATATTTGATACCAAGGAACGTCCTTCAGTCATGGTTAGTGGTGGGTTTCAAAAATTTTTAGAACCTCTTCTGTAGGTGTGGCCTGCTTTGTGGGAGTGGCTTGCCAGCCATTTGACTGAGTGGGAGTGGCTTGGCAGTGATGTGACTGGGTGGGTATGGCCAACTTGTAAAATGTGGTGAAACTCACTTAACAACGCTCTTGCTTAGCAACCAAAATGTTGACTCAGAAACTCTGGTATTTGAAGCACGCAAGTCTTAAAACTGTCAAGTTACAAGACCCTTGCACTCCTAACCCTTTAGGAAAAAACCCAGGAGTATTCAAACTTGACAGTTTTAAGACTTTAAGGTTTAGATAGGACTCTTAGAGGTGAGCGGGGCAATTGGTGAGCCAGCCAATCAGTGAGCAGCGGGTGGGGCATGCGTGGTGCGGACGGGCGGTTCTAACCTCTATAGAAGAGGTTAGAACTGGCAGGAACCCACCCATGGTCATGGTTTACAACAAGCATCATGTTGGGGCTGGGTCCTTACCAGGGCTGGGTTCCTGTACTGGTCGGTACCGGTTCACTGCGCGTGCCTCGCATGTTGCTTGCACATGCACAGTTGAGTGTAAATTGTTCTGTGTATGTGCAGAAACACGCCAGCAATAGCATAAGAGACCAGGAAACCGGTTCAGGGGCGTGGCCATCCTGGGTTGCTGCCCATTCTGCAACCCAGGCCAAATCACCACTACTGGTTTGGCCAAACCGGGAGCAACCAATCTCTGGCCCTTACCAATGCAGAGTGTTCCCCCAATAGGTTAAGCTACCTTTCCTTTCAAATATCTGACCAAATTAAGGTAGGAATGCCACAGAGCAATTTTGAAAACAGGTAAATTAAATTGACTTTGAAAAGATGAATAAAGGTTTCCTTGACTAGGCATGGCCACATATTTCTGGGCAGCATATGGAAGCATCAACAGCCCAACTCTTTTGGCACGTGAATTGAATAGTGATAAAAGCAGGAATAAATACCATTATTTCTGTTTTGTTTTTTAAATTTGTAACATATGCGAAAGATGTTGACATTTGTGATGGTATTTATTTGCTGTTGCCAATCTTAAGCCTGACAATAAGACTCTGATATGTATGAACTTAATGCTAAGTATATTGGGAAGTGACAGATGTTAACCTTATTAAAATCAATCCATTCATACAGTTAAAGTACTGCTGATTGCAGGGTGATTAGCACTGAGCATAGGTTCTCATGTCTGCACATGTTGTCATTCTTTTCAGTGAACTGACATTTAGCAGGTTGCTTCAAAGCCAGAAATAGTCTAGGCAATGGTGTTAGTGAGCTCACTATTTTCATAGATGATAAGATGTGACATACTAGTGATCACAAACACCTTTGCTTTTCTCTCCAACTGCTTTTCAGGGCCCCCATCAGCCAGGAAGAATTGGAAAACCAAGTGAAATGGAGGCTATATTGGACAGGTTGACCCAGTCTGCTTGGACCAGGAAGGAAAAAGCAGGCATACACAGTTTATACAGTATTTATTTTGAAGGGGTTTTTTTTTCCCCAGGGGGAGCAAAACAGTCATTTTTATCTATATTATAGATTGATGAGTACTTGGTGCTCTCTGAGTTTGGGTAGTTTTTTTTTTTCTTTTTTTGCAGACATTCATTACCCAAGCTAGCTTGAATTGATCCCGGATTCTCAGTTTTTCTGAACATTTTAAAGGGAAGAAGAAGGCTAATACCACAACAACAAACATTTAGCCTGTCCTTCTTCCCACAGAGTTCTTATTTTGAATTTTTTTTAAATGTAGAAGATATAGACATTGAGAGCCACTAATCCAACTTGAGTGATCAGTATTAGAGTTAGCTCCTCCCATGTTATGTAGCACATTGGCCAACAAGGGATTTCCAGAATTTGTGGTCTTGGGTGAACACGTCATCATTTTCCCGTGGGATGTTTAGAGTCTTTAAGACTTCCATGAATGTTCTTTGCCATGTATTTTGAGGACATCCTCTTGGTCATTGCCATGGGGGGAGGGGGAGTCCACCTTATTGCTTCCTTGTTTTCCATAGGAAGAATGTGACCTGCAAGTTGGAGACTTCTGCATGCAACAATGTTATGTAGTTTGCAGGAGAATCTCTTTTGGAACACTTCTTCATTAAAATTATGGTCAAAATAATGAATCTTTAAGATTCAGTGAAGGTATCTTTGTTGGAAGACAGTGAGTCTCTTGTTGATTAACCCAGTGTTCCGATATCTCAGGGGCTGCCACAAAGAAGAGGGAGTCAAGCTATTGTCCAAAGCACCTGAGGGGAGGACAAGAAGCAATGGATGGGAACTAATCGAGGAAAGAAGCAACCTAGAACTGAGGAGAAATTTCCTGACAGTTTGAATAATTAATCATGGAACAACTTGCCTCCAGAAGTTGTGAATGCTCCAACACTGGAAGTTTTAAAGAAGATGTTGGATAACCATTTGTCTGAACTAGTATAGACTTTCCTGCCTATGCTGAGGGTTGGACTAGGAAACTTCCAATGTCCCTTCCAACTCTGTTATTCTGTTCTGTTCTGTTCTGTTCTGTTCTGTTCTACTCTACTCTACTCTACTCCTATTCCTATTCGTATTCCTACTCCTACTTCTATTTCTATTCTACTCACTGATGCTTCACTGACATAAATGGCTGTCAGGATCACTATAGTGGTGAGCAAACAGAGTTTAAGTTTCACTGAGATAGATGACAAGAACCAGTTTTTATTCAACCTCTGGAAAACAGTTGTCACTTTTCCAATACGGCACTTGATGTCCTTTTCGGCATTTCCATTCTGAGTGATTACACTACCCAAATAGGAAAATCTTTCTATTTCCTCAAGTCACTGTGATCCGAGTGTGATTCTCCATATCTGTGTGGTGGAGCTCACATACATGATCTTCAATTTCCTGGCATTGATCCTGACCAGTTTTGACTGATTCTTCAGCTGCCAAAATTGGCCTCAGGTTAAGTGCTGAGAATTCAAAGATTCTGTAAGAGCTTGAGTGCTTAGCTGGTAAAAAAAAACAAAAAGAACAACTGGTTTGAATCTCAATACACTCCACTTTGCCTTGTCTTGTGGCAGGCATGTGGTGTCATTTTATGCTTTCCTCATACAACAAGCTAAGTGAAGAAGTTTCCAAAGTTTTCACTTATCTTTGAGATGCATTAGCCCCATGGTGGCTATAAATATTATTCTCCTGGATCACTGTTGTACCATCCCTTAAATACCAACTGCCAAGGAGCAACAGCTTTAGTGAGTTATTGCGGTCTTGTGATATTCTGACTACATCTAACTGCAGTTAGCATGCAAGATGGAATTCTTGGTTACATGAACCTTTGACCTAATCTTAGCAGGGCTCTGAATCATGCATAGCATTGCATCTATGTATATTTTCAAAAAAAAGGGACAGTATTGCATAGGGAAAGTATAGTTGGACCAAGAAATATATAGTTTTTCAAAGTCCTGGTATATAAATAAAAAACTCATCTTGGCTTCACTGAAATAGCTGCTTTGATTGTGGTATTCCTTTTGCCCAAAACATCAAGTGAAGTTATATAAAATATATAATAGCAGTGAAAAATCTATAAACCAATCCTATCTATGCTTCCAACTGTTAAACAGCAGCCAAAAGACAGACACAGAACAAAGCAAAAATGACTCTTAGCTAAGCGTGCAAACCTATTCAAAAGGCCAAAGGCCAGCACCTTTTTAAAATGCAGCAATAAATATATAGAAGAAATGAACATCTAGATAATAAGGAAAATGGGGGAAAAAAGCTGAGAAGAAAAGCTTGTGGAAGGAAAGAATAACTTTTTATGTGTTTATAATAAGAGTCTTGAGAAAAAAACATTTAGCAGATTGCAACAAATGACATAGTCATTGTCCTCTATCTTTGTTTCTGGAAACAAGATATGCAGAGGATTTTCTGCATCAAATGTGCATGGAGATTCTCGGTCATCCAGATCATAATTGTCCAAAAGATGTTTTTTTTCAAAGGCAGCTGGACTTTGTTTTTCCTTAGTTCAGTT